>NC_137117.1:9135708-9175708 GCF_949357685.1 Gobio gobio
GTGTGTGTGTGTGTGTGTGTGTGAGTGTGTGAGTGTGTGTGTGTGTGAGTGTGTGAGTGTGTGAGTGTGTGAGTGTGTGAATGTGTGAGTGTGTGAGTGTGTGAGTGTGCGAGTGTGCGAGTGAGTGTGCGTGTGAGTGTGCGTGTGAGTGTGCGAGTGAGTGTGCGAGTGAGTGTGCGAGTGAGCGAGTGAGCGAGTGAGCGAGTGAGCGAGTGAGCGTGTGTGAGCGAGTGAGCGAGTGAGCGAGTGAGTGTGTGAGCGAGTGTGTGAGTGTGTGAGTGTGTGAGTGAGTGAGTGAGCGTGTGAGCGTGTGAGCGTGTGAGCGAGTGAGCGAGTGAGCGTGTGAGCGAGTGTGTGAGTGAGTGAGTGAGCGTGTGAGCGTGTGAGCGTGTGAGCGAGTGAGCGAGTGAGTGTGTGAGCGAGTGTGTGAGTGTGTGAGTGTGTGAGTGAGTGAGTGAGCGTGTGAGCGTGTGAGCGTGTGAGCGTGTGAGCGAGTGAGTGGTGTAACAGATATTGTGTCTGTATGATGGCACCTCCTCAGCCTGTAAGACAATCATTTGCAGTGAGACAGCAATCATTAACTATGTGATGAAGGTGTGTCCAGTGATTTAACCTTTTGCTGATTTCTTGATGGCCAATTTAAAGTCGATATACAGGATTTTAGGCCTGGGCTGTGCACCTTAAAAAAGGTGTGGTTGTTGCAACAGCAAAGCAAGACTTAATACACAGATTTATTCTGACATTGCTATGGTTATCACTGTCAATCATCGCATATTTCGATTCGGTCCTGCTTTTAATTATGGCTGTTGCCAGTAGCAGGAGAAATAAGTTTTATTCAGAGAGTGAATGGGTTATAAACAGAAAGCAAGCACAGGGCATTGCCTTTTTCATCACTGAAGTTGAGCTGCACGTTTCTAGTTAAATTGAGAATCGTGATTATTATATTTTTGTTTCAAACAGAGATTGCGATTCTCCCATGATTCTGAGCAGACAAATAAACAAAACATGTAATTTACTAGAGGCGCTGCAATCTATTTAACTTTTAATTAATCTAAATTAATAACTTAAAGGGGTGGTTGATTATGATTTGACTTTTTTAACTTTAGTTAGTGTGTAATGTTGCTGTTTGCGCATAAACAACATCTACAAAGTTCAGAGCAAAGGGAGATATTTTCTTTTACAGAAATCACTTTTTAAGGACTACAACAAATGGCTGGTAGGGACTACACAAGCTTCCTCTCGGGTTAGTGACATCACTAACCCTAATGTACATAAACCCCGCCCCCAGGAACACACAACAAAGGCCATGTTGAGAAGAGGAATAGTTGTTGTAGCACATTTGGTGGTCTGTCACATCCGTCTTTTGTTGCAATACAGTACGAACACAGACGCAATAGCATGTCATAAAGCAAGATGACCACATAAGTTATAACCGTAATTAAACTAAACTACACCTGCTCTCTCTTCAGATATTCTCTGAGCATCTTACAACAGTTCCCACACGAGCGATTTATTGATCATCATGACAGAATATGCTAATCAATGACTTGACTATAGTTAACTCCTTATCAGCTCCATAAATTCATCAACTAACCCTTTAGAAACGTCCTGTCTCATTCTACATGTTGTCACTTCTCCTTGAGTCTCTCCATCATTGTCCGACTCCGGTTTGAACGTTAAAGGCTGAACCGTTTTTGACATTTTCAGTGTCTGCGTGAGGTAATCGGAGCTGCTGACATGAGCTCTTGAAGCTCCGCCCTCTTCTAGAAAGGGGTCTGGTATCAGCAGCTCATTTGCATTTCAAGGGACACACACAAAAACAGCACGTTTTTGCTCACCCTCAAAAAGTGACTAATTTAACATGCTATAAAATATGATATGTGGGTCTTTTGAGCTAAAACTTCACATACACACTCCTCTGACATCAGAGACTTATTTTACAACCTGTAAAAAGGAGAATAATAGGACCCCTGGTTTGAACGAATGATTCAATGACTCACTCATGAAGACTTCACTTGTTTCATTACTGGATTAATCAGCGTTTTTGAACAAATCTCTTGAATTAATGATTCAGTGACTCACTCATAAACATAGATATCCATAATAAAGGCTAGATGTTTTATGGCGGAGTTTTACCGTCATCACCGGCGGCCATCTTGTCACAGGCAGGGCTCTGTGGTACCTAATGATCTGCATGAACACAAATACTCTTATCTCACTGAAATCTTGACAGATTTACAAATGGTTTGGTTTCTTATAAACGTTATTAACGTGGCTATAATTATGGATGCTTGAACAAATTATGAATAATGTTTCATAAGTATGCAGTAGGGCTGTACGATTAATCGAAAAATAACCGAAACCGACATTCACAACCTCTAACCGACGTATTTTTCCCATGTCGGTTATTTCGGTTTTCACGTGACTCCGCCCCGTCAGTCACATCAAGTGCAGTTTGCAGGCACACAGAGAGATGCAGGAGCAGTTTATAGATGCCCAGAATCACTATAGTAACTGCATGTTTTACACCGTTTATACAGGTCAGTTAATTGCTGTTCTTATAGCCTACGCGCTGACACACACACACACACACACACACACACACACACACACACACACACACACACACACACACACAGAGACGGCGCGCGCAAGCCCCGAAGCCAGATCGCTTTCACTTTAATGCTCATAAAGTTTGTCAAGTAGCCTATGCGTTCAAAGGCTTGCCAGTTTCAACATTTAAAGCGATTGTGCACTATTCAAAAACAACAATACGGAAAACTTCTCCGTTCAGTGCTCAGCTTTTTTCTGTGACACAGAGCCGAGTCGTGTCGCGTCTCTGACATCACGCGCGCGCCCTGAAGGCAGACCTCTTTCACCTGCGTCCTCACAAAGCTTGTCATTTGTATGTGGTTTAAGCCCCGCCAGTTTGAACATTAAAGCGAGTTTCGACCATCAGATGTGTGTTATGTTGAACTAATGCTTGATATATTGTGACAAACGAACACTCAGACAGAAGCTCGCAGCCTCGCACATCACCTGAAGATCGCGTGAAGATCGCGCGCCGAGAGGAGCGCAGAAACGCAGTGTCAACGCTGTCCTGTGACTAAAGTCACTAAAGGAGCTTAGAAACTCAACCGTTATAGGCATACATTTGAATACCTTCAATACAAACCACAGCTTCATAATGAATAGAGACAGTATGAGTAGCCTACTTCACACACACAATCACTCTCTCATTAATGCATTCAAATAAATGTAATGTAGGCCTACTGTGTAAATTTATTTGTATCTAATGTACAACAAGCAGAAATCTGCCCCATAGACAATAACTGCTAAAATCGAACCGTTTCCTTCAAGTATTTTAAAATCACAAAGAAATGCACTTTTCCATTAGAAAAAAAAAATCCACCTATAATAGTAGAAAATATTTACAGTACAAACCTTATCAGTGAACTTACTCAAAAACCTTATGAGGGCAAAATAATCGTTCATTAATCGTAATCGAGGTCAAATGTTCAAGTAATCAAGGTTTTTTATTTTTGGTCAAATCGTTACAGCCCTAGTATGCAGTGTCATAACTACATCTCTGACGTTTATAACAAACCAAACAGTTTGAAAATCGGTAGAAAATTTAGCAAGTTATGGTTATTTAAAAAGTGCAAGCACCCATGAAAACATATTTTGATCGCTACCGTAGACATTAGTGTATAAATCCGAACTATAAACTTTTATCTTAGTGGCCTACTTCTGTGGTATATTTGATTATGCATATTTAGGCCCAATCCCAATTCTATTTTATACCCCTTCGCCTTCCCCTACCCCTACCTGTTCCCCTTGCCCCTTGAAACAGAGTGCCAAGGCGTAGGGGTGAAAATTTTCCCCTAAGAAATGGGACACTACACTACTATTCCATTACACGCCATACCCCGTTTTATTTATTATAATGTCCTGTGACATTTAACCAGTATGAACAGCGATGAAGTGCGTAGGCTATATCTCACAGAAATCAGGCGCGAGCACGTTTAACAAATTACTCACTCCCAACAGAGTTTTGCGCTGTATTTGGACTTAATAAAATGCCGCTCGTTTTAAGTTCAAAAACATATGAGCCAGAGTTTCCTAAGATGATACAGAATGATACAGAACATACAAGACTAGTGAAGCCGCTTTTCAATCGGGCCAAACTGTTCTCTTTGTTTATTAACCGTTCCACTCCGTGCTGATCCGAGCCGGCCGGTACGGATATGGTTTCGTTTTCTACTTTGGTGCTGCGATAATGTTCATACGTTATACGCAAGCGGCAACCTCCCGCAGTTTCTCTTGAAGCCAATACGGAAGTGCCTCAAACTGCAATTCATCGACTGGCCGCTAGGGACAGGATCCAGAAGGAGCAGAATCTCATTGAGCCTCATGTTAAAATGGCCAACTTTAGAGCAGAATAAAACATGTTTACAGCCTGGTACAAATTGTGCTTTTGGTCTATACGGCTCATTTTGCCCTTCATGACAACTGTGAGGGGGGTGAATTTTTTTATAACTCATTAGTTTACATTATATAAAGCATTAAAATTCTGCATAATAAAGGGCGTGGCCACTTCGAGTGACAGGTGGATAGCCATTTATCTGCTGTCTGTTAGTCATCGCGTCACTTAAGCTCCGCCCACGTCCCGCCTTTTTGCCCATTTTCTGTTATCCGGGAGTGACGCGCGATGACGCGCTGCCAAGATGGCGACAGCCCTCTCGTCCATACTTTGCGCTTCAGAACGGCTCATCAGAATCCTATGGGTGACGTCACGGACACTACGTCCATATTTTTTTACAGTCTATGGTTATACGTCACGTCAGTCGTTGCCTTGGTAACGCGAGAGTTTACAGACGATATGTGATGTAAATATCGACTGCGTTATGAAGGATGACCAGATATATATATTTAAACTATTATTAATATGTGTTCAAATCACCCAAATAGTGCGTTTAGCAAGCTACGGAGAAACGGGCAGCCAGGCGACACGCAAGTGATCGATCCTGAGTGGCAACACACACACATTCTAGCAGCACGGTAGTCGTGGAGGGAAACTCCTCATACCCCTTCGTTCGAAGTGTGGTCCTGAAAAATCTTCGTTTGAAGGGCTATCTGGCCCTTCCCCTTACCCCTACCACTCCAGACAAAAGAGAATCGAGACACCCCTACCCCTTCACGTGAACGCGCAAAACGAAGGGGTAGGGGAAAGAGAAGGGCTAAGGGGTAGAAATGGGATTGGGCCTAAATATGAGTATTTGTAACAGACATAAAGAAATGAAGCTATTTCATACCTATACTCACCTATACATGACATCTGCTCTCTCTAGATCAGCGGCAGCGCCAACACAGATCTGAATGTTCTGGTGTGATTTTATCAAAGGTTTAACAGATAGTAGGATCATTGTCATTTAGGAATGAGATTGTGTGGGTGTTTGAATCAAGATCTCAATCTTTTAATGATGAATCATGCAGCTCTACTCTGAAGCTGTCCATCACTTCACTGAGCTCTGCATTCTTGTGAAAACAACACCCATTACAATCAGCGGTAGCCACGTTTACATGGGCACTTTTTGTTTCAATCGGAATGAAATAATTCTGATTGATTGAATCCGAACATACATGAACATTAAATAAAGTGATCAGATTGATGTATGCATTTGTCACAAACTTCAAATCGGATTTAATCTTTCGACATGCACAAATATACAGTTTGCTTATATTTATCAAGCAGTAAAACGCCATTCCCGCATTCAAAACAAGGCGCCTGTGGATAAGAATCCGATGCAAGCACTTGTGGTTCAGCGTTGTCCTGCACCAGCACCACTTCACACACGATGAGTGGATGTGAGAATTTAGGATTGACACGACAGTCATTTATTATATTTAGCAACAACATCAGCTAGTTCTGTTCATCATACGTCATTTCTGCGTTATTGCACATTCAATACGATCAAGTGTTTACATGTCCTATCAAACGGATTAGAAAAGGTTTATCCCACCCCTCTCAAACCGTTTGAAATTTCATCCGGTTTAGGCATTTTTATTCCGATCGAGGTGTTTACATGGAGCATTTTCATTGTATTTGCTGAATGCTGACTGTATATGAAAAACACAGTTTAGCATTTGATTTTGATTAGATGGAACTATTGAGCAAAGACAGTAAACTATAGACAGCTTTAGAAGTTACCAACTGAGTATTTAGGGATTACGATGCAGTCACTGGGACTGATGCTTTCCTGCCTCTTTATACTGTGAAAAGGGATCAGTTTTCAAGTTTTGGGCACAGCTGATGTGTAGCAGCCTCCAGTGATCACACACACACACACACACACACACACACACACACTCGGTTTCACTATCTTTGTGGGGACTCGCCAGTCGCCATTGACGTAAAGGTTTTTATACTGTACAAACTGTATATTCTCTCCCACACACACACACACACACACACACACACACACACACACACACACACACACACACACACACACACACACACACACGCATGTTTGTTTTTGTGAAATGTGAGGACATTCCATAGGCGTAATGGTTTTTATACCGTACAAACCGTATTTTCTATCCCCTTACACTGCCCCTGCCCCTAAACCTACCCAACACACACACACACACACACACACACACACACACACACACACACACACACACACACACACACACACACACACACACACACACACACACACACACTGCCCCTGCCCCTGCCCCTAAACCTACCCATCACAGGAGACAGTGCAGTTTACTTTCTGTGAAAAAAACCTTGTTCTGTGTGATTTATAAGCATTTTGAAAAGTGAGGACATGGGGAACGTCCTCATATTTCACCCTTTTTTCCCATGTCATTATACACATTTGTGTCCTGATATTTCACAAAAACATGCCCACACACACACACACACACACACACACACACACACACACACACACACACACACACACACACACACACACACACACACACACACACACACACACACACACACACACACACACACACACACACACACACACACACACACACACACACACACACACACACACACACACACACACACACACACACACACACAGAGGAGAGAACAGGAAGTCCTGTAAAACTACATCCTGTGAAATTGCTCTCATGGAAAATCCAAACAAAACTTTATCTTCTAAAGCCGCATTAATCAAGCTGATTTCTGAGGAACAAAGATATCATAAACTTAATTTATGGAGCTTTTCCTCTGTTATGAAACAGAGGTCTGTGTCCTTTAGTAGCTGTAACCTTAAAAGGACAACTTCGCACCCTTAAAATGTGCCTATTAGTACCATAGAGTAGTAAAATGTACCCTTAAATTACAACCTTTTAGGGGTAGATGAGATACAAAGTTGTCCTTTTAGAGATGCATCGAAATGCAATTTTTGGGCCAAAACAGAACATTCTGGATGCACTTGGCCTAGAACCGAAAATGCTTTTTAAAAATTACTTTAGTTAGCTTTTATTTGAATAGTTGTATTAATATTTAATGAAATTAAATCTTTTTAATGACACTGCATTAAAAAATGTCAATAAAATAAAATAACTACACTTCACACACTTAAAGTCGCTGTTTGGATTTAAATAGGCAAATGCTTAAGAGTCAATGATTGGATCAATATTGCAGTGATTATGATGTTTCTATCATGTGATATGTTTGGCAACAGTTCTTCTTCTAACCCTAACTGATGGAGTGTGCAGCTTTTCATTTCTTAAACAACCATGCATGAAGACTTATCATGACCATATTCCAGGAGGACAATGTAAAGATTCATCAGCTCAAACTGTGAAAGAATGAAGAGTCATTTCCACACATGAATCAGCTCCTCTGAGTCCAGACCTTACATTCACTGAGAGTGTTTGGGATGTGCTGGAGGAGACTTTACAGAGTGCTGGACTCTTGCATTGGCAATACAGGATCTTGACCATACATTGATGCACCTCTTGATGGAAATAACATCACATCATTTATTTCCATCAAGAGGTGCATCAATTTTTCATTTCAAGTGTGAATTATAGCACCTATTGCATTTTGAATCTTTAGCTATTAACAGCTTGTTTGTATGATGATGTTTAATGTGTGTTTCGGTTTCTAGGTCAATGCCACTGTTGTGGGTAAGATTGCAGTTTAATTATCAGCTAGTATTTAGTCACTGTCTCCGACTGCATATTGCACACACAAAAGGGAAGTGCTTTCTCAATCTGGAAAGCTGATTGAGTTTATGCAACTTCCTGAGTCAGTGCACAGGTTTTACCAGTCCACCTGGTGGAAATCCAGTCATTTTACACGAAACCAGGTTGATCTAACTAATGAACTAATATGAACTGGTTTTGGCTAGGTTAGTGGTGTTAGTGTTTTGTTAGTACTAGTAAAATCAATATCAGTGAGCAGAGCTGTATTTTTGGACAAACAGAAATTCTGATCACAAAGTTTACTAACATTTTCTGGTGTTTTTCCTGCAGCAATGGTTGTAGAGCAACAATGATTTTCACAGTTATTAAATTAAGCCATGATTTGAGCGTTTAGAAACCAAATTTATGAGGCAGATGTTGTCACATTTCATTGGTGATTTCAAATATGAAATTTAATTGTACATTTGGCAAACAGTTTTGGAGAATTTGATGTTTTCCCATTAGGGAAGATCGGAGCGGGACTTGCATGCAGAGAGGCGTTACAAAGATGGCCGCCGAGTGAAATCACTCGTCTTATAGGTCGGCAGGTTTTTATAAATGTTTTTGAAAGAAGTCTCTTGTGTGTAACAAGGCTGCATTTATTTGATCAAAAATACAGTAAAAACAGTAATATTGTGAAATATTACAACAATTCTGTCTTCTATAGTAATATATTGTAAAATGTAATTGATCAAAGCTGAATTTTCAGCATCATTACTCCAGTCTTCAGTGTCACATGATCCTTCAGAAATCATTCTGATATGATGATTTGATGATCGAGAAACATTACTTATTATTATTATCATCATCAATGCTGGAAATTGTTCAAAAGAAGTTCAAAAGAAACATTTTGAAACATCATAAATGTCTTTATTGTCAATTTATTGTCTTTTGATCAATCCTTGCAGAATAAAAGTATTAATTTCTTTAAAAAAATGAATGCTAGTGTAGATTGTTGTTTTCCTAAAGCATGCTGGGTAATGCAGTTCTGGTGTGGGCACATTCTCTGTACTCCAATTTGTCTGGACTAATTTGTTCTCTGCACAGGTTGGAAGCTCTGCCAGCTCACACAGGGGCTTTAACACACACACACACACACACAAACACACACACACACACACACACACACACACACACACACACACACACACACACACACACACACACACACACACACACACACACACACACACACACACACACACACACACACACACACACACACACACACACACACACACACACACACACACTTCTCTTTCCCTCCCGTCACGCTGAAGTTCTCCTCTGTTTAACACATCTCTGTCTCTCTCTTTCATCTATGTCCTCCCAGTCCAAATACACTCCCATTCTTGCTCTCTCTCACACACACACTGTATTGTAAAATGAGGTGAGACGGGTCTCTTTACCACAGCCAAGTGTTATATAAGCAGCGCTCATGGCCAGATCTGTCTGTCAGTTCCACTGCCTTTACTAGACCTCTGACTGTCTGGAGGGTCTGGTCCAGTTTGCAGCTCATCCTGCTCGGACAGAAAGAGCCCGTCTGAGTGACATATAAAGCTTCCAACCACAGTTGTGTTTGTTGTTTACACGCTGTTAAGGGCTGGGTTTCTCTAATTTACATTTCTTGAAGGAAATACCGGTGCCTGCAGGGAAGGAACAAAATATCGTTGAAGTTTTAGGGAAGTTTGTGTTTTAGGTTTTGGTTGTAAAGGAAATGCTGCATCGGAGCTGCCATTTCTGTGGCTGTGACAACTACCGCTCAAGACTTGTTTGTCTGTGCACAAGAGTCAAAGTAATCTGACGTTTGCATTTATAGACTTGGTTACAGATGGTTAAATGTATAATAGAATTGAAAATAGAAACGTAGTATGCAAATAAATGTGCTTTCAGATTTTTTGATTTTCCGGCTGATGAAAGTTGACAGCCAATCATAATCCACTTAGAATAATATTGTCCATTGGTGTGGTTGCTATTTATATACGGTAGTTATCATTAAAATGCCCGTTCACACTAAAAACTATAAAAATTACTAGAATAACCATGATGGCTATATTGGTGTATTAAAAGTGCGCACTGCAGATTTGTCATCTGCCCCTTTAACTCTCTGGTGGCCATTTTAGACTTTTTAGAATTAAAAAAAGCGCTACTTCATCGGAATGGTATGAAAATCTGTTACTTTTGTGGCAGTCGCTTGGTGATCACAACAAAAAAAAAGGCTACATTTGCTATTTAAACAACATGGCGCTGGATGTCGGACTGAAACTAGCAAAAAAACACTTGCCGGGTGTATGATAGAGCCCTAAAACATGAAGAGTACACAATAGACAGACGCACGTACACTATTAAGCCCGATTCGGATGTAATTGTTTCTCGCAGGGTCATAAGGTGTTTTCATCATTGACTGGGGCTAGTCTGTGATTTTATTGTCATCTGAATCCAGAATGTCAGTGTTTTTCTCCCACCATCCGCGTAAAAATCCCTGGCCGAATCACCTACTGTTTTAGACAAACACCAAGGTCGTGTCTGAATCCACATCTCTGAGTTTTCAAGAATATATCACTTCAAAATTCACTGTTTATATCCTTTTTGACCCCTGCAGGGCACCGTACGGTTGCGCTTCGCTGTCATTTGGATGCATTTTACAGATCTAGACTTTTATTACTGAAATGTTGGCAAGTATTTACAAGAGCAATTTATTTCATCACAGCGCAAAAAATAAAAAGAAGAAAAGCACTTAAACATTTGAAATGGGCCGTTATTACGGCAGCAATTATATCTGTAAATAACCGCAGCATTATGTTTACCTCATGTAAATAAGAGGCTGTATTCACTAATTTCCGCTCCTTTCCATGTGGAATAAAATGACATCCTTTATTTTGAGATAAAATACAAGACAGAAAACCATTTTTGAACTGTAATGTGCATCTATATATCGTCCTATTTTAAAACAGATTTAAATAATTCAATAATAATTAGGATATTATTTTCCTATTATTACATTAAATATGCATTTATTCTTATTATACCAAGCATATGACATTTTATTTACAGCATACAATCATGTTATTGACCACGTGAGCTGGTTCCCATGTGTGCAGGATCACAAAACTCACTTTTCCACCGTGAATAAATCACAATCAGAATGCACGAGTTTTATCACTGAGGTGGCATAAATGTATTTTTATGTGAGAAACAATTACCGTCCGAATAGGGCTCTATACACACACACACACACACACACACACACACACACACACACACACACACACACACACACACACACACACACACACACACACACACACACACACACACAGAGTTTTGTTACATTTTTGTTGAATTTTGATGTTATGTGTAAAAAAATGTCTTTCTGTGTTCAAGTTTGACTGTAGTACAATAATGGAAAACTGACACTTCAAATCAACGTAACAAACAGAAAATACATAAACCTTGACAAACAGTAGCCTTTTAAGAATGTCTAAATATTGTATATATGCACATCCACAACCTAATAAAAGTTATTATGCCTAAAACAACAATAGAATGTATAAGCCTCTTTATATAGAGCCATGGAATCTAGTGGTTATGCCACAGCATTAGAGATGTTTTTCTTTTTTTCCCCACTATATGACACTAATCTGCCTTTAAAATCGGATTTTAAAGGCCTCGTCTCTACATCAACATGAAATACAGCTTTAATTGAAAAATAATACAAAAAAATACAAATAAAAATGTTATTTTCAATGGGGAAAAATGATCATAATTATTGCATAAATGTCAATTAATAACATAATTCTCTCAAAATACAAAACAAAAAATATGATTGAACTGAAAATAAAAAAAAATTCGGTAATTTTTGACCTTGTGACTCCCACATGAACATTACCAGAGGGTTAAAGGCTCATGCTCTTAAAGCAGGATGGATTCTGATTGGCTGTCTGTGTTTTTATCATTCATCAGCTGGAACAAATAGTTCTGAAAGTGATTCCAACATTTATAGTTACCGTCCCTGGTGATAAAGCTTTAGTTGTGAACTTCCTAGTATAAAGTTCATAGAAGCATAAAATAGATGGCAATAAACATTTCATTTTTGAAAAATATCAATACAGGACTGCCTTGCAAGTGCTGTGAATATATTTCAACTCAATACCACTAACTTTTGCCAAATCCAGTGACTGCTTCGTCCTCACAAGTGTTGTGTTCGTATAGACCCGTACAACTGGAGCTCCAGAAGCGATCCAATCAAAATACAGCTTGCCATTTTTTTTGGGAAGCCTTCACATTTTGTGTGATATGTGCATCAATTGCTCATTGAATGGACTGTGCAAGTGTTGATGTCTTGTGCAGGGAAATCTGTCTGTTGTGTTGTCAAATCACCAGCGTGTCCTTTCAAATCGCTGTGCTCTGTCAGCTGAAGGCTCTTGCGTATTACTCAGTGAAAAGTGAAAGTGCGGAAGTGAGATTGGTGCCTGTTGGCTGTCTAGTGAAGGAGAGAGTGATTGCGACTTCATGTCCCACAATGTGAGTTTATAGTTCGCAATGCAACTTTAAATCTCAGAGTGACTTATATCTCAGTATCTCCCATGATCTGACTGGAGGTTTTTGCCTAGCATGCTGGGTAAAGGGCAAGATTGACCCAGTAGACTGTGCTTTTGACACCCTGCCGAGAGTTCAGTGACCTTATTACCTGAGATTGTTCTTGTGAAACGGACACCATGTGTTTGTGTGTCACCTGAAACCTTGAACCACGGAAAATCATGAAAGCAAATAAAGGAAATTCACCCAAGGCGATCTCATTACACACACACACACACACACACCTCTCTTTCTTTCTGTTCTGTTGCTGTCATTGGCCGACTTGTGTGTGTGTGTGTGTGACCAGGATGTATTCAGGATATTATTCAATGGGAAACAGGAGTAATAGAAGCAGGAAGCCCAGTTTGTTGTTTTGGGCCTCATTAAACTCCATCATGACTGGCCTCCGTGTGTGTGTGTGTCCACGCTAAACGTCAGCGTGTGAAAAATGTCGATGATAAATGTGGACACTTGAGAGGAAAGCAGCTACTATATTCAGTGGCCACTTCATTTTGAAATAAATATTATCATGGCTCAGGATTTTACTACTGGCGCAGTTTGCCCCAATAATTAAAAAGTAAAAAACAAATAAAATAGTCTTGTCTTCGTGGTTTTTGACCCATAACCTTAAAGGGATAGTTCACCCTGAAATGAAAATAAAGCCATCTTTTACTCACCCTGCTGTTGTTCTAATGCTCTATGTCCCTTTTTCAGACCTCAAAAGCAGAAATTTTTAAAAACATCCTGCATGCGCTACTCCATATAATGGCAGTGAATAGCGACCAGGCTAAAACATTACAAAAAGGATGTAAAAGTATCACGTAATGATACAGGGAGACGCGCACCATATATGGAAAGTGTTCAGGAGGCATACTATAAGGTTTTGCGAGAAAGAAACCATATTATTCAGTCAAACACTGAGCTCGGCCGTTACTCTGTGTGCGTTCCTGTGAGTGCGTGCGAGCCGTCAGCAGCCGCAATGTTGTCATGGTTCCCAGAATAAGCACACACACACTCACACCATTTTGAGAAATCAGGCTCAATAGAAACAAACGCGACTCTTGTCTCTTCTATAACGTAAATAATAAGAAATAATACAATAATACTCATAATAAGGTAAACCTCCTGAAGTGAATGTTGTGTACCGGTTGTCATGACAACATTGCGTGACCGGCTGCTGAGTGAGTGCTGATGGCTCACATGCATTCACAGGAACGCGCACAGAGTATTGGCTGAACTCAGTGTTTTGACTGAATAATAAGTTTTTTTTTCTTGCAAAACCTTAAGGCCTGTACACACCGGGACGAATATCGCACGCGCTTATCGCCAGCGTTTTTCGTGACGTTTTTAACGCGCCGCATCAAAATGAAAAAAAACGAACCCAAGGCGTTTTTTTTTCAAAATGACGCTTTTACGTCTGGCGTTTTACGCGTCGGTGTGCACACTCACATTGGCACCCATTGTTTAGTCACGAGGCGTTAAACGTTGGCGATAAACGCGAGCGAAAATCGTCCCGGTGTGAACAGGCCTTTATAGCATGCCTCCTGAACACTTCCCATATATGGCGCGTGTCTCCCTGTATCATTGCGTGATATTTTTGTATCCTTTTTGTAATGTTTTAGTGTAAACTCTCAGTAAAAATGACTATCAATAGTACAAATACAATAGAGCAAGCATACAAATAAATTAAACACAGCTTTTTATGTTTTTTAAGGTAAGTCTAAGAGTAATTTTTAGGTAGAGAAAATGAATAATCAAATATAAAATAGCACTGCATAGTCTTCACTGTATAAATTAAATCTAGATTAATCATTTTTAAAGTTACAGAAGTTATTCAGGGAAGAGCAGTGTGAGTTTTTTTGTCCTTTGATTAACATTAAAACAAAGACGGCAGCAGGAATATTTGGCTGCTGTCACTTTAAGAGCTGCACGGATCCAATATACTGATACACATGCGTTTTATTTCTCATCTGTTTATGTTCACTGAAGATATAACAGACCATGTTTACTAGGATACTCAACGAGATCGGCATTTTGTGTGAATGTGTCCGTTCAAGCACAAGAAGACATGAAAGAGAGCTCAATTCAGCATCCGCTCGCTGTCTGAGAAGCGGCTTTCTGGGCGCGCGTTTCGAAAGTGTGCACACACAACTTCTCACGCTATTGAGTTCTCTTTTGCTACTACTTGCGCTTTAATATTTAAATAAAAACAGGCTTAAAGGGTGGTTGATTATGATTTGTCTTTTTTAACTTCAGTTAGTGTGTAATGTTGCTGTTTGAGCATAAACAACATCTGCAAAGTTACGACGCTCAAAGTTCAGAGCAAAGGGAGATATTTTCTTTTACAGAAATTGCTTTTTAAGGACTACAACAAACGCCTGGTAGGGACTACACAAGCTTCCTCTCGAAAAATTTACATAAATCCTGCCCCCAGGAACACGCAACAAAGGCAATGTTGTTGCCATGTCGTCTAAATGCTGTCATTTTCACCCCGATTGAGTGGTGAGATGCAACGCTACAAAAGACAATAGAATTTGTCCTATCCAGTGTGGACAGCCTTTAGCTGTTCCGACGCGAGCAACAAACTTCTTTTTAATCCCACTAGTGAACTTTGAATGTTGGTGTTTATGTGATCAGTGTAAATGATTCTTTGATTAGAGCTTTTATAGCATTTATCCGCATGCTAGTTCGGCTACAGGCACGCTAAACATGGTTCTCTACTGTAGTAAATCCATGATTAGTCTTCATAATTGTCTCATAGTTCTGGCGACAGATATTTGGCTACACTCGTTCTATAAAGACAAAACTAACGGTGCTCTACAGTCAGTAGCGATCTCTATAGTCTATTACAGTACACCTGAGCATAGGCAATTACCCGTAATGGTAAGGGGCGTGACGTTTCCGGACAACGTGCACTATGCGGTTAGCGAATCACAACTCACTGGGCCAGCTAAACAATCTGAGTCCATTGTGTATTAGGTTTAGGGTTAGGTTGAGGGAGGGGTTTCATAAAACCGGGAACTCAACAGACTGTTTTTGCGAGAAGGGATGTAGCGGTGTAGATAGAATAAAGGTAAAATAATGTTTAAAAAAAAAAAAACATGAACACATGTTAGACTGCTCCTCATAAACACAAAAAAGCTGATCAACCACCCCTTTAAAAGTTGCGTCAACTGTCGTGTGTGCCATTTACGCTGGCCAGTGCTTCTTGTCAAGCCCTGATTATTATAAAATGGAATTGGATAGTTCTGGTCCTTGATGATGATGATGCTTGGTCAGCCATGGCTGTGTTCACAATACAACAAGTACTTCATTGCTTTCCTATAAACATTTAGTGCATCTATGGATGCCTGAAAGTGTCTGTTTATGCCTATAATGGTTGGGATTTGAACACTTCTTCAGATGTGTATCACAACACATTTTTACACTGAACATTCGTCTTGGTGTGAACAGGCCTTGAAGTTGACTTGGTTTAGGGTTTGATCAAATCACTCCCACTAAGTGTGGGCAGTTGTAATGAGGTTTGACTTGGTAAACACCACTAGAGTGCAAGCAGTGAAGAGACAAGAAAGAAAGGACTGCAGAAATGGAGAGAAATCAAATGTTCCTGCATTCTCTCATGGTGACTGATGTCACCACCCGTGTGTGTGAATATCTGAGGAGGGTGTGGTGAGCTGAGAAAGGGAAAGTCTATATTCAGAGCTGTCATTATGGAGAGATTGGTGTGTGTGTGTGTACACGTATGTAGTACCTACTTAACCATATTTTGGGGACATCCTTTTATACATTTATAACAGTGTAAAAATAAAGTAAATAAATAAAGTTTTGAAACGTACGTGTGTGTGTGTGTGTGTGTGTGATTTCACATCTACTAAAAGGCAACATGTTGTGAAATGATCACTGCAGTTTTCCAATGGCTGTTCCATCAACACTCATAACTCATATTACACACTGTCATTCTCAGATGTTCAGCTCACACACTCCTCAATGATTTTCCAGCAGAGACACACACACACACACACACACACACACACACACACACACACACACACACACACACACACACACACACACACACACACACACACACACACACACACACACACACACACACACACACACACACACACACACACACACACACACACACACACATACACACAGAGTGATTTTGGTAGAGAACATTTCAAATTTGATTGAACTTGCTTTGGATAATATGTAAAGTGTGTGTATGACTGACTGACTGTGTGTGTATGACTGTGTTTGTAAGTGAGTGTGTGTGTGTGTGTGTGTACTGGTTTGAAGACCCTAAGTCTTTATATTGTAGTGTGCATGCAGGTTTCAGGCCACGCCCCCTGTTATGAGGACATGCAGATTTTATGAAAACTTATAAACTATTATTACATTAGCATAAAATATTATACTACAACTATCATTATATGTTTTAATATTTAAAATAATGAAATGTTACATCTAATTTAGTTGAAAGAACAGTTCTCAGTCTAATGTTGTTCCAAACCTGTATGACTCTTATGGCTCTCACATGTTTGAATAGGCACAAACATGCGTGAGATTAGAGAGCTATGACGGAGGGGAAGCGTTCCTTTCCTGAAATGCGAATGAGATTCACAAATTAGAAAACAAAAGCAAAACAGAAAACATCAGCAAGTCAACTGCAAAATATAAAACGGAAATGGCGGTACTTAAGGGCAGTTGATTGGACCGATTCAGTGTCAATAAACGTCTTCAGCAGTGAACGATCATCTGAAAGGCCTGGACTTTGTAACAACACATTTTTTTCCTCTCTCATGCTCTCAGAATGAAGGGACAAATAGGGCGTAGTGTGTGTCATGAGGGTAAAGTGAGGGTAAATGTTCCCAGCATGCACCACTCCACGCCCTGTTCCACAGCTCAGTCCAGCGGAAATTCACCACATCTCTCTTTCTTCACTGTAACCCTGCTGCTGTGTTTAGAGTCTGTCTCTGAGATCTTAACGCAAAACTGTCAAAATAACTAAAACAATACATGTGTCCGTGGTAAATGAACAATGTTTACTGGTCTTCCGTTTTACCTAGGCTGAGAAGTTCACGTTTTTTGTCAGCAAAATGACTTCTAACAGCTCATGACTTTCATGAAAACTACAGATCATACTTCTGAATTTCTGTATTCCCGCCCACAGGCAGAGTTATTGTAAGAGTTGGCTTTTCACCGATAATTGTATTGTACTTTGTCTACTCTTTAAACAGCATTATGATAGAAATGAAACACTATAGCAACAGCTTTCTGCACGGTATCTGTACGGGACAGCGTTTTGCTTCGAGAGGAACTGACGGAACGGCATTTTCTTTCAGTTTGGCCCAAAACACTGTGTTCATGGTGATCCAGTTTGACATGTTGACTACAAGCACAGAGGTTTCTCAGATTGTCCGTTGCGGTTTTGTCTCCATATTTATGGCCTTTTAGCCTACACCGTTTGCGTTCTTCCACCCGAGAACAATACAAGTCAACATTATTATGGCTAAAAGTTTGCTAAGAAGCATTTCCTTCTAAAGCAAGGCAGTATTTGACTTTGGTGAGCGTATCCATAGTAGACTGGTGGGAGTGGCCTTGGAAGTCTTCTGAAGAGAGACACTCGCTTTTAAAGGATGAACATTTAAATTTGGCTTTTATTCACAAATAAACATCGATGAACACACACAAATGTTCTCGCCAACATATCCAAGAACAAACCTTAATGATTTTTGGGCAAGAAATAATGCTTTCAGTTGTGTGGACTAGGATG
This sequence comes from Gobio gobio, assembly GCF_949357685.1. Taxonomy (NCBI): domain Eukaryota; kingdom Metazoa; phylum Chordata; class Actinopteri; order Cypriniformes; family Gobionidae; genus Gobio; species Gobio gobio. The sequence goes on from NC_137117.1 coordinate 9,154,295, forward strand.
GACAACAAATGAAGAGAGAATATTACAAATATCTTCATTTGTAGTTCAAAGATGGAAAAAAAAAGGGTGAAATGAATGTTCATTTTGGGGTGAAATAACTCTTTAAAGGGAACCTATTATTCCCCCTTTGACAAGATGTAATAGTGACCTCAGAATGTTTCTGTGAAGTTTCAGCTCAAAACACCCCACAGATCATTTGTTATACCATGTTGTAAATGCCCATTTTTGAGTGGAAGGAAAAACATGCTGTTTTTTTGCATGTAGCTTTAAATGCAAATGAGCTGCTGCTCCCCGCCCCCAGAAGAGGGCGGAGCCTTAAGAGCTCATGCCTCAGATACTCAACCAAAACCAAACCAATGTTTTAGTTTTTGGAAATCATCTCTATCGTGGTGACGCTCACGTGACATTGCAGTTCATCATCATCATGAAAGTTTATGATCTGCAGGTGTTTTAAAGCCATATCAGTCTAAACTTCTGATGTATGGTTTTCTGAGCGCACACATCCGAAGCTCACGTGCAAAAAGCTGGCTGTCAGACGGGGCGTCCCATGAGTATTAAAGTTCTCTTTCATGTCTTATTGCGCTTAAACTGTCAAACACACACAAGGTTATGCCAAAAACACACAACATTCACATGAACAGTCAGTTATATCTGTGAATATAAACGGCAAGTACAGAAATCACGTGTATATTAGATCTGTGTATTAAAGTGAAAGCAGTGTAATATACCGCACTTACTGCTAAATATAATGTTAATATGAATCAAACAAAAGAAAATCAGAAAATCCCTCACTGCTCATGACTGAATAACTTTAGTAGCTTTAATAAGAATTTTTTTTAATGCTCTGTTGAGGAGATAAACATGGCGGACTGTTTACAGCTCAATCAGGGCGGGGTCTATGCTTATAGGGCGGAGTCTGTCAGCAATTATGGGCGGGGCCTAAGCATATGTGATGTCACGCTGCTAGAATCTGCAAACGGCTTGTTCTGAGTCACTGCTTATGACTTATGGAGATTAAAAAGAGGAGTGGGTGGATTTGTACCATTAGGCTATAGGGTGGTTGTGTACACACACTCCCGTCACACATTTATGTTCAACATCATGTAAAAGTGAATTTTACATAGTTAGTGCTCTTTAAACCACATAGTTCACGATATGCCTAGAGACATTTAATAAAGAAAAAACTATTTAAAGCAGTCTTGCTGCAGATAAACACACACTCACACACACACACACACACACACACACACACACACACACACACACACACACACACACACACACACACACACACACACACACACACACACACACACACACACACACACACACACACACACACACACACACACACACACACACACACACACACACAATGTATGTGCCCTGCCCACTCTGTTTGATTTACAGTCAAGGACGTGATGTTCGATAACCCAACGTTGAGTCCTTCATTCACGAACTGTAAAGTGAAAATGAAAGAGAAAACAACCTTCCTGCAGTTCTCGCTGTTCCTCTTCTATGTGTGTGTGTGTTTGTTCAGTTGTACGTAGCACATCCTGACCTTCGTAACACCTCAGAGGAGAGCGGAATCAACAAATGAATCCATAGGCCATGTGTTTTCAGACCCCATGCAGTGACTGGGATATTTGCTCTGCCCAGCCCAAACTGCAGTGAGGCATTCGTGTCCGATAGGAACACAGCAGATGGTGCTCTGGGATTCAAGAAATGAGTGGGAAACATGTGGTCTACCTACATTATTTTTGATCCTGGGAAGCCCAAAATAGTGCCTTAATTTTAAAATGCTCTTCACACCTTTTTAGCGTGCAAGAATTTGAGGTTACCAGCTTAGGTTTGTTCCTATGATATTTTTAGTCAGGCGACTCGCTGCAAGATTTTGAAGGTAGGCCTGTTAGCGTGCTAGTTTTGTGCCTATGACACTCAGTAGACAAGCTAATATGCTAGAGTGCAAGATTTTGGGGTTACTAGCTTGCTAGGTTTGCGACTTGCTAATATACTAGCGTGCAATATTTTGAGGTTACTAGCTTGCTAGGTTTGCGACTTGCTAATATACTAGCGTGCAATATTTTGAGGTTACTAGCTTGCTAGGTTTGCGACTTGCTAATATACTAGCGTGCAAGATTTTGAAGGTAGGCCTGTTAGCGTGCTAGTTTTGTGCCTATGACACTCAGGCGACAAGCTAATATGCTAGAGTGCAAGATTTTGGGGTTACTATTTTGCTAAGTTTGTGTCTGACACTTTCTAGTCAAGCGACTAGCTATTATGCTAGCGTGTAAGTTTTTGAGGTTACTAGCTTGCTAGGTTTTTTGCGCCTATGACGCGTTCTAGTCAGGCGACTTGTTAATAGGTTAGCGTTCAAGATTTTGAGGGTATTAACTTCCTAGTTTTTTGTGTCTATGACACTCAGGTGACTAGCTAATATGTTAGCGTGCAAGATTTTGAGGTTATTAGCTTGTTAGGTTTGTTCTTATTACATTTTTAGTCAGGCAACTCACTAATAGCCTATATAGCGTGCAAGATTTTCAAGGTAGGCCTGTTAGCGTGCTAGTTTTGTGCCTATGACACTCAGGCGACAAGCTAATATGCTAGAGTGCAAGATTTTGAGGGTATTAGCGTGCTAGTTTTGTGCCTATGACATTCAGGCGACTAGCTAATATGCCAGAGTGCAAGATTTTGGTGTGGTGTTACTAGCTTGCTAGGTTTGTGTCTATGACACTCTCTGGTCAGGCGACTAGCTATAATGCTAGTGTGTAATATTTTGAGGTTACTAGCTTGCTAGGTTTTTAGTGCCTATGACACGTTCTAGTCAGGCGACTTGTTAATATGTTAACGTGCAAGATTTTGAGGTTACTAGCTTGTTAGGTTTGTACCTATGACACTTTTTAGTCAGGCGACTAGTTAATTTGAGAGGGTCTAGGGAGTGAATTTTAAGGGGGAACTGTTTTCCCGTTCAAAATACAGAGGATTTGCATCTTTTATCCATGTAATAGCCTCCATATGCTAAGAAAATGCTAAGGCTTTTGCCAATACACTTTCTAATTAGGCAAATCACTAAAATGTGAGCATGCAAGGTCCTGAGATGCTTTTTCTTGCTAAATGTATTGGTAGGCAGAGCGATAGGATTTGAGACACAGCTGTAGTCTCTCATGACTTCATTTTTAGGAACTAGTTTGTGTGTAAGAGTAAGAAACGTTTTAGTCATGTGTATTCAAAAAATAAAACGGAAGTTGATGTTATTTTTAGAAGGGTTGCTTCTAGTGCCCTGTGTGTGTGTGTGTTTACTGAGTGTTTTATTGTGTGTGTTTCTGTCAGATGTCATGTGCGTCACTCTGACAGGATGTGAATTGAATTTGATTGACAGGCACCAGTGAGGAACCACAGGTTCACTCTATTTACTCCCAGCATGCATTGCATTCAGCAAGAGCATCACTCTTCTCAGACATCACTTGAAGTTCCTGTAGGTTGTTTTCCTCTGTATATCTCCCCGTCCTCTCGTTCTCCCTCTTTATGGAGCGTACGTTATGAACATGAGTAAGTGGTTGCCGTGGAGAAAGCGCAGCTTTTTTAGAAAGCACAGGAAGAAGTTTTCTTTTCCTCTGTTAGGTAAGCGCGCACTCTTTTACTTCCTGATTCACTAAACACTTTTGCACTTCTGATTTAATGTTTCAGCTTCAGTTCGACTATTATTCGACTGTTATTCTTAAGCTTGTACACACACATTTAGATACTTTAGACCCATTAGTCTCTGTGTTGTAACAGTAGGTGTGTGTGAGTGATGACAGTTGGATAGGTCTTTGTCTTGTTTTGGGTGTGTGTTTATGTCTGTAAATCTCTTTAGTGTGTGTGTGTGTGCAGAATCTGTGAAAATGTGAATAATTTTAACACAATAAGAAAGATCATACAAAATGCATGTTGTTTTATATTTAGTACCGTCTTGAATAAGAGGTTTTAGCCAACATAAAATATGAGATAATTGCTGATTTTTCTTTTTTAAATTACCCTGTTCAAAAGTTCACCTACCCTTGATTCTGTGTGTCGTTCCCTGGATGACCCACGGCTGTGTGTGTGTTTTGTGATGGTTGTTCTTGAGTCTTGTTTGTCCTGAGCAGTTAAACTGACCAACGTTCTTCAGAAAAATCCTCCAGCTCCTGCACATTCTTCAGTTTTCCAGCATCTTTTGCACATTTGAACCCTCTCCAGCAGGGACTGTATGATTTTGAGATCCATCTTTTCTAGGGGTGTAATGGTACACGTATTCGTATTGAACCGTTTCGGTCCAGGGCTTTCGGTATGGTGCGCGCGTGTACCGAACGGTTATGAATGCAATCTTTAACAGTTAACAGTCGGCTTGTTTAAAACGCGGAACACACTTCAATCCGAGTCCCCATATGAACATATTGAGTATTCAGTCCATTTCATCACGAAATTCAAACGATAAATGCCGTTTTAACGCTCTATAATGTGACATGACTGATAGACGCGTATCAGTTCAACTTCAAGCGGCAGCGCGCGGCGCGCTTGAGTGAACGCGATCATCTCTTCTAAAGAATAAATTAATATAAATTAAAATCTTAAGGTATGTTGAGGATACATTACAACTTACTGAAACGTATCATATGTTGTGTAATCGCTCCATCGGTGTTTCAACCACGGAAAGACAATAAAACAGCTTGTAAACAATGTCGTGTAGAATTCGTTTACCTCAGAAGTCATTCAGTGTCCACAGCTGAGTTCACTAGAGAGATTAACTCTTTCACTGAATACATGCACTATATTAGCCTATATATTCATTATATTAGCCTATATTGATTATATAGCCTACTACTTAGCCTGTTAGTGATGTCTTGTTTAATGTATGTTTAAATAAACCTGTCATGAAAATTACAGCCACTAAATGATTATATTTCAACAACGAATTGGAGAAAAAATAATAATAATTAGATTTAGAAGTTAATGCAAAAACTGCCTTATGTGAAGCGAGTGTTGATTATTATATCTAAAAATAAATAGCGACTGAATTTAGGCTAATAGTTTGGGCTCTGTTGTTAATCTTTAATAGCAATATGCAAGTAAGGGCTCCCTATATAGTTTACAGCATTATCTTTAAGAAACTTTTAGTTATAACTGAATTCATTTAAGGACAGACACCATTTTTTTCATTAAACCACTGTTGAATAAAAATGAATAAAAAGCAATTTTGTAAAACTGCTGTACCGAATCCGTACCGAACCGTGACTTCAAAACCGAGGTACGTACCGAACCGTCAGTTTTGTGTACCGTTACACCCCTAATCTTTTCACACTGAGGACGATTGAGGGACTCAAACACAACTATTAAAAAAGTTCAAACATTCACTGAAGCTCCAGAAGGAAAATCAATGCACAATGCATAATGCATTTGACCACAAAATGTGATGCTCTGTTTATTCTGACACCTGATCTGTGTGTGTATATATATATATATTATATGGTGAAGGTGCATACAATTTAATTAAAGTGGTAAAGTCTGTAATAATAAAAAATACAAAGCAATCAAAACAAGCCTGGCTCAGCCACACAGTCTCCACCAATGCTGTGTGTTTGAGGAGGGATCTCTGCTGTTCTGGCCAATGGCAGACGGGGGGAGTGTTTCAAAAAAGTTCTTCAAAGAAAGTTTATGGTTCCAAAATTCCATTCCATCACATTCCCTTTGGTCGTCACGGTGACCCGGCATATGGTTGTCAGGGTGACCCACAGAGTCGGTCATGCTCTCGCTCTTATGCATGCTGGGATGGCGTTCCACAGAGACGTGTGTGTGTTCTACCAGTGGAGCACAACATACGTGCCCACTGCCCACCTCCCTCCCTCTCTCCCTCTCTCTCTCTCTCTCTCTCTCTCTCTCTCTCTCCCTCTCTCTCTCCCTCTCACTCTCTCTCTCTGTTTGTGTGTGTGTTTTCTGTCACTCTTTACTATAAGTGAGTGTAGAGGAGAGGGGAATGTTTAGTTGGACAGGATAATTTGTTTGCTTTTCTCCATCATCTGTTGTTTTATGACTCAATGGCGACACACAGTATGAAACTCAGAGGTAGGTGAACATCAGTTATTTAGTACATTTGTTTTTTGTGTTTTCAGAGCTTAGCATTTGAGCTGCTGTAGCCAGTTAGATTTCACTGCTAAAAGTCAAATACAGTACAGATCTGAGCATGATCACCGCATGTTTCCACAGTTTCTCTGTCAGGTGTGCAGGCGTAAACTCTTGAATGGTCGCTGTCTCTGTGATCTGTTGCAAAATATTAACTTCCTAGATATATTTGCTTTCAAAAAAGGGACTGCATTGATGCTTTACAGCTATATTTCTCACCCTTTTCATATACAAATGACCTCATTTGTGATTGGCTAATCACCTTGTTACCTTGTTATTTGTGACCCTGGATCACAAAACCAGTCATAAGGGTATTTTTTTTTATTTATTTATTTATTGAGATTTATACATCATATGAAAGCTGACTAAATAATCTTTCCATTGATGTATGTTAGGACAATATTTGGCCGAGAAACAACTATTTGAAAATTTGAGGGTGCAAAGAAATCTAAACAATGAGAAAATCTCCTTTTAAAGTTGTTCAAATGAAGTCCTCAGCAATGCATATTACTAATAATAATACCTTTTTGATATATTTACGGTATGAAATGTACAAAATATCTTCATGGAACATGATCTTAATATCCTAATGATTTTTGGCATAAGAGAAAAATGGATAATTTTGACCCATACAATGTATTGTTGGCTATTGCCCCTAATATACTTGTGCGACTTATGACTGGTTTTGTGCTGCAGGTTCACATATTGTTCTTCAGAGCGGGTCAAGTCCATGTAAATGTGGGCGGTTATATGCCAATGAGCTTGAAGTTGTGATGTCATGTGAGTTATTTTTGCAGTTTAGTGCCAGTAAATGTTCTGGGTGGACTGGAGATGAATGGACTGGAGTGGCGCATCAAACTTTTACTCCAAAAGTCATGCTGTTTATGATATGACACTGTTTTTGAATTGCTTTTTGAATTGCTTATTCTCCCTCTGCCTTCATGCAGACAAGCTCGGGCAGGAGTTCACAGTGGAGGTGCAACCACCGCCTCAATTATGGGAATTTTATGCATTATGGAATGTCCCATGTCAAAATATCTCATATAAGCAGTTACTGCACATTCGTAAAAACGCACAGAAACAAGCATGAAATCTAAAATAATATGGCTGAGGTCTTTCCTTCATTGTAAGTCTAATGGAATTGTTTGCCCATTGAAAGTGCTGTTAAACTGAGCCCTGTTCCCAATCATAGAGATAATTTGTCTCATAAGGACAGTTTTGTGATGGGGTTTTGTGAACTTTGGCCTCGGCTTGTCTCCGAGTGAGTTGTAACTCAGTTCTGTCCCACCTAGCATAGCACACATGCCTAGCGTCAGTCGGGCAGCGATGAACAGCGCAGTTTGATGGACAATCACATAACACACGCACGGTGTGTGTGGAGTCACTCTAGGAATGTCAGGGTTTAGATAAAAGGCAAGTGTTTGCTTGTGTGTGATAGAGCAGGATGTCTGTGTGTTGTGCATTGCATGTTTCTCTGACCGGTGTACATTTCCACATTGAGTAGGATTGGCAGTGTCGATCTCAGGGGAACATTTTCAGCTCAAAATTCAGCCCAAAATCAAAAAGTAAATTCATATATATATATTTTTAATGAGAATGAGGCCTTTTTTGCATTATGGTATTTGGTATCATATGGTATGGTATTTGCATTATAATTAGATTTTTTCTTTTCTTCACAGTTCACTGAAGAGAAGACTTTTTTTATATATTACAGTAATTAGAGGTTACAGTAATGAGACATTTATAGTAAGAGGTGTTTTTTTACATTATTATAATGTGAATGATGAGGTTTTTAATGTGTGTGTTAGTGTCAGTGTTAGGAGTAACGCATTACAAGTAACTTGAGTTACGTAATGAGATTACTTTTTTCAAGTAACTAGTTAAGTAATGGATTACTTTTAAATTAAAAAAATATCTGAGTTACTTTTTCAAATAAAAAATACGTGTTCCCATGTATTGACCACATGTTGAGAGAATCAGAGGCGTTGTGTGTGAACATGATGGGTATTGTAGTTCTAGACTAAAGCCCTGTTTCCACCAAAATTACCCGGAACAATTTGTCCCAATAACTTTTTCCCCAGACCTGCTGCTGTCTGCGTTTCCATCGCGTTCTAAAGTACCGTGAAGATTAGCCCGATGACGCGACTTTCGTCCTTTGCAAATAAGATTAATAAAGCCTGAACCTCGTCCTCGGCCCATCGGTCGTATTTTTATACCTCCATTGTTGATTCGAATAGCAAACGACTCTTACTGCACACACCACAACATACTTTTAAAAACAGTGGTTGAAATAAAATGCTTTGTGAGCATGTTCAGCACACAAGTCCCACCCCTGAAAGTTCCTGAACTTTGAAAAAGTACTACCTCATGAGCAGGGCCTTTTTGAGGGGAAAATATTTACCTGGACCTTCATTTAGACCCTGGTTCCTGCGGTCAAAACACACCGAATACTAGGGCTGTGCGATATTGAAGAAAAATGCGAAATGCGATATCCTTGTTAAATAATGCGATATGCGATACGATATTGCTTTAAGTGTGTAAAATCTATTACTTTCCCCAACTGATATCTTTCACTTAAAGCATAACCGACTGTGTTTACATGAATACTCATCAAGACATAACTGTGTGTGTATTTGACAGTTCGAGTGTGTAACAAGACATGGAAAAAAGAACGGCTTGTGCGCACGTTTCGTTGTGTGTCAGACAGCGCGAGACTGCAAGGAGTTGTTTTTCGCAAGTTATTGCGTTTAATAACTCTTTTTAACGTCAAGCAAGTAACAGTCTTGTGCCCAGTCTATTCTCTGCTATATGCATCAACCTAAAACGTACACTTTTTACAATGTTGAAATAGCCTATTAAAATCATTCAGATATTGCGTGCCCTTGCGATATGCATATTGCGATACGTACATTTGCGATATTTTGATAATTTCGATATATTGCGCAGCCCTACTGAGTACCACCCCCAAAGTCCCTTGTTCCTGCGGTGGAAACGCGGCTTAAATGTGAGAACAGCTGAAAGGTTTGTTTGAGCTGCGCCCTCTACTGTACAGCCGGGAATTTGTATTTCCGTCAGCCTGAGGCTTATTATTTTAATTTTGGTTTGAAAGGGCTCTTACATTTGCCCAAAAATAGAACTTTTTTTGTTAAAAATCCCCCCAAAAAACAAGCCCAGCCCAGCCCAGGTGAGAAAAAGTAACGCAACACATTACTTTTATTAAAATGTAACTACCGGTAAGTAATTCAATTAGCTACTGTTTTAACGGCGTAACACAATATTGTAATGCATTACTTTTCAAAGTAACTTTCTCCAACACTGATGACCATTGTATGGCATATGTGCTTAATTGTCATGAAAATGTGACAATTCAAATGTATTTAATGGTCTTATGCATCCTGTGTGTGTGTGAGATGTGTTTTTCACTGCAGGTGGGGTGTGTGTGTTCCTTTATACCGTCTCTTGCCTGCGGTGCATTCCTGACTTTCTGCCCCTCATCCACACACACACACACACACACACACACACACACACACACACACACACACACACACACACACACACACACACACACACACACACACACACACACACACACACTCAAAAGATCAGGTGACCTGGCAGCTTCGTGGTCTTAACCTTTGATCCCTCTAGAGTTCAAGCTGGTTTACGCAGTGTTTTTTGTTATGAACACTCTTTTGCGTGTGTGTGTGGGAATCTTGTCTCTTGGTAACAGGGTCTCACACAAGCTCTGTGTAGATTCAAAACCAACGCTGTAAAGTTTTGAAGCGGTCCTGCGTTAGACTCCGCCTCCTTCTGCCGTGGGTCAGCTTTGATTGACAGGTTCATGAAAGCATCTTATTGGTCCCTTACTTGACTTACACCTCAAGGTGACTTGCAGTTCAAAAGTGATCAATGAGTAACTAGTTTAAAGGCCCCCCACAGGGAATTTGCAGAGTTTTGGAAAAGTGGAATCTGGATGTGTTAAACGTCAAGGCATTGTTGGTAGTAATGCTCTTTTATTGGTAGATGAAAGCATTATAAAATCATCTGTACTATTTAATAAACAAACACAGGATGTGCAGAACTTTGTGTTTAAATTCTATGGAAAATGCAGGGCTTTATGTGGAATTGTGCAGCCAGCTATAATATAATTTTTTTGTTGTTGTATTTATTTCTGTCAATATTTAGTATTTCTGTTTACTATTGTAAACCTATCTTACATGAGAAACCTAATTTGTTCACTTCATATATTTGTTATATTTTTAATAACAAAAATAAAATTCAAAAAGTTTGGAAACATTACTATTTTTAATGTTTTTGAAAGAAGTCTCTTTTGATCATCAAGCCTGCATTTATGTGATCAAAAATACAGAAAATATTATTGCACTTTCAAATAATGAGTTTCAGTTTTGATATATCATTTATTCCTGTGATCAAAGCTGACTTTCCAGCATCATTACTCCAGTCTTCAGTGTCTCATGATCCTTCAGAAATCATTATAATATGATGATTTGATGATCGAGAAACATTTATGATTATTATCAGTGTTGGAAACAGTTGTGCTGATTCATATTTTTGATGAAACTATGATACTTTTTTCAGGATTCAATGATGAATATTAAGTTAAAAAGAACAGCATTTATTACGAATATAAATAACTTTTTATCAATTTAACACATTCTTGCTGAATACAATTATTAATTTATTTTTAAAAAAGAAAGAAAAAATTTACTGACCCCAAACTTTTGAACGGTAGTGATTATTGTTACAAAATATTTCAATTATAATTTTTTAAATGCAGGTTTTTTTTTTTAATTCAAAGAATCCTGAAAAAAGTATCACAGGTTATACAAGAATATTAAGCAGCACAACTGTTTTCAACATTAATAATAATCATAAATGTATCCCGAGCATCATATCTGAATGATTTCTGAAGGATCATGTCACACTGAAGACTGGAGTAATGCATTCAGCTTTGATCACAGGAATACATTACATATTAAAATATGTTCGCTTAGAAAAGTTATTTTAAATTGTGATAATATTTCACAATATTACAGTTTTTTCTGTATTTTTGATCAAATAAAGAGTCTTCTGTATATATGGTACTGTATATCATTTATAGTGAAATACAATTCCCCTCATATCATGAAATCATATTTTGGTCATATCTCCCACCCCCACCACGAGCCATAAAATGCGTTCTGACTTTCTCTCATCGTTCCTTCTCTTTTCAGACGAACATGATGCCGTACAGAAAAAGACCTTCACGAAGTGGATCAACGCACAGTTCTCCAAGGTGAGCGAAGATTCCCGCTCATGCTGAACTTCTGCTTTGATGGCTGTTCTACGGTGTATTATGAATATAGTCAATAATGCTAAAGCCTGTCGTCAGCGACTGTCAATGTGTCATGTGATCGAGAACGGCCCGTGTGTGAGCTCGCGATGTCTATTATTGCTCCGAGCTGAGAAACACTGGTTGTGGCATTAGTGCGACTGCTCACTAAATTTAGTCGATCCCGCAGGTTAAAGAGGTTGCAAAATGCCACCATTTGGAGCCCTAAATCATGTTTTAGTGATGCGTTTCGTGTCTCTGCTCCGTCTCAGGATTGACCTATCGGTAAGCCCCGCCCCCCTTAGTTACTGTTGCTAACTCGGACAAACAAACGGAGTTGCTATATCTTACAATGACAGCTGTCAGTGTGAAAACCTTAACCCAAGATGTTTTTGGACACAGAATGTAGCGTATATCCCGTTCGAATGATGGCCAAACTTAACTGATGGTTTATCAAGTTTATCATGTCCTTTTTCACTCCAAAAAAATCATCGTAAGAGCTGAACAAACAAAGCATAAGAAGAGCGCATTGACGTCTCATTCACAAACTATCTCTCTCCGTTGCATTACCATTAACATACACAGCAAATTACACAAAAACACTCAAACAACTAACAGTAAACAAACATATACACAGAGCTTATGCCTTTTCGAGGGTGCAGTTAATAACTGGTCAACTTTGTGTCTGCAAAACAACTCAGATAAACTGCGTGCGAGCTCATCCTTTCACTACCCGTAAACTATAATTCCCATCAAAATAGGAGTCCTCCTTAGTAGGACAGATAATGTAGACTTTAAACATATCTAAAATTAAATTAATTTACATATAACCAGTTTAATATGGAGAGGCACTGAAATGTAGACCTTCGTGTTTTTGACCTACAGTGTAACATGACGTGAGAACAGTTCGTTATTTTGGTTTGTTTGTTAGCAGGGACTTTAATCGAAACTTAACGAGAGTTTGACAAACAGAAAATCCTCTCAGGATCCCTGGAGTCAGTGTTACAGTACCACAGGCACGACATTTTAGCATTTTTGTAGCATAAACACCATCAAATCGATGAGAGCTTCGGATTTTCCAATGTTTCTCTATGGCGCTGAAACCTAAAGTTGTCCGAGTTCCGGTCCCAGCGCAACTGATACTCAACTGCTATTGGCTCATCTGCGTTCGAGGGGAGGGGCTTACCGATAGGTCAATTACATCACTCTCTCGCATAATTAATGATAATGAGAGCACCCTGTTTAAATGTTCATGTGAAGGAGGACACGCACAAAAGCATCCCACCCTGCAAAAACTCTGGATGTCTGTGCATGTTATTGCAGGGCTCCAGACTAACTTTTTTCACTTGGAGCCCAGTGGCCCCCTACTGAAAATTTTAGGGGCACAACCAGAAATTTTAGGGGCGCACACCATAAATCAACATGCTAACCAAATCTACTAATTTCCACTGTATTACTAATAGGGATCGGTATCGTTAAGGTTTTAATGGTATTACTACTCTTACCGATACTGCTTATCGATCCGGTACTTTAACAGTATTCTTACCGGTTCTTTTTATTATACTTTTTTTTTTTTTATAAAAAAAAAAAAAACATAATTAAGAACATAATTAACATGGCTTGAAAAAGTAAAATATATATAGCAAAAGAAACCGCAAAGTTTGAACAAAAATATAAAACATCTATTTGTAAATGGACCAGTGTGCAGGCATTCGGAAGGTCTGCTAACATTAATATTACAGTAAAGAACAAACCTACAAAGAAATCTAATAAAGTAATGAAATGTAAAATAACACTGCATAGTTTTCACTGTATAAATTGATAGATTAATGCTTATAAAAGCTAAAGTTATTAATTCAAGAGATGTGAATCTTTTCTATTTGCCTTTAATTGTTCGATTCGAATTAATGGCTCAATCGTCAGCAGGTTTATTAGACGCTGCCCCTTTAAGACCGATCGAATGTAGAACTAATAATATCATATTCTCCTATTTCTCCAAACTATTTACGCCCATTTAAGATATAAACTGTTAAAATAACTACTCTCCAATCCGGTCAATTTGACACCGGCTATTTGTTGTTTATTTGATGGTTTAGACGCGCACACGAAGCCTAAAATATTAAGTGCAAGTCGGTCCATTTCGCAGCACACACACATAAGCTTGAAGTTGGAAACAGCGTCTCTTGCGCGGATTATACTGCATTTAATAGCTATTTATTATCACACACATCCCGCAGTTTAGCAACAGTAGAGACCGCAGTTTACAACAATCACTGAATCTGACGTTTAGTTTAGGTTTAGGGAGAAATGACAGCGCAGCTGTGAAGGGAAGGATGTCGCGCTCGACGGAACACGGCTATAGGAATAGTTTTACCTCATATCATCTTTTTATAATTCTTGGAAGCCAAAATCGAAAATAAAATTAGATTAATATCACAGCACATCCCTAAAGTTTAAGCAGACTAAACTTCTGTGTAGTTCTCTTGGCCATCCTCACTCATTAAGCTGACTGTGGTGTTGTGTTCGCTGCAGCTCCACGTGAGAGAGCTCGCTCGCTTTCTCTCTCTCTCTCTCTTCTGGATTGCGAATGGCAAAAATGCATCACGGACAAATGATTTAATATTATCTCATATAGAAACGGCTGGCAAAGATAGAATTTGCCAGACATAACGTCTATCAATTATAATTAGTAAGTGTATTTTCTTAATTTATCCAGTACCAACAGCAGGCAAATTTACTGGTCGCACATGTGCGACTGGATGTAAAATTCAGTCGCACACTCTCAAATTTTAGTCGCAAAATGCGACCATTTAGTCGCACTCTGGAGCCCTGTATTGTTGGGATGTTGTATATCCCAGTGATACAGCTGTAAGCGAGCCGTTGGGTTGATTTCCCAGTGGCATTGATGCTCTGCTTTGTTTTTTCTTATTTGTTGTTGAGGAAGAACTTGTCAAATGACTTGCATTAACCTCACTTTAATGTCGTGTGTTTTAGACGGGGAAGACGCCCATCAAAGACATGTTCTCTGACCTGAGAGACGGCAGAAAACTCCTCGATCTCCTGGAGGGACTGACTGGAAGCACACTGGTGAGTGTGTTTGATGGTTGGGAGGGTTTGAATGGCGGTTGAGTGTTATGTTTCTGAACTATGCGTTTATATTTAGCCTCAACCAACACACAGACAGTTTGAGTGACAGCTGAGAGGGGACAGGGGCTATAGGCTTCATCTTCATCTGTCGTCTTCATCATTTTCAACTTGCTGATTATAAGCGCACACACATTTTCATTCAGTGTGTTATTTTCACACTAACCCTCATGTGAGATAAAGTACTGTGGTGCTACTTTGATACAGTGAAACTGAATGATTTGCTTTTTCTTATGGTATTTCTATAGTATTTCTATGTTAAGTAGGGTTGGGTTAAGAATCTAATATTTACAGTATCTTTATGAAGTTTTCATATCTCACATCTCATTTCTTGTCTCACATCTCATGACTTTCCTGCTGTGAGCTTTAGCAATAGTGGAGTTTGATTCTTTTCCATGAATCATTTGAATCTTTCTCTTTGAATCTTGATTCAGGGATTCGTTTGTAGTCAAAAATTATGAGAGCTTTTTTAATATATTGATTATGTTAAATAAACTATTGCTAATACTTGTAATAATTATTCATTATAAACAATGCGTATCTTTATTGTTTTAAGATATACATCTAATGTATGTCACCTGAATGTATTTTAGATGTTCTATCTCATGTCAAGTTGAAGTGTTTTATGTAATTGTTTTATATTTTATGGATTGTGATATTGATTTTGTGTTTGCCATGTAAATAGCCTCGATGCTAACATGGCGCTTAACTTTATAAACAAACATTTTATTAATGCAGGTAAATATCACTGTTTATAACTATGCATCGTTATATTTGTGCGTAGAAAATAAAATTAAATATAGCGTTCTTTTTGTTTAGTTAGTGAAAAACGATGATTTTTTTTATTTTGCATCAAATATTTTGAAATAGTTTATAATCTTAGTTATTTATGGTATTATACTATACTAAATAGTTTCAAATCTTCTGATTGAAAAAAAACAACCTTTCAGATAATTTTACAGCAAATATATGTAAATATGTACTGAAGATTGTCAAAACTATCTGTGCTACAATTGAAAAGTTTGGTGTCATAAATGTTTTTTCACAAGTTATTGATTTTTAATCATTCAGTAATGAAGCATTAAATTGATCAAAAGTGAGTTTATGTAACAAAGAATCCTGAAGAAAAAAAAAGTTTCCACAAAATTTTGAATCGCACTGCAAAAAATGCTTTTCTTACTTAGTATTTTTGTCTTGTTTTCAGTCCAAATATCTAAAAAATCTTACATTAAGAAGCATTTACAAGACAAGCAAAAGTTTTTGTCTTATTTTGGGGGAAAATAACTCAAAATTAAGGGAGTTTTTGCTTAAAATAAGCAAAATAATCTGCCAAAGGGGTAAGCAAAATAATCTTAATTCAAACAGAAAACAAGATTATTTTTCTTACCCCTTTGGCAGATTATTTTGCTTATTTTAAGTAAAAACTCCCTTAATTTTGAGTTATTTTCCCCCAAAATAAGACAAAACATTTTTTTTTGCTTGTCTAGTAAATGCTTCTTAATGTAAGATTTTTTTTAGATATTTGGACTGAAAACAAGACAAAAATACTAAGTAAGAAAAGCATTTTTTGCAGTGCGGCACAACTGTTTCCAACATTAATAATAATAATAATAATAATCATAAATGTTTCCTGGGCATCAAATCATCATCAGAATGATTTCTGAAGGATCATGTGACATTCACATGAATACATACTATTTTACAATAGATTAACATAGAAAACAGCTGTTGTAAATTGTAAGAATATTTCACAATATTACTGTTTTTACTGTATTTTTGATAAAATAAATGCGTTTAAAAAACATTTACAAATCTTACCAACCCCAGACTTGTAATGCATCACCCTCGCAGTGCTGTCATGTTGCATGTTCAGAAACACAGTAATACTTTGGCATTTGTTTGTACTGTAAACTGTATGGAGTAACTCTCTCCGTCTCTCTGTCTCTCAGACCAAAGAGCGCGGCTCTACCAGAGTTCACTCCCTCAACAACGTCAACCGAGTCCTGCAGGTCCTTCACCAGAACAGCGTGAGTGTCTGCTTTTGCCTTCCCGTGTGTCCTCGCTGCTGGGGGACACTCTGGGCTTCGGCTGCGGCTGGAATTATTTTTATGTCTTGCCTCGTATCAGCTGACAGACGCTGCCCGAGGAACGCACTGCAAGGGCAGTCTAATTAAAATGCTTTACAGTTCTAGTGTGTCTTTTAGGGACATTAGCGTGTGTCATTTTGACGGCAAGGTCTCTACGCTTTGACGTGTCCTCTGTCTTTATGCTGCGATGGCTTGGAGTCAGACAGACACAAACACAGATGCTATCAACAATGTGCACAATGTTTCTTCCTGTCACATTCATTCATTTTCCAGATCATTGTCTTTGGTACTTTAAAAATGTATACAAAAAAACAAAAAATAAAACCGGTGTATGTATATATATAATATAAACTAATATATAATAAAAATAACATTTATTTTATATTTATTTATATATATTTATATTTATTCATGAACAATGTGCACAATGTTTCTTCCCGTCTCATTCACGTTCATTCATTTTCCAGATCATTGTCTTTGGTACTTTAAAAATAAAAATAAAAATAAAATAAAATAATATATATATATACACCAGTGTGTGTGTGTGTGTGTGTGTGTTTGTGTGTGTGTTTTCAGGATTCTTTGATGATTCGAAAGTTCAAAAGAACAGCATTTATTGGGAATAGAAATCTTATTAATGAAAAAAAAGAAACATTATAAATATCTTTTTTGTCTTTTTTGATCTATTTAATGTGTCCTTGATGAAAAAAATTATAATCTTACATGTATATATATATTTATATATATTTATATATTTTTTTAAATTAATTTTTAAAGTACCAAAGACAATGATCTGGAAAATGAATGAATGTGAATGTGACGGGAAGAAACATTGTGCACATTGTTCATAAGTAAATATAAATATATATAAATAAATATAAATAAATGTTTTAATTAAATATATATACTATAATTTATAATTTTCTATTTATACTATATTTATTATATACTCCTATTGTTTTATTAATTTTGTCACAGTTTATTTGAATAGTTACTTATTTGTATATATAAAATATTTGATATGTATGTGTGCGTGCGTATATATGTATGTAACTATTTTAAATATTCAAATAATAGCAGTATTTTATAATATTGTATCAATATTGCATTTAATGTTTACTTATTACTTATTTGTATTTTATTTAAATTACTTAATTTTTCTATTTTATTAATTTTATCACACTTCATTTGAATATTTACTTGAAATAATTTTTTTATATATATTTGTATATATTTCTTTATATATTTAAATATTTTCTTTTAAGTAAATATTCAAATAATAGCGGTATTTTATAAGAATGTATCAATATTGCATTTAATTTTTAATTGCTTATTTTATCACAGTTTATTTGAATATTTACTTAAAAAAATTATATATATATATATATATATATATATATATATATTAGGGCAGTCAAAAGATTATTCGCAATTAATCGCATCCAAAATAAAAGTTTGTGTGTACATAATATATGTGTGTGTACTCTGTTAATTATTATTTATATATAAATACACACACATTCATGTATATATTTAAGAAATATTTGCATGTATATACTGTATATACATTTATATAATCTATAATATATATAAATATAAATGTTTTATATATAAAAATATGTTTTTTTCTTAAATATATACATGCTTGTGTGTGTATTTATATATAAATAATAATTATACACAGTACACACACATATATTATGTAAACACAAACTTTTGTTTTGGATGCGATTAATTGCGATTAATCTTTTGACAGCCCTAATATATATATATATATATATATATGAAGTAAATATTCAAATAATGGTGGTATTTTATAATATTGTATATATTTTGCATTTAATTTTTACATATTACAAGTATACCTTTTTTATTACTGATTGCCATTTATTTTAAGTAAATATTAAAATATAAAATAAAAAAAATGGCAATCAATAGAAAAAACAAGTAATGCTATACTTGCAATATTGGTACGATGCTTGTGCTCTTATATACAGGCGTTAATAATACAGAACAGAATTTATTATCATTACACTCATTTAGTTCATCTCATACATTCATTTGTTCACTTTGGAAGCCCAAACTACTTTTACATTAACTACCGTTCAAAAGTTTGGGGTCAGTAAGATTATAATTTTTTTCATCAAGGTCACATGAAATAGATCAAAAAAGACATTTATATAATGTTACAAAAGTTTTCTATTCCCAATAAATGCTGTTCTTCTGAACTTCCGAATCATCAAAGAATCCTGAAACACACACACACACACACACACACACACACACACACACACACACACACACACACACACACACACACACACACACACACACACACACACACACACACACACACACACACACACACACACACACACACACACACACACACACACACACACACACACACACAGACACACACACACACACACAGACACACACACAGACACACACACACACACAGACACACACACACACACAGACACACACACACACACACAGACACACACACACACACACACACACACACAGACACACACACACACACACACACACACACACACACACACACACACACACACACACAGACACACACACAGACACACACAGACACACACACAGACACAGACACACACAGACACACACACACACACACACACACACACACACACACACACACACAGACAGACACACACACACACAGACACACAATGGTCACACAGATCTTGTGTGATTAATTGCTCTCATTACCCTGTCATTAGCGGAGCGGTGTCCGTTCACACAGCCCTGATTCGTGTGTTTTAATCTCTTAACCCACACAACCGGATCTCTCTCAGTCTAGTGCAGGTTTAAGCAGCGTTTCATGATCGCACCTGGTCCAGATGTTTATCTCCCATAAATACAGTCACACACTTAATGACGTCGCTGATGAATGAATGGTTTCTGTGATTATCTCACACCCAGTTGGCTCTCACTAGTGATCGAGGCCTGTGTTTGTGGTCGGCTGTCTAAGCAAACATGACAGCTTAAGTCCAATCATTGAGTGGGAAGTGCAGGTTTGGTTCCTCTACACCTGTAGATCCAGTGCGATTAGCTGTGTGTTCACACACACGATCACGCGTCCCCCGTAATCCTCTCTAAACGCTCTCGGAGTTTAGATGAGGGCTAGTAATAGCATGTTGTGTTTATATATTCCATACAAACGCTACAGCTTTTCCAGACATGATGACAGTACGCCAAACATTTCACTTCTGTAATGTGACATTTTTGAGCTCAGCAGGTCAGACTCAGGACTGTCAGACGTGGAGAAAGCTCTTGCATGCATTTTGATGTGCTAGTTAATTCATGTAATTAACAAATGAAAACTTATTGTAAAGTGAGATAGAATCAAGACGTTTTGTATCCATTCAGTTTTATTTGAACTTAAATGTTTTTTTGTTTGCTTGTTTTTTTGTGTGTGATTTGTGTTTTGGTTTTGTTGTTTAATTTGCTTTGCTTTTTTTTTTTTGGTTTGTTTTTCATTTTTTATTTATTGAATTTTTTTGTTTTAAACAAAAAAGTTTTGTTTTTGTTTGTTTTTTATTTTGATTTGCTTGTTTTATTAGTTTTTTGTTTTTCATTTCGTTTTTGCATTTTTTGTTCTTTTTTTAAGAGTATTTTTTTGTTTGTTTTGTTGTTTTATTTTGCTTTTGTTTTAAATGTAGTTTAATGTTTTACGTTTTTTTTAGCCTTTATTTTGTTTTATTTGTTTAGTTTTTTTGTTGCATTTTTTGTAATGTTTTGTTGAAGAGTTTTGTTTTTTTGTTTTGTTTTAGGTTTCTTTTTTGTTTGCTTTTATGTTGTTTTGCTTGTTTTTTGAATAGTTTTTTTGTTTGTTTTGTTGTTTTTTATTTTGATTGGCTTGTTTTATTAGTTTTTTGTTTTTCATTTAGTTTTTGCATTTTTTGTTCTTTTTTAAGAGTATTTTTTGTTTGTTTTGTTGTTTTATTTTGCTTTTGTTTTAAATTTGGTTTAATGTTTTACGTTTGTTTTTTGTTAGCCTTTATTTTGTTTTATTTGTTTAGTGTTTTGTGTTTCATATATTGTTTGGTTGCATTTTTTGTTGTTTTGTTGAAGAGTATTGTTTTTTGTTTTGTTTCTTTTTTATTTGTTTTTATTTTGTTTTGCTTTTTTGTTTTGTTTTTTATTTTAATATTATTATTTTATTTTTTTAATAGTTTTGTTGTTTTATTTTGCTTTGTTTAACATTTGGTTTAAAGTTTTATGTTTTTTTTTTTTTTTGTTAGCCTTTATTTAGTTTTTCTTATTTTATTTGTTTTTTGTTTTGTTTTCATTGTTTATTTTTGCAGTTTTGTATTTTTTAATTCCGATGTATGAACAGTTCTTTTATGATCTTTTTTCTTCTTTCAGGTGGAGCTGGTGAATATCGGAGGGACTGATATTGTAGATGGGAATCATAAGCTAACTCTAGGACTCATCTGGAGTATCATCTTGCACTGGCAGGTCAGAAAACACACAGACAATGTTGACACAAATGACAAAACAGGCATTTCATGTGTATTCACTATTCAAAAAAGGTTTACATGTGCCATGTGTTGTTTAACTATAAATTCAGTGAGATGTCTGAGATGTCCTCACTAATATAGTTGTGTGTGTGTGTGTGTGTGTGTGTGTGTGTGTGTGTGTGTGCAGGTTAAGGACGTCATGAAG
>NC_137117.1:9903208-9920708 GCF_949357685.1 Gobio gobio
TTCAACAAACCATATTATAGATGCATCAGATTTAAGATGAACCGTGGTGGAGAACGGTATGATTCGGGTTTTTTTCCTGAGAACCCCAAGTGCACACTGTTTCTGAACTCCCTGAAACGCCTCCATTGTAGTCTTGAGTTTTCTTCCGGGAATGAACACGTCACAATATTCCTCATTATAATAATTCCCGCCCAATGCTAAATAAAGGGGCGGGGTCTGGTTGAGTTGGTTAGTAGCGTGTTGAAACTTGCAGTTATGGTATGGGGCGTGACATTTCCCAAACACGCTCAAAGTGCTTGACCAATCACAACACACCGGTCCAGCGACCAATCAGAGCACAGTGTGCTTTTCAGAAGGAGGGGCTTCATAGAGACAGGAACTAAACAGAGCGTTACTGACACCGTGTCCTATCTACACATGACGCGACACCGCGACACCGCGACGCGCGATAAAAGGCATCTTTTCCATAGCCGTGTTTCCAGTGCAGGAACTTTCCCCAGGAACTAGGAACTAGGAGCTGGCCGTCTCCATCTTGGCAGCGCGTCACTCCCGGATAACAGAAAATGGGCAAAGAGCCGGGACGTGGGCGGAGCTGAGGTGACGTGATGACTAACAGACAGCAGACAAACGCCAATCCACCTGCCACTCGAAGTGGCCACGCCCTTAATTATGCAGAACTTTAAGGCTTTATATAATGTAAACGAATGAGTTATAAATAAATTCACCCCCCTCACATTCGTCATGAAGGGCAAAATTAGCCGTATAGACCAAAACCACAATTTGTCCCAGACTGTAAACATGTGTTCTTCTGCTGTAAAGTTGGGCATTTTAACATGAGCTCTGTAAGACCGCATGAATTCGCTCCAAGGATCGGTAGCGAACTGCGGTGAAGGCCGCACGCGTTCAGTGTTTCAGCTGGAAGAATGGATTTGATTATAATATTCTTTATCTGACTCCATTTATCATAGTTGTCGCATTTAGAAGAGAATCCCAACCGGTTGTTTGATCATTTATATTTGATAGTTAATCATACATTTAATCGTTCCGTTTTAACCCTTTGTTGCAATTATACCGTTCCACATTGGAGATAGTTCATAATTACATATTAATTCAGAAAGGATCAAAAATGTAACAATTTATTTACAATCAAGTAAATGTAAAATGTCAATTACATCATAGACATAAATCTCTTCTAAAAGGAAATACAAATTCTAGTTATGGTTACACTTAAAATAGTTTCAAATAGATGTAAACATAAACCTTTAATTATGCTCTGTAGGCCTCTGCCTAGAATGTTACCTGTGAGAGAGATAGATAGGGAGAGAGAGAGAGAGAGAAAGAGAGAGAGAGAGAGAGAGAGAGAGAAAGAGAGAGAGAGAGAGAGAGAGAGAGAGAGAGAGAGAGAGAGAGAGAGAGAGAGAGAGAGCTAAAGAACAGCTCTCTCTACAGGAAGCCAGAGAATCCAAAGAGCCCTCTCAAGAGAAAGCAGAGAATCAAAAGAGAGCGAGCTACAGTTGAAATCCTCTTTTATCCTTTTCCCTGATGTCACCAAATTCAAATCTGACTCTTGTAAAACTGACCAATCAGACCAAACCGTAAGGCATTTGAAAATAACCAATCAGACAAAACTTCCCCCATTGTATCAAAGGTGTGGACCATTTGGCCATCCATTCTTTTGTTCTTCTATCTCCAACTGGCCCCTCTGATGGCGTTAAGGGGGAGGGGGTTGAGTCAATTTCAATATCTTGATCACGACGATGCAAAGCAGCAAAGCAGATGATTTTGTTCCAATGAGATTCTGCTCCTTCTGGAGCTTGTCTCTAGCGGCCAGTCGATGAATTGCAGTAAATATCACTTCCGTATTGGCTTCAAGAGAAACGCTTCGGTTACTAACGTAACCTCGGTTCCCTAAGATGAGGGAACGAGTATTGCGTTTGCTAAAACGCTTATGGGGGAATTCCTTTCCTCGAGATATTGAAGCAAATTTTTATCCAAAAATACCTTTTACACGCAGTGCAGCTGCACAACTCTCAGCAGGAAGCAGCTGCGTGCTGATTGGCTGTGCCGCTGCAACTGCAGCAACCTATAGCGAGACCGCGGGGCGGGACGGACCAATCAGGTCCTTCTAAATTCCCGTCACTAGGGGCAACAGAATTTGCATAGCCAAGGGTATATAAGACCCTGTCTCGCAAGGTTAGTCAGGTTAATCGACTGAAGCGACTCCTGAGCAAGTAAGCAAGCACGGCAAGCAAATGCAATACTCGTTCCCTCATCTTAGGGAACCGAGGTTACGTTAGTAACCGAAGCGTTCCCTTACGAGAGTACTCTCGTACTGCATTTGCTAAAACGCTTATGGGGGACCAATGCAAAATGCTGTGCTTGCTTAACGGCTCTAAAGCCGACGACACCAAACCCAGGCCAACCTAGGTGGGCCCGTAATATGATATCAATAAGTCCCAAATGAGCCAGACCTGAGTCTGGCCCTAAATGAGAATGAACACGATATACGTGTAATAATATAAAGTATAGACCAGACATAGTCAGGCCAGGAATAATGAATGGCCAGATAATTCGAGCCGTATAAGGAATGTGCTTATGACTTATACAATATTTAACCCAGACCGGACTTTTCGAGCCTTAAGGGGTTAAATCTGTTTACACAGCAAGAAGCCCAGCTTGTAAGGCCAGAACATCTAAATTATAGAATCTGATAAAAGTGGACGGGGAGGCCCAGCCTGCCGCCGCACAGATATCATTCAGAGAAATGCCAGTAGACCAAGCCCACGAAGAGGCCATGCCTCTAGTAGAATGGGCTTTAATGCCTAAAGGGCAGCTGAGATCTTTAGACTCATAGGCCAGTGAGATAGCATCCACTATCCAACGTGACGAGGTCTGCTTTGTAACCGCGCACCCTCGGGTGCGGCCACCAAAGCATACAAAGAGCTGTTCAGTTTGCCTGTAAGCAGCGGAACGCTCTATGTATATCCTCAGCACTCTGACAGGACAGAGCAAATTAGCATCTTCTTCATCTAACGGTGATGAAAGTGCTGAGAGTGAAATGACCTGTGCTCTGAACGGAGTTGAAAGCACTTTAGGTACATATCCATGTCTTGGTTTGAGGACGACTTTGTAGTCGTTTGGCCCAAATTTCAGACACGAGGCGCTCACAGAGAGCGTGTGCAGATCACCCACTCGCTTAACTGACGCGATCGCCAACAGAAAAGCGGTCTTTAGTGACAGGAACTTTAAGCTCACCGAATGCAGAGGCTCAAATGCAGAGCTCTTCATGGCATCCAGGACCGTGGACAGGTCCCATATAGGGACTGAAGGGGGGCGAGGTGGGTGAAGCCTTCTAGCTCCTTTAAGGAAGCGAACAATAAGATTGTTCTTTCCCAGTGACAGTCCGTTCACTTGAATGTGATACGCTGCTATAGCAGCCACATTAACTTTGAGTGTGGAGGGGGAACGACCCGCGTCCAGAAGCTCTTGTAAAAATATAAGCACTTCTGACACTTCACAATCATGTGGGGTCAGACTTCGCACTTTACACCAGTCCGAAAAGACTGACCATTTGCCTGAATAGAGCCGCCTGGTTGCGGGGGCTCTAGCTTCAGTAATAGTATTCAATACATTTTCAGAGAGGTTCTCATGTACCCGTTGATGGGCCAGACATGAAGCGCCCATAGATCGGGACGGGGATGACAGATCTGCCGTTCCGCCTGCATGAGGAGATCTCTCCTCAGCGGGATCGGCCACGGAGCTGCATCTGCCATCTGACTCAGTAGTGAGAACCAAGGTTGATTTCTCCAAAGCGAGGCTATTAAAAGCACAGCGCATTCGCTCTCCCTGATCCTCTCTATGACCTGAGGTAACATTGAGATTGGGGGAAAAGCATAAAGAGGAAGGTTGGGCCATTCGTGGGCCAACGCATCCTTGTGCTTAGAGAAATATATTCGCATTGAGCATTGTCTTGTGAGGCGAAAAGATCCACTTTTGCATCTCCAAACCTGCCCCAAATTGTCTGAATTGTATGTGGGTGAAGAGACCACTCTGCAGGGGACACTTTGCCCCTGGACAGCATGTCCGGACCCAAATTCAGAATGCCTGGCACGTGAGTCGCTCTCAGCGAGCTCAGATTGTGCTCTGCCCATATTAGGACTTCTTCCGCCATTGTGTGCAGATCGATAGATCTGAGACCGCCTTGGCGATTTATATAGGCTACCACCGACCTGCTGTCCGTTCGGACCAGGACATGGTGGTGCTTTATGTACGGAAAGAAAGCTCTTAGCGATAGCGTGACCGCTTTCATCTCTAGACAGTTTATGTGAAGGCTCTTCTCCGAGTCTGACCAGAGACCGGAGATCGGCCTGCCCTCGTGAAGGGCTCCCCAACCTAGGTTGGATGCATCTGTCGAGATGACTTTCCACTTCATAACAGTGCCCAAACTCACGCCCGTCTTGTACCAGACGGGATTTTTCCAAGGAGCCAGAGCCAACACACAGCTGTGGTCTACCTTGATTTGCAATCGGCCCGAGAGCCATGCGAGAGCTGGAACGCGGCAACTCAGCCAGTGCTGTAGGGGGCGCATGTGTAACAGACCTAGTCTGAGAACTGGCGCCGCCGAGGCCATGAGACCCAGCATCCTCTGAAAGTGTTTGAGAGGAATGTGTGCACCGGACCTGAGGGAAACCGCTCGGTTCCGAACAGAGACCGCGCGCTGTGACCACAGTCGCACGCTCATCTGCAGTGAGTCCAATACTGTTCCCAGAAACGAAACTTTCTGTGTGGGAGACAATGAACTCCTTGCCACGTTGATTCTGAGTCCCAAGCATTGTAAATGGTTGAGAAGCCAAGATCTGTGGTTTAATAACTGTATCTCTGACTGAGCTATTATGAGCCAGTCATTGAGATAGCTGAGAATTCTCATTCCCCAAAGCCTCAGCGGGGTTAGCGCCGCTTCCATGCACTTCGTAAACATGCGGGGAGCCAGAGATAGACCAAAAGGTAGCACCTTGTATTGGTATACTTTCCCCTCGAAAGGCGAATCTCAAGAATGGCCTGTGATGAGGGGCTATTTGTACGTGGAAATAGGCAACCTCTAGATCCACAGTGAAAAACCAATCTCCCGGGTGAATGTGCGCAAGGATTTGTTTCGTTCTCAACATTCTGAACGGGCGCTTCATAAGGGCTTTGTTCAGATGTCTGAGATCTAGGATGGGTCTGAGACCACCGTCCTTTTTTGGTACAAGGAAGTAACGACTGTAAAAGCCCGACTCGCTCTGTGAGGGGTGTACGGCTTCCACCGCTCCCTTTATTAACAGTTTTGATATCTCGGTTCGAAGCACGTGACTTGTGTCGCTTCTCACCGTTGTCTCTTCCACGGCGCGAAAGCGCGGTGGTCTGCGAGCAAACTGTAGCGAGTAACCTTGTTCTATTATGTTCAACACCCATCTTGAAATGCCGAGAATGGCCTGCCAGGCCTCGGCCTTCGAAGCCAGGGGCTTAATTAATCTGTGGGGCGAGTTGCTGAGTAACAGGGACTCGGTGGCCCGATAATTTTGCGCAAAGTTGGCGCTTATGAGGGGCATGTTTCCCGCCGCCTGAGTGCAGGGGGCCGGGGGGCATAGAATATTGGTGCTTGTGTACAGGCGAGCGCGTTTGAGTACGGGCTCGTTGACTGTGAGAATAATGTTTCCAGCCACCTGAGTACAGGGGGCTGGGGAACATGGGGGAGTGCTTGAGTGTAGGGGTACATGCTTTAATGCTGGCACACTGCCTACAGAGAAAAAGCTCTTTTTTTGACTTCACGGCGTTTGTGCACAGGCGAGCGCGCTTGCTTGCGGGCTCGTTGGCTGTAAATGTGGTGTTCCCAGCCACATTGAAGGGAGCTGGGGAACATTTTAGAAGAGAGCGAGGTGGTACACCGGCCGAAGCGGGCGCTATCCACCTTCTCTTTATACCTCTGGCTAGGACGGCTTCGGAGGATCAGGTTTCGACACATTGCTGGGTTGGGGACCTCGACGCTCCGGCGGTCTGCTGCGGCTCGTAGAGCGGGAACGCTGTCCGGGCTTAGAAGCCGCGCGAGGCTGGTGAGCTGATGGCGCCGCCTTGGTGGGCTGGGCTGGTCCAGCTTTAGCGTGACGGCTGGCGGAGGAGCTGGAACGCTTAGGCAGGAAATGTCGCATTGCCTGCGAAGCCTTCTGTGCCTCAGTGAAGCGCTCTGTGAACCCAACCACGGCGGGACCAAATAATCCTGAAGGCGACATGGGCGCGTCCAGGAAAGCGGTCTTGTCCGCGTCCTTCATTTCGGTCAGGTTGAGCCACAAATGGTGCTCCAACACCGTCAAGCTGGCCATACATCTGCCAATCGCCTGAGCGTTGGCCTTGGTGGCGCGCAGGGCCAAGTCAGTGGCTCCGCGCAGATCCTTCAGAGCCTCGTTGTCAGGAACAGACTCATCCAGGGAACGGAGGAGTTTGGCCTGGAAGACCTGAAGCACCGCCATCGAGTGTAGCGCTGACGCCGCCTGGCCGGCGGAGGCGAATGCTCGACCGGCGAGGCTGGACGTAGTGCGGCAGGCCTTGGAAGGGTGCACAGCCTTTGACTGCCATCCTCTGGTGGAGGGCG
The DNA here is from genome assembly GCF_949357685.1 of Gobio gobio. NCBI lineage: Eukaryota > Metazoa > Chordata > Actinopteri > Cypriniformes > Gobionidae > Gobio > Gobio gobio. The sequence continues at coordinate 9,909,834 of NC_137117.1, forward strand.
GGCAAAGGTGTGCAGCGACGGCTTCCTCGAGGGGAGGAAGGGCTTGGTATCCTTTATTTCTGAGCGGCATCGACCACCGAGAGCGCTGAAGAAAAAGAGGATTTGGCACGAGAAGAAAATGGCGCCTTCCACGACTTTGTTAGTTCCTCGTGGACTTCTGGGAAGAAGGGAGCGGGTCTTTGAGCGGTCGGTTGACGGCGGTTCTCGAAAAACCACTCATCCAGTCGGCTTCTCGTGGGCTCCTCGGGTTGAGACCAGTCAATAACGAGGTCGTCCACGGCCTTCGTGAGCAGACGCATAAGCTCAGCGTCGACTGAGGTTATGGCGCCGCTGGCCGTCCACGTCGAAGTGGCGTGCTCTGAGACGGTCTCCGACCACCCGCTTTCGGATGCAGCAAGGGAAAGGCTGTCATCCTCTTCCTCCTCCGGTCCGCCGAAGGAAACAGTAGCAGCCGCCATGCGAGGGGAGCTGTGCTGTTCCTCGACGAACAACACGGGCGATGGAGAGGCACGCGGGGACATGCCCGGCGTGTGCTCATCAGAGCGCTCCGGGGGCCTCTGGTCACGACGTTTCTTCTTCTGTGGCTCGAGAGGCTGAGAGCAAGGGACGGGATTCGAGTCGAAACTGGCGAGCCGAGCCCGAAGGGTCTGCAGCGTCAGTTCGTCGCACTCCGGGCAGCCGCCCTGGTTGAGTGCAGCCTGCGTGTGGTCTCGTCCGAGACATGATACGCAGATGATGTGCCGATCCTCGTCCGCGATAAAACCTCTGCACAAGGCGCAGGAACGAGACATTTGGAACAACGTCTCGGCTCTTTTTGAATGTGTAAAACACAGAAGGTATTTAAAAAGGATATGTGCCGGATGGCACAGCTGGAAGGCAGGCTGAAGGCGGAGAATCCGACGTCCTCAGGCTGCAGAGTTCCGCTGTGTGCGTGTCGACGGCAGGCTTCGATCCGGAGCTCAGCGATAGCAGTCGCTGAAGAAGAATTAATCTGACTAACCTTGCGAGACAGGGTCTTATATACCCTTGGCTATGCAAATTCTGTTGCCCCTTGTGGCGGGAATTTAGAAGGACCTGATTGGTCCGTCCCGCCCCGCGGTCTCGCTATAGGTTGCTGCAGTTGCAGCGGCACAGCCAATCAGCACGCAGCTGCTTCCTGCTGAGAGTTGTGCAGCTGCACTGCGTGTAAAAGGTATTTTTGGATAAAAATTTGCTTCAATATCTCGAGGAAAGGAATTCCCCCATAAGCGTTTTAGCAAACGCAATACGAGAGCACGCTCTCGTAAGGGAACTATGGGAGGTTGCCGCTTGGGTAGTACTTTTTCAAAGTTCAGGAGCTTTTGGGGGTGGGACTTGGGCGTTGAACATGCTGATTGGTTGAGTTGACGCAGCATTTTATTTTAACCGGCATTTTTAAAAGTCTTTTGCGAGGCTCGTTCTGCGTTCAGTAAATATCAGTCTTGCTCTTTCTGTCCGATGGCACTCGTTCATCTGAGCAATCTCACGGTCAGTGTCTGAGCTGATAATAACGTTGTCTTATTTTAAATCTAGCTTTACGAGCTTACAGAATACGCTTTAGTATCAGTGCTCGTCTCTTTTCTGCCGTTTTGTTAATTACCTCTTTAGTAAACCAATACATAACCAGCAAAAGCAGAATCTCCTCCATACTTGTTATTGTTGCAGCCAGTGTCGCACAAAGATAACTACTGTCCATCGCTGACTTGGAGGAGCAGCCGCGCACAGTCAAACGTTACCGGACTAATTTGCCTAATCTTCACGGTACTTTAAACCGCAGTGGAAGTGCAGACAGTAGCAGGTCTAGGGAGAAAAAAGTTCCTATAAAAAAAGTTCCCGGTACAAATTGTTCCGGGTAATTTAGGTGGAAACGGGGCTCATGTTGATAAAAGTTTTTGTCTTAACCAGCCGCGATGGCGACACGCGATGAATCTGTTTTAAAACGGTGTCCATTTCTGCGGAGTCACGGCTGGAACAACAACACAAAACATAATCTCAGGTAGTGTTTATGGGCTTTATTTAATGTTAAAACCATGTAATGTGACTTTGAATATCATTTAGTGCTCCCAGTTTTGTAACATAGTCGTCCTAAAAGCAACAATGGATAATTCACCTCAGATCTTGACAAACAAATGGATACAAGAACGTTCAAACTGTGAACAAACAAGTGTATTCTATGACAAAGATTGTTTTAGTGACTCAGTCTTTATTTTAGTAATGTTTAAATTGTGTAATATTTGAGAATTTGATTATGTACTTTTCCATTTCCTTGCGAGTGCCGTCAGGATTAATCTCTGGTGCTGTGCACTTGCCGCGAGAGCCCGCCCACACACTGTTCTGATTGGCTGTGGTTTTTGACTGATTTGTCGCATCTCGTAGTCGCGTCGCATTTGGTGTGGACAGACAAGTTGCTTGTCGCTGGAATCTTATCGTGTAGTTAGGACACGGTGTGACAGACTGGGAAGAGAGGAGCTGCAACAATGGAGAATATGAACATTCAAGCATGAAAACCTGTTCTAGTGCAGCTCAAAAACAACATCAAGACTTTGAAAAAGGGCATTATAGTGCGAGGGTTTGAAAGGTAATAGGATGTCGTCAGATGAAATAAAAGGATGAAAGCGGTGATTCATCACCTTGTCAGACTCCACAGCAGCTTCCTCTTCACCGCTCTCTCACACACTTCAATCTTCTCACGCTGCCTCTGTCACGACCTCCATCAACATAATCTTACACTCAGATGCACATGTTCAAACACTCATCCTCATCATTAATTAGTCCGTTATTTGACACGTTTATCTGCAGTGCCTTACAGTAATAATACAAAGACAGTCCTTTTGAGGTGACAATTAGCAGATGCTCTAGTCTACAACAACTACAATTCTGCATGGCATGTTCACATAATCATGAAACACGGGATGTGATGTTTAACTGTCCATTGTGCCAATGGATGGTAAGCATGAGGTTTGCCTTGATGTTAAGAGTGGCATGAGAGCTGTATCATGGACACATGTACCTTTGAATCAGGGGGTGTTTCGGCCTTTCAACACTAGACACCCTCATCAAAGGTGGCCAGCTACAGGGTGATCAAACCTGAGCTTGTGTCCCATGCCCAATCATGAGAATCGCCTGGTTGTTTAAATGGCGCCGCACACAGGACTATGCAAGGCAGGGGGTGTCCTCTTCCCTGAGTCAAGCCGAGAGCTGACCGCACACCTTGACCCTCCTCCTGGAGGGTTTTGACCTGGGTTCTCAAAAATTAATGACACAGATCAAAATTAATATTCAAATCAAGTCAATTGAAGGCCAAGACTATAAGTCGAGGTTTAGTATTTTGTCACCAGACCACGTCAAGTCTCAAATCCCCTTTAAAGGTCCCATGGCATGACATTTTCATTTTATGAGGTTTTTCAACATTAATATGAGTTCCCCTAGCCTGAATATTGTCCCCAAGTGGATAGAAATGTTGATCGGTGTAAACCCGAGTTCTGGCTGTCTTTCTCTGCCTTTGAGAAAATGACAGGCCAGACGAGCCAATCCTGAAGTCTCCTGGTTTGACGTCCAAGCAGGAACGGTTTCCTCCCTTTCCTCCGCCCAGAGAATCTGGCACGCCCATGCAAACGCTCGAGAGATCATTGCTTGTGAACGAGTGAATGCTGGCAGTTTCTCAGTGTTTGGATGTACAAATGAAAACAGAAGTCTTTTTTCAGTTCCTTCTGATCTGTGACCAGTGATTTGTTATGTGTAGCTAATTATTTATTATTCGTGCACATGCTGCGGCTTCTCTCTCTCCCGACTGAACGGTGTTTTCGTGTTTTCTATCTTGTGAGTCAGTTTTTTTGCACGTCCTTGTCGCGTCTATCTGTTCTACAATGTGCATACAGTCATGAGTTTCTGCTCAACATCAGCAGAGTAACATCTTTAGAGATAAACCTTACACACGCCGAGGCTCGGGCTGCACTGACCTCCAACCGGCCTCCAACATCCCCGACCCCCAGTACTGCATCTGGCCCACAGCGGAGGCACCAAACGCAGCGTGAGATTAAGCAGAAGGGGGGTAAGCGTGAGGGTATCTGGGCTAGGCTAGCCAGCTATTCCCACAATAAACTGGATTACATTCGATAACTGCTGTTGTGTCTTTGTTTGCGCTGTGTACTCAATGCGCGTCACTGACGCTTTCCATATGATAGGAACATATCTAAAAATAATGGTATTATCAACACTTACTCATAACTCGTTCATCTCGACAGCTGTAATGGTACATTGCATGTGTTACAAAGTTGGTAATAATGATGAAGACAGGCTCGGCGTGACTGGGACTCGTGTTTATTCAGAACTCTCAAATACAAACACAAACTCGCGCTGACTGACAGCGCTCTCATAACTCAGTAACTTAGTTACTATAAATAACTTTGTTAGCAATCGCTGAGCTCCGTCTCTGGTATATTAGTGATGTCCGGTTCGCGAACGATCTTTCTTTTGAACCGGTTCTTTTTAGTGAACCGAATCAGTTCACCAAATCGGACTGAATCGTTCTAAACTGTTCGCGTCTCCAGTCAGCGCTGATCCATAATTTACAAAAGTTACTAACTTTCTGACATGAGTGACAGCCCCTCCGACTAGAAATAGACTAATAACCTGAAGTATATGCTGTAACTAAAACAGTTCACTGAACTGAGACTGACAGAACCGATGTGAAGTGAACTCCGGTCCATCCGTCTCTGGCAGCAGCTCGTGCCTGCTCGTGCCTCGTAGACCTTGTTAAACCACGCCCCCTCCACTCATATCAAATGCAAAGATGTCAGCCAATCACAACAGTGGGCGTTTTTACTGAAGTCTCACAGCAGACACGCCTCTTGAAGCAGGGCCTTCAGCCACAGGGCAAACAGCAGTATAGAAAAAATGCCTTTTATTTCTAAATTATGACATTTTATGATGTAAAAATCATACTAACAATATAAGTACACCTCAGGAAACATTATAAAATAATAGAAAAATGCCATGCCATGGGACCTTTAATAACAGTTTTCTATATAATGCAAGTTGGTTTTATTTATTGAAGGGCAATATGAAATAATATATTTATTGTATTATTTATGTATTAATATAGTTTTCTTTGTTACAGTTTGGTTTTATAAACCATGTTGCAGGGCAATAATAGAATAAAATAAAAAGATATATCTTATATGAATTAATATATTTATTATATATTTCTTTATTTATAAACATAGTTTTCTATGAATTCTTATATTTATTTTATTAATATTTATTTATTAATATAGTTTTCTATATGTTGCAGGATGGTTTTATAAACCCTGTTGCATGACAAAAAATAAATAAAATAAAATAAATAGATTTTATATGAAATAAAATATTTATTTTATTAATATTCATTTATTAATATAGTCTTCTATGTGTTGCAGGTTGGTTTTATAAACCACATTTTTTATTGATTAATATAAATTCAAAATAAATAATATATTTATTTTATTAATATAGTTTTCTATGTGTTGCAGGTTGGTTTTATAAACCATGACAATAACAGAATAATTTTTTTATATGAATTAATATATTTATTATATTATTTTTTTATATATTAATATAGTTTTCTTTGTTGCTGGTTGGTTTTATAAACCCTGTTGTATGACAACAACAATAATAATAATAATAAAAATGATTTAATATGAAATAATATATTTATTTTATTAATATTTATTTATTTATACAATTTTCCATATGTTGCAGGTTGGTTGTATAAACTCTGTTGCAATAAAATAACATGAGATTTTATATAATTAATTAATTTATTATATGAAATAGTATATTTTTACAAATGCACTAATTGTACGGATCTACTAAAAATGTACACAAGCAAACACAGTGTCTACTAGGACAGGGGTTTTCAAACTGGGGTCCGAGGAGGACACCCCGGGGTCCTCCAGAAGGTTCTAATGGGTTCCCAGAAAAATTCAGAGCATAAAAAGACAAAGCAAAAATGGATAAGCCTACTCTGTTTCATTTCTAAATGTTTCTCTCCTTTCTTGCCGTATACATACTTTCCAGAATTGTATATGTTTGCTTTGTATCTTTAGTGAGTTTTTCTCACTATAGTCCCCGCTATCTCACTCACTGGGGTTCTTAATGCAGTACATAACCTGCTTACATACATTTATTGTGAAAGTTGCTTATACAAATCATTTTTAGTTGAAAATGTTATTCTTCAAGTTTATAAATCCAAAATTAAGTATAGCCAATTTAAGTTGGGAAACTATATGTTGTATTTATAATGTCATACTTACTATATATCTAACAGTTTAAATGATTTTTTCTTACATAAAAATAGATGGATTTTAGGAAGGGGGTCCCTCATAAAGGTTCATCATATTTGGGGGTCCTTGGCATCATAAAGTTTGAAAAACCCCACTCAAAAAAATGATTCAGGATCTTCATAGATATGACACATTTAAATCCTGTTCACTTTACTTAAACTTCTCATTTTGCCACAACTTAATTTAATTGTGTTCAATCAACCTAATATATTTAAAACTGAAGTTTACTTAATTAAGTTGTGTTAAAACTCCATGTAATATTTGTGTTGACACAACTAACTGGGCAGTGGATCTGTAGTTCCCAGCATGCTTTGCAAGGGACTCCATTGGGAGAGTATTTAGGGATTAAAGTGTTATTTTAAGGGAATTATGTTGTTAGTTAATGTTAGTGTTTGATGTTCAGTTGTGTTGGACATTTAGAGGAGTTTCTGTAATGTTTTATTTTATTTTGTGCTTATAGGCTGTGGGCAAGAGTGACACCTAGGGATGTGACGGTGAGGAAATTTTCCCACCGGTTAATTGATGTGTGACAACACCGGTAATACCGGTTTCACCGGCGGAGGCTTTTAAATCACTAATTCTATCTAACCAAAAGTAACATGCACACGATCGCTCTGAACAGAAAACGCGCCAGTGCGCACACACCGTGAATGACAGCTCGTCTGTTAATGCGCGCTCTGTGAGGCCATGGGTGCATCTCAATCAGTTCCCTAGTTCAGTAGTCAGGGCACTGATCAAGCATTGATCAGTCTATGATTGAGATGCACGCCATGAATGAATAACAGTTCGTCCGTAAAGCCTTGTATATACTCAACCAGCCCGCACGAGCGCGAGGGTGCGCGCGGCAAAAATAAATGCGCGCAGTCAGCGTAGCGCGGAGGCTCGCACTGCGGAGCCAGGCGAAAGTAAACAATGCGCGCTCTGTGCGGCCGTGCACATTTTACTTTCGGTTTTGAATTAGCACCAATTCGGCTGCGGGTTGCTTGAATTGTGGGTTCTTAGCCTATTATTTTTAATGAAAAACACAACAACAAAACAAATGACAAACGCTTTTGCGTTTCGCTTTGAAACCAAATCTTCCGCGATCATCTCAGTCAGCTCCTCACTCTTAAATCTGATGAATGACTCCTGCCGCTGCCGAGACTCACGGTCGGATCCTGCTTTATTAAGCAGATACGTTCAGTTTTTATTTGTATTGTCTGTTCTCTAACTGAACAAAATTATTTTATTACTATAAAAAAATCAAAAAGACGGTGGGCGGTGCCACGGTGGGCAAGTGATGTAACCGGTGTTGAGTCTGGACACAGGTAACACCGGCAACACCGACTATCGTAGCAAGCCTAGTGACACCTCTTTTCATTTTCATTAAATACATTGTGTATGATGATGAATGAAACTGCTTATAATTGATTTTCCAATTAAATGTTTTAATTTAAGCTTGACAAGTATAAAAAAAGTCATGTTATAAGTATATAAATATCATTTAAACTGTATTTGATCAAACTGAGTTGGACCAACTCAATTACATTTCATTGCATGAATTCGTTTTTTATGAGTTAGGGCTACACATATTTATTGGATGGAAAAGCTGCCCTCCATTAAATTGAGTTTGAGTGTACTAGGAGTCTCTATTTTTTTTTTTAAGTTACAGTATCTGCTCAAAAAAACTATACTCAATTCAAAATACATTCTTTATATTTTCTGAATAAGATGTGAGCGTTTGCCTGCGTAAATCTCACACAACATAATAGTCCGAAATTCTATTTGGAATCCTTTTGGAGTTTTTTCAGTCATTTGGAACCGATCCAGAAGGACTGTTGTTTTCTTAGAGCATAACACAAGAAGAACATTATACATTTCAACAAGCGAGGCCCTGAAAAAAACTGTTCACTACCCTATAACAATCCTGTAGTAATTTCAGTTTATCCAGTCGGATCTTATTTCATTGTAGGAGGATTTATTATTTGATCCCATCTGATTCCAAATCATGACAGAATTCCAATCGGAATCTTCACACATTCAGAGCCTCAGTGGAGCTCATGAAGCACCTCAGATCTCCAACCACACCCTCTCATCTTTCCGCTGGCGTTTTCCCTCTCGTGGCCTGCCTCTGAAGTCGGAGTGATCCGTGTGTGTTCGCGCTGTGATTTTATGCTCCTTTGAGGTCTGGAGGCTGTGCAATCTGTCTCGTGGAGGGAGTCCGAGCCTCCGCCGGCTGGATTGCATTTTGATCATTAAGATCAGAATTAGCCGTCTGACTTTCACACTTCAACCGTGTTAAGCTGTGTGGAAAGGCAGAAACACTGGGATGTGCTGAGACTACTGATACGCTCCCCAATATCAGCTCTTCCCACAAGCGTTAAGAGCCACTTTCACGCCTTCATTTACACAAATCAAACTAATGAAGGAACCACAGTGCTTGTTAGACTCGTGCTCTTCATCCCCCACGTGCCCCGGCCTTTCATTTGACCACCGGAAGTCCAATCAAAAGACTCAAGACTGACCGGTTTGAGCAATTAATCCAGTCTGTATCTCTCCGTATCAAAAATAGAGCTAAGATTCTATTAGCAGCTTTACTACAGCGCACAAGACTAGTCATTTATCCTGAGAGATCAAATAATTACACCCTGATGGCGTGGATCTGATAGGATCAGCGGCGGGAAGACTTCATCTATGGAAGTGAAAAATATTACAAATCTAAAGTATGAGCTTTGTGCGGCTAATAACTGATATCACCTTGACCTGAATGGGACTGTCAGTGCTCGGATACTTCCTGTGATCGGTCGCCTCCTAGAGGTGGCAGTCCACATTACTGGCCTTGGCATCCAAACAACTAAACCATTAATGACTATGAACAGATATATTATTATTGTTTTATATATTATAAAATATATATATAGTATATATTATTATATATATATATATATATATATATATATATATATATATATATATATATATATATATATATATATATATATATATATATATATATATATATATATATATATATATATATATATATATATATATATATATATATACTTTTTATTGTTACTTTTTATTTAATATTATTGTCCACAGCATAAATGGAGCAGGACAAATAAAATACAATACAATACAATAATAAATAGTTTTATTTAAAAATTAATAATAATAACAATAATAAATTTACAGCTTTCGCAAAATAAAGAATACATTTGATTGATTGATTGATTGATTGTTTGTTTGTTTGTTTGTTTGTTTGTCTGTCTGTCTGTCTGTCTGTCCACACCAAATGGTGCAGGACAAATACAATAAAATAATAAATAGTTTTATTGTTATTTTTTATTTAATATTATTGTCCACAGCATAAATGGTGCAGGAAAAACAAACAAACAAACAAACAATAAATACATAAATCAAAATTAAATTAAATTCAATTAAATGTACAGCTTACACAAAATAAAGAATATTTATTTATTTATTTATTTATTTATTTATTTATTTATTTATTTATTTGTTTATTTGTTTATTTGTTTATTTGTTTATTTATTAATTCATTCATTCATTCATTCATTCATTCATTCATTCATTCATTCATTCATTCATTCATTCATTCATTCATTCATTCATTCATTCATTATTGTCCACAGCATAAATGGTGCAGGACAAATAAAATAATAAATAGTTGTTTTTTTTATATTATTGTCCACAGCATAAATGGTGCAGGAAAAATAAACAAAATATAAACAAATAAAAACAAACAAAATTAAATTAAATTTACAGCTGAAATATCTTTTTGTTTTATTGTTTTATTATTTATCATTATTGTTCACAGCACATATGGTGCAGGACAAAATGAAAAAATCTTCATAAATAAATAAAAAAAATAAATAAATAAAAAAAAATAATAAAATAAAAAAAAAATAATAATAAAATAAAATAAAATAAAATAAAATAAAATAAAATAAAATAAAATAAAATAAAATAAAATAAAATAAAATAAAATAAAATAAAATAAAATAAATAAAATAAAATAAAATAAAATAAAAAATATGAATAAATAAATAATCAATAAAATAATAAATAAATCAATAATAAAAAATAAAATAAAATAAAAATAAATAAATAAATAAATAAATAAATAAATAAATAAATAAATAATAAAATAAATAAATAAATAAATAAATAAATAAATAAATAAATAAATAAATAAATAAATAAATAAATAAATTAAATAAATAAATAAATAAATAAATTAAATTAAATTAAATTAAATTAAATTAAATTAAATATATAAATAAAAATATAAATAAATAAAGCCATTTACCTTTGCCATTTAGATGGCAAAAGACCATTTTAGGCTTTTAAACCTTATTCCCCTTATCGTTGTGTAGTCAGGCAGAATGACTCTCCTTCAGTGGCTGCCTGTAATAGATCACTCTTATCTGTGTATGCACTGGAAGCGTCTGTGGAGGAGTTGGGCCGACCGGGTAACCATGGCACAGTTGATATCGCCTCTGGAGTCCAGAGAACCCGAGAGAGAACAGCC
>NC_137117.1:9925708-10195708 GCF_949357685.1 Gobio gobio
TAACGAGGACTTTTAAAATCATATTTTCAACATTTTATCTTGTAATTATGCCCTAGCATGTCATATTTTTGACTTTATATCTAATAATGAGTACTTTTAAAATCATATTTTCAACATTTTATCTTATAATTTTAACTTAGCATGTCATATTTTTGACTTTTTATCTAATAATGAGTACTTTTAAAATCATATTTTCAACATTTTATCTTGTAATCATGACTTGGCATGTCATATTTTTGACTTTTTATCTAATAATTAGGACTTTTAAAATCATATTTTCAACATTTTATTTTATAATTATGCCCTAGCATGTCATATTTTTGACTTTTTACATTTCAACATTTTATAATTAGGGCTTTATGATCATTGAAATGAGCTGATCAGTAATATAGTTGAATATTTAGTGATTTTAGAATAAATGCAGGTAAAAGCTCAAACAGAGGCCAAACTGACTGTTTGAAACTGTTCTACAGTCCCACACATCATCTTGAGGTAACCAACAGCTCAGAGGACAGGTACAGTCCACCTCACAAAGTCACGGAGGGAGATTTGAGCGGAAAGCCACCGTCACATTGCCTGGAGCCTCTGGGACCAGAGAGCCTGCTAGATGCCCTCAGACAGGTACTGAAACATATCAACATCAGCATAAACTGCACTGAAGTGTATTATTCTGTGTCTGTTTGGATTTAAATGGGCAAATGCTTAATGATTGGATCATTATTGCAAGGATTATTATGTTTCTAGCATGTTATATGTTTGGCAACAGTTCTTCTAACACTAACTGATGGAGTGTGTAGCTTTTCATTTCTTAAACAACCATGTATGAACACACATCATGGCCATATTCCAGGAGGACAATGTCCAGATTCATCAGCTCAAACTGTGAAAGAAATGAAGAGTCATTTTTACACATGAATCGGCTCCTCTGAGTCCAGTCCTGAAACTCATTGAGAGTGTTTGGGATGTGCTGGAGGAGACTTTACAGAGTGCTGGACTCTTGCATTGGCAATACATGATCTTGACCAAAAATCGATGCACCTCTTGAAATCAAGAGGTGCATTAATCTTTGGTCAAGATCTTGTATTTCAGAGTATAATATCCAACTCTTAACCTCTAAATAATTTTAAACAGTGACCTGCATTTCTTTTAGCACTGTGTGGTTTAAATTGGCCAGTTTTTTAAATTACTTGAGATCATCTTGGTTGCACCGTCCATGGTACTGAAAATACCGCCCAATCACAGTATTAGCACTGTCCAGGGTCCTGAAATCCCCTTACCATTGTTCACAAGAAGAAAAGTCCTCTAGAATAAATGCTTCATCGTCTGAAGCTGGATGCTAATGGTATGGTCATGATCCAGGTTTCAGACAGACGGTGTGTGACGGCACCATGTGGAGATCGCTCGCGCTCCTACATACATCTGAAGTCCACAACCAACCCGGGTTATTCAAAACAACTTCAAATCCCTCATATTACAGGGGTAGAGGTGAGATATCACGTGCAAGCTGTCTTTAATGAACTTAATAAGTATACATTTTCTATGTGAATATACACTATATTGCCAAAAGTATTGGGACACCTCTCCGAATCATTGAGTTCAGGTGTTCACTTCACTTCCATGGCCACAGGTGTATAAATCAAGCACTAGACATGCAGACGCTTCTGCAAACATTTGTGAAAGAACGGGTCGCTCTCAGGAGCTCAGAGAACTCAAGTGGTTGTTTTCAACCTGTGCAATAAGTCCATTCGTGAAATTTCCTCACTACTAAATATTCCACACTCAACTGTTAGTGGTATTATAACAAAGTGGAAGCAACTCAGCCATGAAGTGATAGGCCACGTAAAATAACAGAGTCGGGTCAGCGCATGCTGAGGGTCACAGAGCGCAGAAGTCACAACTTTCTGCAGAGTCAACAGCTACAGATCTCCAAACTTCATGTGGCCTTCAGATGAGCTCAAGAACAGTGTGTAGAGCTTCATGGAATGGGTTTCCATGGCCAAACAGCTCATCCAAGCCTTACATCACCAAGTGCAATGCAAAGCGTGGGATGCAGTGGGGTAAAGCAAGCCGCCACTGGACTCTAGAGCAGACGAGTCTGGGTTTGGCGGTTGCCAGGAGAACAGGACTTGCCTGACTGCATTGTGCCAAGTGTAAAGTTTGGTGGAGGGGGGATTATGCTGTGGGGATGTTTTTCAGGGGTCGGGCTTGGCCCCTTAGTTCCAGTGAAAGCATTCTTAATGCTTAACCAAGACATTTTGGACAATTTCATGCTCCAAACTTTGTGGAAACAGTTTGGGGACGGCCCCTTCCTGCTCCAACATGACCAGTGCACAAAGCGAAGTCCATAAAGACATGGATGAGTGAGTTTGGTGTGGAGGAACTTGCCTGGCCTGCACAGAGTCCTGACCTCAACCCAATAGAACACCTTTGGGATGAATTAGAGCGGAGACTGAGAGACTGGCCTTCTCGCCCAACATCAGTGCCTGACCTCACAAATGCACTTCTAGAAGAATGGTCATAAACACACTCCTAAACCTTGTGGAAAGCCCAGAAGAGCTGAAGCTGTTAGAGCTGCAAAGAGTGGGACAACTCCATATTAAACCCTACGGATTAAGAATTGGATGTCATTAAAGTTCATGTGCATGTGATGGCAGGCGTCCCAAAACTTTTGGCAATAGAGTGTAATTTAAAATGTAATTTATTACTGTGATTAAAGCATCATTACTCCAGTCTTCAGTGTCACATGATCCTTCAGAAATCATTCTAATATGCTGATTTGGAAACCGTGATACATTTTTGTTTTCAGGATTCTTCCAGCATTTACTTTGAAACAGAAATCTGTTAAGTTAAAATGTTAAGTCTTTACTGACACTTTTGAACAATTGAATGCATCCTTGACGAATGAAGGTATTCATTTCTTTTTTGACATGTCCAGACAGAGGAGCCAGTTAAATCAGGCCCGGAGTGCTTCCTGCTCTCATCTGTCTCAGAGGAACTGCAGGACTGGGAACCACAAACATTCCAGAGCATTGAGGAGGAAGTGACATCACTCGACCCGTCCCAATCAGGAACCCTCCATCAGTCAGAACTCACATACCTCTTCCTCAGACTGAAGATCCCTCTGAAGCTCAGCACACTGGCCTGTGTGTTCAAGTCCTTCAGTAACGCCAGTGACCCGGAGCAGGTGCGTCACTTCTCATCAGAACCTTTGGGAGTTACAGAAAATATTGTTATTCTACTAGTCATTGTGCAGTTTCGGGGGCATTTGCATTCAACCCATCGATTCAATCATAAATCCAAACATGCTGTATTCATTCATTTATCACTCCCATTACATATACTCTACACTCTATTGATTATTTTCATGAATAATCTGTTTGTTTGTTTATTCATTAATTCATTCATCACTGACACTATTTTTATGACAATAAAGCTTTTTTTTTTGGCAAAATATAATTTCTTTTTTACTTTAGATTTTGGGATGAAACATCCTGAATGTGTTTTTAGGAGATTTACCCAGTTTTCTGTTTAAAATTAAAGTTTCAATATGGAAAACTGAGTAAATTTCATATATATATATTATATATTATATATATATATATATATATATATATATATATATATATATATATATATATACACTCTAAAAAAAAAAAGGTTCTATATTGCACCAAAAATGGTTCTTGGCTCGTAATCATAGGGGAACCTTTTTTAGTGCTATATAGCACCAATTTTGGTGCTTCAGTGGTTCTTCAGCGGTTCTTCAGAGGTTCTTCAGCGGTTCTTCAGAGGTTCTTCACCGGTTCTTTGACTAAGGTGCTATATAGCACCTCTGAAGAACCGCTGAAGAACCACTGAAGCACCAAAATTGGTGCTATATAGCACTAAAAAAGGTTCCCCTATGATTACGAGCCTTTTTTTTTTAGAGTGTATATATATATATATATATATATATATATATATATATATATAAAAAAATGAAGATAAAAATAGAAAAATAATAATATATTAAAAAATAAAACAGAAAAAACTAAGAAATTATATTTTGTATTATATTAATACTAAGACGCAAACAGTAATTTATATGAAAATGTCACAAATAAATAAATAATCTTCATTTTTATTACGCAAAATATATATATTTTTTCTCCTTTTTTCCATCACTGACCCTGTAAAAAAAATGGAAAACTGAGGGATTCTCATATAAACACATACAAGTGGTTTCGCCCAAAAACCTGAATCTCAAAAAATTAAATAAATAAAGATAAAAATAAAATAATAAAAAATAATATATTAAAAATCAATTCATCAATTACTCAATTAATCACATAAAAAATAAAAGTTTGTTTTTACATAATATGTGTGTACTGTGTATAATTATTATGTATATAAATACACACATGTGCATGTATATATTAAAGAAATTTTTTTTATATATATATATATATATATATATACACATATATATACATGCAAATATTTTTGAAATATATACATGAATGAGTGTGTATTTATAAAGAAATAACAATTATACACATACACACACATATATATTATGTATATACAAACTTTTATTTTGGATGTGATTAATCATGATTTATTGATTTGACAGCACTAATATAAATAAAATATAAAAACTAAAGAAATTATATTTAGGATGAAGAAAATGTATCCTATTTTTAATACTAATATGATGCGTACAGTAATTGGCATGGAAATGTCATAAACAAACAAATAAACAATAGATAAATAATTAAAAAGTGTTCTTGTTTTTTCTTTTTCCATCACTGATAATATCAAAGCATATTGTTATTAAAATAGGGATTTCATTTTCTTTTTGCAAAATGTAATTTTTAGATTTTGGGATGAAACATGACAAGTATATGTTTTATGAGATTTGCCCAGTTTTCCATTTTTATTTCTAAAAACCTAACATTGTTAAGTTAAAATAGATCATATATTTATCAACAAACTACCACTACTATTTTTCTAAAATGTATATATGTTGCTATCAGCCTCAAACAGGCCAGGGACACATTTCCATACACTTTTAAAATTAATTTGACTGTAAATATCAATTATAAGATCATTTATACAATTTCAAGTTATAGTTAAAGCGTTTTAAGCATATATACTTACTGTACATATTTAAGCATTAGTTGGGGACACTAAATATTCAACTATATTACTAATCAGCTCATTTCAATTATCATAGTCATAATTAAGAGATAAAATGTTGAAAATATGATTTTAAATGTCCACATTATTAGATAAAAAGTCAAAAATATGATTTTAAAAGTCATAATAGTGAGATAAAAAGTTGAAAACATTACATGCTAAGTCATTGTGAGATGAACAGTTGAAATTAGGACTTTAAAAATTCTGAGATAAAAATAAAAAAATTGGAATTTAAAGTCAAAATTATGACTAAAACACAGACTTAGTTATTTAAGAGGTGAAATCATGCATGTTTTTTTAATGCGCTTTAAAAAAAATCACACTTAGAATAATAATATTTACATTATTATTTTCATTTTGTGCAATATATTTTTTTACATGTGTTTTTACATTTCTAAATCAGTTTTTACAACAGAAATTAATCAATCAAAAACTTACTTTAGCTTTTCATCTAAAATAAAACTCATTTCCTATATCATCAGTGTAAAGCTGCTTTAAAGCATCTGTGTGTGAAAAGAGCTGGAGAAATAAAGCTGACTTGACTTGATATATGGTTTGGGATTTATTTGCATTAAAGTTGGTCTTTTGTTCATAAGTGATGGTAAAGGTGTTTTATTGTGTGCAGGTGCACTATAAAGAGCTGCTGCAGTTCATACAGAGAGCTGTGCAAGATGAGAAACAGAACAGTGTGGAGGTCTGTCAATGAGCCTGATAAAAGAATAGTATCTTTTCGGCAGATTAAAAATATATATTTTGAACATGATCCCCTTTAGGCAGAGATCTGGGATGCGTCAGTGGCCAGTACTGACCTGGAATCAGTGATCAGTGTGACCGCAGACCAAAGAGAAACGTGGCTTCAGAGGTTCCAGAAGATGGAGATGGCCTTACAAATGTGTGACACCAAAAACACAGGTATAAAACCCACCACAGAAATATAGCATGACATACAGGACCAAGCGGCAACCTCACGCTGTTTTTCTTGAAGCCAATACGGAAGTGACTTAAACTGCAGTTCATCGACTGGCCACTAGAGGCAGGCTCCAGAAGGAGCAGAATCTCATTGAGCTCATGTTAAAATGCCCAACTTTACAGCAGAAAAAAACATGTTTACAGTCTGGGACAAATTGTGGTTTTGGTCTATACGGCTAATTTTGCCCTTCATGACAACTGGGAGGGGGGTGAAATCATTCGTTTACATTATATAAAGCCTTAAAGTCCTGCATAATTAAGGGCGTGGCCACTTTGAGTGGCAGGTGGATTGTTTGTCTGCTGTCTGTTAGTTATCGCTTCACTTCAGCTCCGCCCACGTCCCGCCTCTTTGCCCATTTTCTGTTATTCGGGTGTGACCCGCAATGATGCGCTGCCAAAATGGCGACGGCCAGCTCGACCGTACTTTACACTTCAAAACTGCTCTTCAGAATCCTATGGGTGATGCCACGGACACTACGTCCATATTTTGTTACAGTCTATGTACAGGGCCTATTGTGTTTTTTTACACGTTCATCTTTCCTTAGTGTGTAATGTTGCTGTTTGAGTATGAAAAAGCTCTGCAAAGTCCCTCCAGCACGAGTTTTTATCTGAAACGCCTCCATTGAAGTCTTGAGTTTTTTTCCGGGAACGAACACGTCACAATATTCCTCATTTAAATAATTCCCGCCCAACGCTAAATAAAGGGGCGGGGCCTGGTTGAGTTAGTTAGTAGCGTGTTGAAACTCACAGTTATGGTAAGGGGCGGGACATTTCCCAAACACGCTCGAAGCGATTGACCAATCATTGCACAGTATGCTTTTCAGAAGGAGGGGCTTCATAGAGACAGGAGCTAAACAGAGCGTTACTGACAGACTGCAACAATGGAGAATATGAGAAAACAAAAGTGTTTTTTGAATATTTTGAGCCCAAGAAACAACATCAAGACACAACGACACAATATATTGCCTCTTTGACGCAATTTAAAACTGTGATGGGCTAAGAAGTGATAGCCGAAATGATGTTTTCAACTCTGTTTTTCAGGTTATGTGGACAGAGATCAAGTCAAACGCCTGATACTGAACTATAGCCTCATCTTTGATCTGAATCTGAGTCCACTGAAGGTCAACGAGATCACACGTAACACTCAGAGAGAGGGCAGAGTTCACCTCGCCTCGGCTCTGCGGCAGCTGAAGGAACTATAAACCTCTTCACCCTTTTCTTAAATCTATGCACATACCACAGCATTGCAGTCATCCTCAATAACCGCTCTGGGAAACATGAACATTGATCCTGTAAAAAGGGCTTTTAAATGAACGTTTTCCTCTACACTGTAAAAACGAACAAGCTCATTCAACTTAAAATAATTTGTAACCTGGCTGCCTTGAAATTTTGTGTTAAGCTAGCTAAGAAACTTAAGTTGTTTGCACATATATTGGAGTTCCTTAAACATAAAATTAATCGTTGGGATAACAAAGATGAAGCTGACAAAATAGTCTGAGCAACTTTAATTTAAAAGTTTAATGAAAAAGTTTTTTAGTTACTCCAACAAGACATTAAAAGTTCAATAAACTTAAATCCCAGTTGAGGCAACATACAATGAGTTACACCAACAAACTTTTTCTCCCATCTTAAGTTGTTTAAACTAAGTATCTTGTTGAGTCAATTTATAATTAATAGTTGTGCCAACAATGTAAAAATTGGCTTAACTACGCATTTTGTTGAATCAACTCGTTTTTTTAAGGCAGCCAGGTTACTTTTTCAAGAATAGTTAGTTGTAGTTGGAATGTTAAGTTCATACAACAGACTGAACTGCGTAATTTGCCCACACAACTCAAGTTTCTGTTTTCTAATACTACTACATAAAAATGATTCATTGACATAGAAGACTTTGTAGAATAATAGCAGAATGCTATTTTACTTTTATTTTCATTTAAAAATCGACAAAATAGCTACAAAATTACATTTCATATTCACATTTCTGTTGTTGTGAAATATAAAAGCTAAAGTTTAAACTGCTGAAAATTGCCATTTCATAACGTTACATGAACATTTACCTAAAAAAAGTATGCAAATGAGCTTCAGTATACAAAATAACTGTAAATATAGAAATAAAAAGTATTTCTTCCTTAAAGTAGAACAGCTTACTGCCTTAAAGGGATAGTTCACCCAAAAATGAAAATGTGATGGGGTTTTTTTCTGCTTACCCCCAGGCCATCCAAGACGTAGGTGTCTTTGTTTCTTTAGGAGAACACAAATGATGATTTTTAACTCCAACCGTTGCAGTATCCAGTTGTATAATGCATGTCAATGGTGTCAGTAGAGTATAAGAGCTATGAGAGTAAAAAACACATAGACATACGAATCCATATTAAACCCTGCGACTCGTGATGACACATTGATGTCTTAAAACACGAAACCATCGGTTTCTGTGAGAGACCGAACTGTACTTGTTATCATTTTACCTCTGACCAGACGAATGTCATCAGGTCTCCAGACCGCCATTACTTCCAGCGAATAAGGTCAAAATACTGCCGTGATCATAGATATATATATATATATATTCTTCATTAGTGCCTGCGTGGAGCGGTCAAATGAAGAATCTATGTATATATCTATGATCACGCAGTATTTTGACCTTATTCGCTGGAAGTAATGGTGCTCTTCAGACCAGACCAGACATTCATCTCAGAGGTAAAATAATAGCATAAATACTGCTCAGTTTCTTACAGAAACCGATCGTTTTGTGTCTTAAGACATGTGTCGTCACAAGTCGCAGGGTTTAATATGGATTCGTATATCTATGTGTTTTACTCTCATAGTTGTCATATTCTAAACAGGCCCCAGTGACATGCATTATACAACTGGATACTGCAACGGTTGGTGTTAAAAATCTTCATTTGTGTTCTACTGAAGAAACAAACACACCTACATCTTGGATGGCCTGGGGGTAAGCAGAAAAACATCAAATGTTCATTTTTGGGTGAACTATCCCTTTAAAAGAGATGTAGTTAAATTGAAATGTTTTGATAACAGTAAGCAGCTGGAAATTGACATTACATAACATGTACATTTAACATTTATCTTAAAAAATATGCAATATGCAAACTAGTTATAGTAGACAAAAGTATCTCCTTTGCCAGTAGTGCTTGGCTGCTTCTGCCTTCCTCAGTCGAGAAGATGAGAAGACCAACGTCAACTTCTGTTATTGCCTCTTGTTCGGAACCTGTAGTCTAAAGAACATAATTAAGTATTTAGTAATTAAATTATGACATGGGGGTGAGTAAATTATCAGCAAAAGTTTATTTAAAAGTCAACTAATCCTTTAATGTTAAGAAGTGACGAGAATACTTTGTGGGGGAAAAAAAACAAAATAAAAACTTTGTTCAGTAATTTCTTTTTCCAATTTCATCAAAATATCTTAATTTGTGTTCTGAAGATGAGCGAAGGTCTTACAGGTTTACAAACAGTAAAGATTTTTATTTGAAATCATGGTCCTTGGTGATTCATATCATTCAAAACAATGGCTACTGTCATCATAGGTATTAGTTTTGTTTTATCTGTATGCGTTTTTTTTTTTTCACTCTGAAGTGACGGTAGCTGGTATCACCAAGGACCACTGTTAAAAAAATACCTACTTCTTTGATGAACTGTAGCTGAGTAAGTTAATAGCAAATTTACCAAAACCTTTAAAGGGTTAGGGTTAATTCTGTCATTAATGACTTACCCTCATATCGTTCGACACCCGTAAGACATCTTCTTAGAACCAGTTTCTACTTCCAGAAGTTCATCTTCTGAACACAAATGAAGATATTTTAGTGTAAATCCGATGGCTCAGAAAGGCCTCCATTGGCACAATGTACATTACACTCTCAAGACCCATAAAAGGTACTAAAGACGTCGTTACAAAGTCCATCTCACTACAGTGGTTCTACAATAACTTTATGAATCGTTATTGTAGATAACTTGTATTGTTCAGGAAATGACTTGAAAACCTTAGCTAATAATATTGAAGATGAAATGATTAAATTAAAATTGTGGTTTGATATAAATAAATTATCTTTAAATTTGAATAAGACAAAGTTTATGATATTCAGCAATAAAAAAAAGGAGGAAGTCAGCTTATCTATAAACAATGTAAACATTGAGAAGGTGTCTGAAATCAGATTTCTAGGAGTCACCTTAGATGAGAAATTGACGTGGAAAAGTCATATATTGCATGTAAAAAATAAGATGGGAAAAAGCTTATTTATCTTGAATAAGGTTAAATACAGTTTACCATATAATACAATGAAAATGTTATATTGTTCAATGATTTTGCCTTATTTAAACTATTGTGCAGAAATATGGGGAAATACATATCATAGCAACATTATGCCTTTATTTATTTTACAGAAAAGAGTCATTCGCATTATTTTTAAAGCAGGATATAGAGACCATACAAATCAATTCTTTATTAGGTCAGGATTATTAAAACTTAAAGACATTATAGAATTACAAACTCTATTAGTGATGTTTAAAGCTAGAAGCAAAGCTCTTCCACATGACTTACAAAAGTTATTTATTTTTACTTCTGAAGATGAAAATCACAGACGGCCGTACGACTTTAAACATCAAATAGCAAGAACAAATTTGAAACAAATGTGTTTGTCTGTTGCTGGAGTAAAAGCATGGAATTCTTTAAGGAAAGATTTAAAAAGCTGCAAAAATATTTTGGAATTTAAAAGGAGTTATAAAAAGAAACAACTTGAATTATATCAAATTGAATTTTGACTTGTTTGTATGTGATCATTGTAAAACGTTTAAATAAATATCAGATATGTTGGAGTGTGGGTGATGGTGGAGGGAATAATGCTAATGTTATCTACTATTTATGTTAGTACATTTTGTGTGATGCTAATGTCATCTATTATTTAGGTTAATACATTTTGGGTGGTGGTGGAGGGAACAATGCTAATGCCATCTACTATTTATGTTTATAAAGGGGGCAGATAAATATAAGAATATTATTCTTCCATCTGCTCCTTTCTGATCATGGAAATGTAAAGGAAAACTTCAAATGAATTTTATGTGCCTTGTACAAATAATCCATTTTCATGAAAGGAATAAAAGAGAAATGAAATGAAATGAAATGAAATGAAAAATGAAGCGACGAGAATTAGTTTCTGTGCACAAAAAACCCCCCTAAATAACGACTTATATAGTGATGATCGATTTCAAAACACTACATCATGAAGCTTCGATGCGTTATGAATCCTTCGAAGCTTCATGATGTAATGTTTTGAAAGTTATTGTAGAACCACTGTAGTGAGATGGACTTTGTAACATCTTTACTAGCTTTTATGGGTCTTGAGATTGCAAATTACATTGTGCCAATGGAGGCCTCACTGAGCCATCAGATTTCAACTAAAATATCTTTATTTGTGTTCTGAAGATAAACTTACGGGTGTGGAACGATATGAGGGCAAGTCATTAATAATAGAATTGACATTTTTGGGTGAACTAACCCTTTGATAAATGTTTTTTTTTTACTGTGACAACAGTTAGCAATGTCATAAACTCAATCAATTCACGCACCTCACAGACATGGATTAAACTGTTGGGATCCGCCTTTAGTATGCTTCATTATTCGCGTTTTTCACGTTAAGCGTTTTAGAATTTCCCCACTGCACTGCCTTTTTTGGTTGACTTGTTTTTTGTTTTTTTTCCTTTAGAAAATAGCAGTGTGCTCAGTTTTTGAAGGGTGCGTCTCAATCAGTTCCCTGGTTCAGTAGTCAGGGCACTGATCAGGACATAAGTCAATGGCCTGACTCCCTGATCAGTGCCCTGACTACTGAACTAGGGAGCTGATTGAGGCAGTCTTAATGTCTCTAGGCAACCGCTGTCCTGTCAGTCTAATCAAGGTAACGGTCGCCACAACGCAAGACCCGCCTCTCGATTCATTTCATTGGAACTTCAGCACTCAGAGCGCTCCTTCTAACGCGAAGCTCTAGGCGCGCAAAAGCAGCGCGCATAACGCTCTCTGCAAACCGACATCTATTCAAAAAAGGCTCTCGCTGCAAAAACACGTTCTGTGTGTTCTGCCTCGGCGCTCGTCGATATCAAAAATGACTGAGATGGCCAATCAAATCAAAGCAGGCGGGGTTTTCGTTCTCTTGTCTCGTGCAGCCTTCACACAGACAAACCACTTAAATATATCACTTAATGCCATGATGGGGACTCTATTCTTTCCGGTGAAATCACTAAACAAAAGGCCCACAAACATGTCCATGCTCTTAATATACATTCATTGAACATCTTTGATTTTAATGAAGAAAAAATTAAATTTGAGGGCGGATTTGAACCTGAAACCTTTGACACTATGAGCACTACCACAAGACCACTACGAAACATGTTTAAAGCGGATGCATTTATTCACTAACAGGAAGAATCCCGAGACGAGACTAATGATATATCTGACGCAAACTACACGTTATTTGCAAATAGTCCGAAAATTATTATTCCCAAATAGAATTAGAGGTAGAATTTTCTTTATGCTTTATAAAAATAAGACATAGTGGCATAAGACATTTGTATTGCATACAATATAGGTTATGGTCATTTCATGGCTTTCTGAGGTAAATTTAACATTGTGTGACTGTTTACAAGCTGTTTTAATGATATCCAAGGGCTGAAACAGTGCTTACACGAGACATTATTCTACATTCAATCCTACGACATTAATTCGTTGCCCCGTGATTCAATTGTGGTCACAAAATAAAAACGAATTCCCTCCTTTTAGGAAAATAGTGGCTGCATTGTTTGTTAACTCGTTTTAATTATAAATGAGGGAACGAATTACAATGCAGCCACAATTTAATAAAATGAGAATATAATAAGTTAAGTGAATTAATTCTTAATTTGTTAATTTGTTGACACAATTTAATTATAACGAGGAACGAATTCGTAGAACGAGTTATACATCCGTGGTCATGTGTAAAACACTGTGACATGCAGACAAAAATATATTTATTGTGGCCACCAACAACCCTGTGTAATATTTATCTAGTTTACACTCAGTTTAGCAATCATTTTCATAAAATAAGAAAGTTAGCTCTTACCTCAGCAACTCTTGATTCAAAATGGCAGTTTCTGGCGCATGCTGTGGAGGGCTCATAGGAGAGATCGGCGGGGTTTCCCGACGTATTTTTGCAGGGGCCGCTCAAACAACTTAGAATTCTATGTTGCCTGAACTACTCTGATTAAACGGAGTAGTTGGGCACTGCTAAACTTAATATCTTAAGTATACTCAACATTTTAGTTGAACTGACTTATGAAAATTAGTTGAGGTAGCAAAAGCCTCAAATCCTTTTTTACAGTGTATGTAAAACTGAATGAATCACATATAAACATATACAAGTCAATGTTTCACCCTAAAAAAATGTAAAGGAAGATGGGATGGGAGGATGGATGGGTGGGTGGATGGGAGGATGGATGAATGGATGAAAGGATGGATGGATGGATGAATGAAAGGATGGATGGATGAATAAACGGATAAATGAATGCATGAATGGATGAAAGGATGAATGAATGCATGAATGGATGAAAGGATGGATGAATGAATGGATGGATGGATAAATGCATGAATGGATGAATGAATGAATGAATGAATGAATGAATGAATGAATGAATGGATGAAAGGATGGATGAATGCATGAATGGATGGATGGATGAATGCATGGATGGATGGATGAATGAATGCATGAATGGATGAAAGGATGGATGGATGGATGGATGGATGAATGCCTGAATGGATGAATGAATGGATGAAAGGATGGATGAAAGGATGGATGAATGCATGAATGGATGGATGGATGAATGCATGGATGGATGGATGAATGAATGCATGAATGGATGAAAGGATGGATGGATGGATGGATGGATGAATGCATGAATGGATGAATGAATGGATGAAAGGATGGATGAAAGGATGGATGAATGCATGAATGGATGGATGGATGAATGCATGGATGGATGGATGAATGAATGCATGAATGGATGAAAGGATGGATGGATGGATGGATGGATGAATTAATTAATGAATTAATTAATTAATGGATGGATGAATGCATGAATGGATGGATGGATGAAAGAATGGATGGATGAATGAATGGATGAAAGGATGGATGGATGAATAAATGATGGATGAATGAATGCATGAATGGATGAATGAATGAAAGGATGGATGAATGCATGCATGAATGAATGGATGTTTTTATTATTTTTTATTTCAAATTTTTTTGGGGGTGAAATTAACCTGAGCTTTTCTTGGCAGGCTTCATGACATTAACTTCCCCTTTACTTTCTGCAGTTTAATTGGTCAACAATCAAAAACTTAGATTTGTGGTGCTCTAATAATAGTAATTTCTGTTCAGATTCAAAAACAAAATTGATGCAAACAGGAATCAACAGATGCACACACACACACACACACACACACACACACACACACACACACACACACACACACACACACACACACACACACACACACACACACACACACACACACACACACACACACACACACACACACACACACACACACACACACACACACACACACACACACACACACACACACACACACACACACACACACACACACACACATCACTTGTTAGAGTGACAGCCAACAAATAAGGAATAAAGGATCTTACATCTACAAAGTTTAAGGCATGGCATTACTAATGTCCGCATCAGAGCCCTTCTCATATAAAATACTTGACACAAACACAGGAGGGTGATGTTTTACCTGTAACTCTTCCCAATGGTGCCTTGACCGCTCTCCTCAGCTCTGGCATGAGATAAAACAAGATCATTAAATAGTGTACACTACAGCACACATCAGATAAAACAGTATTTGTTGGTTAAAAAAGAAAAAAAAAAAGGGAAGTCAAGACTTTGTATAAGTGTATATACACACATTGACAAATACTTTGGAACAAAGTAACGCACATTTGGAACACCAGAACTCGGATTTCAGAACAATGATTAACTAAAGACACATTTGCATTGCTATACTCATTTTGAATATGTTACATTGAATCTAAACATTGCACATCCATTATTAAAGGGACAGTTCACCCAAAAATGAAAATTAGCCCAAGTCTTCCTAGGTGTATATGACGTTCTTCTTTCAGACGAACACAATCTGAGTTATATTAAAAAATGTCCTGGCTCTTCCAAGCTTTATAATGGCAGTGAATGGCAGCCCAAAATTTGAAGACCAAAAAACTGCATATATCCATCATAAACATACTCCACACGGCTCCGGGGGTTAATAAAGGCCTTCTGAAGCAAATCAATGGGTTTGTGTAAAAAGAAAATCCATGTCTAAAACATTATAATGTAAAATATCTAGCTTCTTCCAGACCTCCTTCCGTATACAATCGTATTTTTGGGTGAACTATCCCTTTAAAGTTGTGCTTTAAACTCTTAACTCTTTCTTAATCAGGTACATCACATAAGACAAATTAAACTTTGATGCAAGATTGTAGATAAAGCATGATTGCCCTTTAACATCTGTTCAGACTGTGGAGGATGACCATGTTGGATGAATCAAGTCACATGATCTAGAAACTCAACAAGTTTGACCAATCTAAACACATGGACATAAACACACATGTGAGTTTTGGCTCCCACCATGAACCTACAACTAGAGTTTGACAGCACATGTTACTGGAAAAAAAAGAAAAGATATGTACTTACTTTAGAATTGAAAGGAATGCTTCATTGTCTAAATGAGAACTCTTTAATTTAATGTCATTTTTCATTTGTAGTAAAAGCATTTCACTATACAAATCATATACAACTATACATTTTATTATGAAATAGATGTACCCGTAATATTTTTTTTTTTTTTTACAAATGACTGCCCCAACAAAACGCTTTCATTTTATACCTGTGCTTAAACAAATGTTCAATACTTTTAGCCAGCACAAAACCAAAATTGACCTTTCTTGTTTTTATGGAATATAACACTATTTATTATAAAGTATTATTTTATTCATGTGTAAAAAAAGTCCCAATTCTCTTCTCTGATGATGAGGGCGGGGAAACCTGTCACTCACATGCGGTCGGCCAATAGCAACCCACAACCAATCAATTCCACAAGCCCCGCCCTACATTTGTTCTTGTTTGAGAAGCCGTTTCACTCTGATATACGGCACAATACAGAAGAAAAGACTATTGAAACTTTGTTTCATGCTGATTTTAAGATGCATCAGTGTCACACAGATGCTGTAAAAACTTTAAATCATCAGAATAAATCAGAATTATCTAACAACAGCTCATGTATAGAATAACAGATTAGATATGATGATTTAGATGAGTCAAAATGCTCTTGTGTTCTCAGCCGACTTCAGTATGTATGATGACATTATGTCAGTTTGATACATTTAGGGATTCTGGCGGTCACTCTTTAGTATCTCTACTGCGGCAGATGATGTTGAAGGGCTGAGGAAGGCGGACCATACCCATGATCCCATCCATGTCCAGGGGCTGTGGATCGGGTGGCCAGGAGAAATGAATCTGCTGGAGGAGAGACGTGATGTACAGGAAGAGCTCCGTCCTCGCCAGCGTCTCACCCAGACAGACCCTCGGCCCTGATAAACCAGCACACACACACACTCAACTAACAGTTTAGGCCTACATTTAAGATTTAAGCATTTGAATTGAATAAAAAAATCCACCCATTTAGATTACAGAGCTTTAAACAAACTAATAAACTTAATGTGATGCATATATATGTCAGTCAAACATAAATTAAAGATTCCATATCTTAAAAACAGCATAAATCATTGAGAAAATAATTACATTTAATCAATTAAAAAGTATGAACATGGCTAGCTGTGGAATAATATTCAGATGTATGAGACTCAAACAAATTGGATTAATTGATGATAAATATATAAACCTGGTTATTGTGCAATTAAAACATTCAGATTATTAGTACTATTACAGAAATCTTACCGGTTTCATTTATGTATGACTGACAAATTTGCATCACATTGTTTATTATGCTAATGTAACACCTCATGTTCAAACCGCCCGCTCTAAGCGGGACTCAAACCCGGGTCCACTGAAATGAGAGTCGGACGCTCTAACAAGGAGGCTAAAGGCTGTAACGCTAGAGCGATTCTTGAGATCAGAGGAGTGAGGTTTACTCACACAGCGACTAATAGCTGGCCCCTGTTACACTAAAACTGTATAATCCTAAATGGATATACATTTTATATGCAATACAAAAACACATAAATCTTCAATGTAGTCCTAAATATTTATTTGCGTGTAATATTAGTCCAGTAACTCTTGTGTTTATTAATGACTCACCCATTGAGAACGGGATGAAACACTCAGGTTTGCTGAAGTGTCCGTTCTCATCCAGGAAATTCTCCGGGTTAAAGGAGTCGGGATGCTTCCAGTGCTCCTTATTGCTGAAAATTGCTGATAAATTTGTTAGGATCATAGTTCCCTGTATGAGGAAAGTATAGCACAGTTAAATAAAGCTTTTCACAAAACCAAGGGTCATTATTCATCATTAACACTGGCTTAATGCTCTTACATGATAATATTAAATGCATATTTAATATTATTTAATATAAGATTTAAATATTATTAAATATTATATTTAATATAATATTTAATATTATTATAATATATTTAATATTATTTAATATTATTATATTTAATATTATAATATTATTTAAACGATTGGACAAGTACAGCACACAACTATATCATAATATAACATCTAGTCTCATGTATTTATCCTTACAGTTTAAATTACCAGTCAAAAAAAAGTGCATGATAATTTACTGTGGCACTTTTTAACAGATCTTCCCTCATGGGTCAAAATGACCCGAATCCCTAGAATTATACTTAATACTTTTTTTTTTTAAATGTCAACCACAAAACTCCTCGAATCCAGTCAATTGGTGTGTTTGCGTGTGTGCGCGTGCGTGCGTGTGTGTGTATTCGTGGTTCAAGTACAACAAAATTACTAGGGTCTTGGACCACCTATGATGAGCACTTCATTTAAAAAAAGGGTTTCGAGGCAAAATGACCCAAGGGGAAGGATGAGGGTTTATTGTCAATAAAATAATGTCACAATGCAAATGCATGAAAACAAATCTTAATGGCACTTAAAATATTTTCTGTATACATTTTTTTTTTTTTGTCAACACAGTGGTATATTATGTATTTGGCCTACTAATTTCTGATACATTATTTTCAATATTTAAGCCAGAAATTAACACAGAAAGGTACATAGATCAGATGCATCAGATTTGTGAGGGAATAAAGTAGGGCTGTCAAACGATTAATCGCGATTAATCACATCCAAAATAAAATTTGTGTTTACATAATATATGTCTGTGTACTGTGAATAACTTTTTTTAAATATATACATGCATGTGTCTATTTATATGTACATAATTATGCACAGTACACACATACTATGTAAACACAAACGTTTATTTTGAATACGATTAATTGCGATTAATTGTTTGACAGCCCTAGTATTTATATATTATATATTTAAAATATAATCTCTTAGTCTATTCTCTTCATAATTGGTTAGCATCTTTATTGCAAGGTTAACTGAATGTAAATCTGGCTGTGAAAATCATTTAAGCCTCGTCAACAAATAATTCAGACGGGTTTTTCTGGATCAACCGATTCATCAAAAAGACTCAATATGAACGATTCAAACCTATTGCCAAGGAAAAGAAAGAGCAGATTTAAAATTTTTTCAGATAACTTCATTCATTCCTCCAGGCTCCATTCATTACCTGAGGAATGTCGTATCCTCGTAGTTTTGTGGGTCGAATCGTTTCATGAACTACGCCCATTGGTATAATGTTGGCACATCGCTGAATCTCGTGAACAGTGGCGTAGGTGTACGGTAGCTTGTCACGGTCATCCATGCTGGGCAAGCGGTCGTAACCCAGAACCCGAATAATCTCCTCATGACATCGTTCTGTGGGAGATAAAAGGGAATTTGCATCTCCTGGCAGCTGAAGGTCAGTAAGAGTTAAGCTTAAGGTTTTTTGTATTTTTTTTTTTGTATTATATTACTTTCGCATCAAATTACAAAAAATAAGTAAGGGTGTTTGTAGTCGTCTATGGGAGTGATGGTGAAAATTTGCATATTTCTTTCTAATGTATACTCTCATTCACTGCTATAAAAGTTAAACCAAAAATGACGACTTCCGCTTCTGAGAAACCCGGAAATGTAAAAAGGTGTAACCCCTGCTGTCCAAACCGCCCGCTCAAAGCGAGACTCGAACCCGGGTCCGCCGGCATGAGAGTTGGACGCTCTAACAAGGAAGCTAAAGGCTGCAACCTCTAGTGCCAGTCGCTAGAGCGTCTCTTGAGATCAGAGGAGTGAGGTTTACTCGCAGAGCGACTGCTAGCTGGCCTCCTTTTCAATGGGTCTATAGGATTTTCCCATAGGCTTTTGGATTATCACAAAAAAACAAGCTCTGTGATCAACACAAGTTAATAATACTTAAGCCCAATTTATACATCTGCATCGAGTGTGCGCCGTAGCTATGTCGTAGGCTGTGTGTTGCACGCGTAGCCTATGTCGTACCTTATGCACCTTTCCAAAAATGTAACAACGGTCAATTCTATGTGGACTGCAGATTGGTCTGACAGAACCCCTCCCTCAGGCTCAATAATAGCACAATAATAAGCATAAAAGCAAGTGGACTGAGCTCATCTTTTTGTCGTGATGACATTTAATCTCAACAGCCTCTGTAGTCCCATTTAGCCACTTAAAGAGACGTAACCATTTAAAAAAATCACGAGTGGGGTAATACTGATGTATTTTATGTTGTAGAATGAAACGTGAAAGTGTCTTGAGCTTGTGTTCACCACAGACCTTATTTCAGCCATTTAACCAAAACCCCATTAAAAAAACCCATTGACTTCGGGACGAGGGAACCAGAAGTGCTAAAATGCTAACTCGCTTCCATTGTCACATTTACCATTGCTCGGCGGAATTTTGCTGGTGAATTATGGAAGCTTGATTCCAAAAAAGTCTTGAAATTGCCAGTTGAAAAAAAATTTTCAACTAAAAATTCAGTAATTTGATCTCAGAATATGAGAATTTGAACTTGCAATTCTGGGAGAGAAAAAAAGTCTGAAGTGTGAGATATTTTTTCTCTATTCAATTCTGCCTTTCACACCAAGATTCCTGTAGTGTCCTTATATACTGCTAATGTTTGGCTTGATCACCTTGTACATCTGGGTTTTGAATCAAGTAGATGAGCCCCCATCTGATGGTGGTCGCTGTGGTGTCGGTTCCAGCCAGGAACAAATCAGCTGCAGACATAACCAGGTTCTCCTCATGAAACGTAGAGTCCTCATTGGACTTTTGCTGCTCCAGGAGAAACAAATCTATCAATTTACTACAGATAAAAAAGGACTGCTTTTACATACAGTATGTGACCTTGGACCACAAAACTAGTCATAAGTCTCACAGGTATATTTGTGGCAATAGCCAACAGTACATTGTATGGGTTAAAATTATTGATTTTTCTTTCATGCCAAAAATCATAAGGATATTAAGATCATGTTCCATGAAGATATTTTTGCAAATTTCCTACTGTAAATATATAAAAATTAATTTATTTTATCATTTAAAATGTATTAGTATTAGTGATATTGCTAAGGACTTCATTTGGACAACTTTAAAGACGATTTTCTTAATATTTAGATTTTTTTTGCACCCTCAGATTCCAGATTTTCAAATCGTTGTATCTCTGCCAAATATTGTCCAAACAAGCCATACATCAATGGAAAGCTTATTTATTCAGCTTTCAGATGAAGTACAAACTTTTGACCCGTATGACTGGTTTTGAGGTCCAGGGTCACATATATACATGCGAGAATGCTTCTTTCAGTAACAGTGATCTCACCTTCTCGATCTCCAGCAGGTAGGCATCAATGAAGTCTCGCGGGCTGTCTGGATCCAGAGTTTCTTTGTGCTCTTTAACTTCATCACGGATGAAACCCAGTAACTCATTGGCGTTACGCTTGATCTTCTGGTGTGGCCCAGGGAAATGCTTGATGAAGGGCACCATGTTGAAAAACTAAGATAGACAATAAGATGATTGGTGCCTTATGTTTCAAATATTTTTCACATTTGAGAGTTCTATTCAGTGCATTTTATTCACTACATACAAAGTAAATATTCTTATTATCAAGTAAATATTTAGATATTAGGTAAATATTTTAGTTTACAGTTAAAGTTGAGGAAAATAAGTCATTTCCATGGAAGAGCAATTAGTATGAATAAATGCAGATAGACTCAAGTCAAATAACAAAATAAAATAATTAAAAATGCAACTGAAGAGTCAACTAAAGTGAGCCTAACTCTATGCAAATGCATGATGTCATGCAATATAGCAGTGGGAATGCAGAGAGTGCAGTTCACATGATTTGCAACCTGATACGATGCACTGATGTTTAAATTCTGCCATTAATTATTTACTCAAAGGGTGGCAATAGCCATTAAAAGTTTAGTTAATCAAAAAAAAGAAAATTCTGTAATTAATTACTCACCCTTATATCGTTCAAACCGGTAAGACTTTCGTTCATCTTTTTGATGAAATCTGAGTGATTTCTGTCCCTCCATTGACAGCTACGCAACTACCACGTTAAAGTTCATGAAGAGATTGTAAAACTATTCCATATGAATTAAGAGGTTTAGTCCAAATTTTCTAATGAGACACAACCACTTGTTACGATCACATGTTCACTTGACCTGCAAGAACCAATGAGGTTCATTCTCGTGTTACGCAGCACGTTTGATCTTCAGCAAGAACCAATGAGGTTCATTCTCGTGTTTTTTTTTATGAACTAACTCTGATCAATAAATTACTAAAATGAAAATAATAATAATAATAATAATAAAATAGTTTCTATGGGAGGAAGATTGAATATATTGGTGAGGATAATGCACACATAATAAAGAGAAAGCCAGTGATGGTTATTTTTCAACAGTTTAAATGAAATTAAAAAAAAAGTGTAAAATCTGCCAAAAATGATTAATGTAATCATACCTGTCCCTCAGCTGACCCTGCGAGCATGACGTTTTCATTGAGGATTTTCAGAAGGTATGAGAAGCGTTTGTCATCATAATTGAAGCGATCTCCAAACACGATGGAACAGATAATGTTGGAGACTGCATTCTGTAATGCATGCTGGGGGTTCATTGACTTGCCTACAAAGAAGAAAGAAGTGGAAAAACGCCAGTCCTTTTATATCCAATCCATTTTGAATAGAAAGATTTGTATGCATCCTCAACCTTTAAATACACAAAGTCACATATACAAGACATTTTTAAGAAAGACCATTGGGTGCTGTTTGACAAAGATGAGCTAGTTTGCAGCCCGACCCCATGGAATGAGCTCTAATAGATGATGAACATTTCATACCTTCTGCTTTAAGCATTTCAGAAATCAGATAACGGCTTTCCTCTAACACCCGATCTTCTACTGATTTCTTCCCCAGGCCAAAATTCCTGAGCGTGTGCAGAGCAAACCGTCTCTGCTGCCTCCAGGCGTGACCAAATGTGACCATTATTATACCTGAGAAAGAGAGAACGGACTTCTTTAGGGAACCCAAAATGGTGATTCTGTGGCATTGCTGCCCTCTTTTGGGACCTTTATTATTAAGAGTGACTCTAACGTTTTGATTGAAATATTACAGAATCCACATATCAAGCATCATAATATCGTGTTACTGACCATATCCATTGGTTATCCATTTCATAAGAGGCATAGCTGGTCTTCCAGAAAAAGCTTCCTGAACCAGGGCTTCCTTCGTGACCTGGATTGTGTTGAGGGTTATCATCGGCTTCCTCCCGATATACAAAGTGGACAATTCTCCATACTGAGACATCTACTCAGAGAAGATTCACAAGTGCATTTAAACCAAGTGTTGTAAATTACACATCTAATTTCGAAATAGGTAAGAGTTCAAAGATAAGCTCATACAGAGAAAACAGCAAAGACTCACAGATCTTACTAACTCCATTGGGTTCTTTATCAAATGTGGTAAGGATCCCACAAAGGGCAGAGGTCTGGGACCAGGAGGAGTTCGACCTCTGTAGGAATTAATCCTGATGATCTCGAACAGAACCAGAAAGATCAAGCCCAGAAACAAAGCCAAGCCTACAGAGGACAGGTCTAACTTCATGAGAGTCGCCCACATGATTCCTTTCAAGACAAACACAAGAGCAGCGGACGACCGTGGGCTTTATAAAAGCAAAAGCGGAAGAGGGAGGAGACAGCAGTGGGAGAGTTTGCCACACTGTTAACCCTTTCAGCTGTGTTAATATTCTGATTTGATGAATACAGCTGCATCCCAATATATAAAACAAAATAAACAACAGAAAGTATAAGCCTATAATTATTAGCCTACAAGTACTGGTGCAGCTCAGGACCAGCACTTGACCAGCTTAAACCAGTTTAGGACCAAAACTTGACCAGCTTAAACCAGCTCAGGACCAACATTTGACCAGCTTAAACCAGCTCAAACCAGCTTCCATGCTTCAAAACATACCTGCATAATGTGTTTTTTTTTTCACCTTACACATGGATGTCAAAAGCAAGAATGCTAGGAAATGCACATCATATGTTGTGAGAAAGTGACATACTGGAGCAAAACATGCACTATTTTTGGAATCAGCTCCGCAAAACTAGTAAGAATCAAGTATTATATTTCATTTAGCAAGTATGATGCAGAGGGGTCTAATCTATGACCCTTCCAACAGAAGGTTTAGACATTGCAGCCACTTACGAGAGAAGAAAAATACTCCCGTTTCCCAGTTTCCTTCCCTTTCCCATGCAGAGGGAATTCCCCCAGTTTCCAAAAACTGGTTTGCTCCACCAGTAACTGGATGACTGCAGTAAATGAATGACTGCCAGATCATTGTTCACACTTGTAAAAAGTGTGTAAAGGTGAGACAAACAGTACAATTCAGTCAAAATGATTAAATGAATGATGCAATCACAAGCAATACCTCATTTACACATTTGGTGGATTTTATGTTTGGCGGTACCTATAGTATTCCTCAAAATACCTTTGAACACCATGTAATAAATACTATGGTTGACCCCTGAATAGAGCAATCTATTCATTACTGAATAAAGTAATCATTCAGTTTATCAATTTATCAAACATCTGTATCTGATGCAATCTCAAGCAATAACTTCCACCTGTTGTTCATAGCATTTTATAATTTAAGCAGATGTTCGAAAGAAATGATAAAAGGTAGGCTAAATAGAACATGCAGAATACTACGATATGGAGAATTTGGCTATTTCTACCACTTTGGCAATAGACAGTCTCTCCACAGAATAAAAAAGGCATCAAATCAGAAAGTGTTTTTTTTATTTATTTTATATTTATTTATTTATTTAATTTACCTCATAGGAAGACGTGAAAGTACTTAACCCAAAATAATCCCAAAATCTCATTAAAAAAGTTAATGAGAAGTCCTGGTGTAAACTGCTTCTTACACATGTAAATTAATACAGGAGATTTGAAGTTTGACCCAGAGTCTCATCTTGAATTGCAGGACAATGAACCAACAACACCTCAAATACAAAGGATACTCCAGCCTCTGACACCGTGGTCAGTTATCGCTAATTATGTTTAGTTAGGCACGTACACATAATCAGTAGATATCAAACGATCTGTAGCAATGCAATACTAAAAAAAATTTTTGTGTGTTGCATCATTCCTGTGTCACATGCCTGTCCTGTCTCGTGTAGCACATGTGGTGTTTTGTTATTTTCCTGTCTCACCCCCCTTGTTATCTCGTTATTGGTTTAATTTGCCCCACCTGTGTTCCCTCATTCCCTGCTTGATTTGTCCCCTTTATAAGTTCCTTTGTGTGTTCAGTCTTCGTTAGATCGTTGTACCGTCTACGTCTCCCGGTCCCCCGTGATTACCTTTTGGTATGGTTTATGTTCCTAGTTGTTACTTTTATTGTGTTTGCCCCATCGTGGGTTTTGTTTTGTGTCTGTTACCTTTTGTTCATTAAATTCACTTTTTCTCTGCACTTGAGTCCTCACCTCAGTTTTCATTTAAGTAACGTGACATCCTGTCGGATCCATATAGAAGGCAACCAGGCACTGCACAATATTTTGTAATCTTCAACGGTCTGTTTATTGCTTGGTAGTTCGATCTGGTTAAGCGCCATGTAGGTCTATATTATTTATCTAATACATGCCACGTGCGAATCGGGGTGCTGAGAGAATTTTCTTGTGGTGCCCCCCTCAGCACTTGGTGCACACGTGGTGGGAGCAGCGACACTGACCTTAGCAAAGACTTAAACTCTTAACTCTTTCTTACTCAGGTACATCATATAAGACAAATCAAACTTTGATGTAAGATTGTAGATAAAGCATGATTGCTCTTAAACATCTGTTCAGACTGTGGAGGATGATTTATGCCACAACATGGACACTCAAGTCACATGATCTAGTAAATCAGGGATGTTCCGATCATGTGATCTGAAATCGGGCCCGATCACGTGGTTTGAGACTCGATCGGAATCGGATGTTACCTACCGATCAGGACTCGGATGTGTATATGTACAGGGCTGGATTAACATAAGGGCTAGCTGGGGCTGAAGCCCCAGGGCCCGAGCACAGAGGGGGCCCGTGAATGATTGACAGGCGATCGGGAGAACCTAAACTTTTCCTGGAGAGCCGCTCGCCAAACCCCACCACGCCCCCACATATTAAGCGCTGTTATTTACTTGAGTGCTGAAAATGCACGGGATTGGGAACAAGCATCAAAAGCCAGGTGAACAAACGGCATTACCTGATTAAACCGCGAGCGCCAACAGACTCGAAGCATGAGAGCAGCCGGATCGTCTCACGCACAGCGCTGACGAACTCGTTCGGCGATTTTGCCGCTCTATTGAAGTGATAACGAGTTACGAGCACCAGGCAGTCGCTTTATCCATTTGAATTTGATACAAGCGCAACATGTGTACAGTAAAGGCTCTGTGGAGAAACTAGCTGAACAAGACTGAATAGCTCCGACCATGTAAACTGAAGTGTTGAGGTAAACTAGGCTGCCTACACAATGGACGTAGCCAGCTAACATTATGAGGTCTGGACCTCTGTATTTTTACGAGGTGTACATAATACATTTAGTCATTTAGTAGACACTTTTATCCAAAGTGACTTACAAATGAGAGCAATAGAAGCAACTAGAACAGTCAAGGGCAACAAAGTGTTAATATGTGTTAAATGTAATAAATGTTGCGAAATAATTGCCTAAGAGTATTAACACTACTTTAATGCTGTAAGGATATCTTGTTGTCTGAGCTGCCCTGCCTGTGGTCGGTCACCGTCACCGCTCATCAATATCAAAATATTTGAGATGACCAATCAAATGAAAGTATGCAGGCTTTATACGCAGAAGCTGTTGTGCGAGTAACACACTGAAGTAAACGGTGCGAGATTTTAGTTCCTCTCCGGAAAAACCCAGGTTCCGTTCTGGGGAAAAAACGAAATTGCGTAAGCAAATCAAATGTAAACGACTCTATATAACTACCTCTGTATTGTTGTCTCTCGATGTGCATTTTTGATTTTGTTTGATAGATGTACCATCGTGGAGAAATTATTTTCTCTATGAATCTTTTGTTTGAATTGCTCTGCTGTATTATTTTAACTTGAATTGCTCAAACGAGAACAAGTTATTTTTTATCTATTGCTTTGAACTGCATACAAGGTATTTAACCTCTGTATTGGTCCACTCATACAGGATTGTCTGTTGAGATTGACTAAGCTGAAGTATTATAATCTGTAACCTTTTGATATTTTGCTAATCAATTTTTGATCATTGTGTAACCAGTACTTTTTATCTTTTGTATAAATACATTTTCATTTTATAAAGAAATAGTATTTACTTCAGCTTATAAAGACAGTTCTATAAAGAATAGAAAGAGCATTTTAGTACATCTTACAAGGCCCAAGCTCCACCAACCATCGATGAGAGAATCTGCTGGAGGGTAAGCAAGAGTTCATCAAAATGGTTATTGACTGTGTATTGATTTTATATTGTTCATTAAGGGATAATGGGTTTATACCACTAGATTACTGGTATAAGAAAACAAGCTAGTGTAGGTTTAGGCCTAATTCTGACCTGACAGCACAAGACTACTTAATTGCAATGGTTAGTATTGTATTTTAAGGGTTAATCAGGATTGGGAAGGATACCGGAACCCATACATGGGGGCTCGTCACGGGATGGTAGCAATTTAAAATTGCCCAACCTAAAAGAATCCGAGTGAACAATAAAAAATCAGAATCAATGAATCTCTGCGATCAACAGACGTTTATAATACTTACAGGTTTTCTCCATAAAGATAATTATCACAGATGAACACAACTTTAATGAATTTTGAAGCCTAAATGCAGTCGGCAGAAGTAAAAAGCTAAAGGAAGGCTATAAACGACAACTCTTCCAGTTTTTATCTCTAAACATTTTC
This sequence comes from Gobio gobio, assembly GCF_949357685.1. Classification (NCBI taxonomy): domain Eukaryota; kingdom Metazoa; phylum Chordata; class Actinopteri; order Cypriniformes; family Gobionidae; genus Gobio; species Gobio gobio. The sequence continues at coordinate 9,953,418 of NC_137117.1, forward strand.
CCAGAACATTTGAGTTAGATTTGTTTATAAGAGCACAATTATGAGGCGGCAGTGGCTCAGTGGTTCATGTAGGTTGTCTACAAACTGGAAGGTTGGTGGTTCAATCCCCGGTTCCACCTGACCAAGTGTCGAGGTGTCCATGAGCAAGACACCTAACCCCAGCTGCTCCTGATGAGCTGGATGGCGCCTTGCATGGCTGACACCGCCGTCGGTGTGTGAATGGGTGAATGTGAGACAATGTGTAAAGCGCTTTGGATGGCCATTGGTCTGTTAAAAGCGCTATATAAATGCAGTCCATTTACCATATGAGCATAATGAGGCTGTAAAAGCGGACTGAGGTTACCTGTTCAACGTGATGACGTTTAATCTCCTCGACAGCCTCTGTAGTCCCATTAGCCACTTGTTAGCAACCGCATTTTTCAAGACATGTAACAGCTTCCAAAAATCACGAGTGGGGTAATACTGATGTATTTTATGTCGTAGAATGAAACGTGAAAGTTTCTTGAGCTTGTATTCACCACAAAATTACAATTGTCAGTTTAAATCTCACAAATCGATAATTTGATGTCAGAATTAAACATAACTTGCAATTCTGAGAGGAAAAAAAGCTATGTTTTAGCTTTTTCTGCCTTTCACACCAAGACTCCTGTAGTGTTCTTACGGCTAATGTTTAGCTTGATCACCTTGTACATCTGGGTTTTGAATCAAGAAGATGAGCCCCCATCTGATGGTGGTCGCTGTGGTGTCGGTTCCAGCCAGGAACAAATCAGTTGCAGACATAACCAGGTTCTCCTCATGAAACGTAGAGTCCTCGTTGGAATTTTGCTGCTCCAGGAGAAACAAATCAGTTTACTACAGATAAAAAAGCACTGGTTTTATATACAGTATGTGACCCTGGACCACAAAACCATAAGTCTCACAGGTATATTTGTGGCAATAGCCACAAACTAAATGACTATAGATAACCCAATTTTATGGGAGAGGTGGAGACACAGTCACCCCTGAACCCTAATTGGCCAGAACCCATCCAGGGGATGGGCAAATATTTGAGTTTTAATCTCAGAACACGAACGAAGAAGTCGGTTCACGTCTGTTCACGCTAGTGCTGTTCACAGCTAGTTCAGAGCCAGCAGTTCGCGGCCTGTTCGCAGTTCAGAGATGAGTTGAGTCCTTGCAGTTTGACCAGAGTTGAGTTCTGAACGGAGAGCTCCCAGGAGACGATCAGACGATCGTGGCAGACCAAGATCAGAGAAAATGGGTTAAACAACGATTTCATTCAGGCCATCTGCTCTTCTCTCACTTTCCTTTCTTTTCCTTAAAGTTTATTTTCTTTCCGTTAAGTCTCGGGTTCTGTTAAGTTTCGCTGCAAAAGATTCTCAACGAGTCTCCAAAAGCGCGCTTCAACTTCAAACAACGCCCACAAGACTTCCATCCAACCGCCAACACGCCACGTGATTGGCTTCCCAAGACGTCGATCAAAGACAAGACCAGACCTTCAGCGAATCAAAGACCCGGGAAAACCCCTCTCCAGCGGGGAAAGAGAATCCCCTGTCTGAGACGACACACAACTGTCGATCGAAGTTACCTGGCTGTTAAATAGTGTTTCACTATTGTTCGGATATTAATATCCGCTGCAGAGTTTATATTTACGGCCTGTTCAAATGAACGCTGGAAGAGACATTTGCTCGGCTGCAAAATAGACTCTCTCAAAATTCCCGATGAATTCATTAATTCATTCATTTGAGCTAAATAGACCTGTTTCCCTTTAACAGAGTCCCCTCTAAGTTCTTACATATCGGTGGACGAATAAGTTAAGGAGTAAACATTAATTCTGAATTATTTATAAATTATAGTGTAATTAGAGTCTCTTTCATTTTAATTCAATTCCCCGTTGAGTTATTATTTTATCTGACTTATCGCAACACGTCACAGGAAAAAACATTTGCAGATCTCTCGTTTTCTGAGCCAGATGTTAATAAAAGCTTTTCTTTGACTAACAAGGACGTTTTCAGCTCCGAAACTAACTGGATATTCTTATATTACCATGACCTTTTATATATCAAAAGCTTGGGTGAACTATCCCTTTACAGTTTTTCTCAAATGCTAAAATTCTCAAATGCTAAAACACATTTCACAAACGTTTCCTCCATGTTCCCCAATCTCTAAACACAACACCCTTTTCTAAAGCTACATAAACACAACCACACCTTCTCACTTCAAAACTCAAACTTTCACACCAAAAGAGCAGCTCGAAGCTTTCAAAAATGTAAACACTATACACATCATTACACACTACAGCAAAACAATTTGTGAGAAGGTTCTTTGTTTCATACCTGCCAATGCATATTTTTAGAAACTTTACAGTAATGGATCTTCTTAGATCTCTGCAGAGGATTAGGCATTTAGATTTGTGAGTTTCATATGAAGAGTATAAATCTATTGTAAATTCTGCATGTACACTACTGTAACACAACTCAATGCAAAAACAGAATCTATTGCACACAACAGTACTCTTGAAAACATGATAAGGGTGTGAAGTTTTGAAGTATTCACACACCACACACACACACCACAATCACTGTGCGGCATCATGTCGCTGAGCTGCATCGGGCCACATCACCTCATCCACATCGCAGGCTATATTGTCTCTTGCCAGGCACCGCGGGGAAAATGCCCTGGAATGGCGAATCCATCCTTGGAAGGCCTCCACTGGGATGTCAACACAGGCCAGCTCCATTGCCCTTATGAGGTTCTCTCTAGTGTATGGTTGTCTGTCATAAACCTTCCATCTCCACGATGAGAAGAACTCCTCTACAGGGTTCAGGAAAGGGGAGTAGGGTGGCAGACAGACGTTTAAAAAGTGGTTACTGTTGGTGGTGAACCACTCTCTGATTTGGTTTGTTCTGTGGAAGCGTACATTGTCCCAAATGATCACATAAATGTGATGTGCGGGCCCAGGATGGTGTTGTTGGCGGTCCAGGAGGATGTCTTTTAGCTCCTCTAGGTGAGGAGACGTTGGGTGTTGTAAGACCCAAGGACAGCATGCCGGTGTACAAGCCCCTCCAAACCCCTGGCCGCACAAAGAGTAATATTACCCCCCCGTTGGCCAGGAACCTCAGTGATGGCTCTTTGGCCAATGATGTTACGGCCTCTTTGCCTTCGTTTCTGCAGGTTGAAGCCAGCCTCATCCAGGAAGAGGTACTCATGAGGTCTGGCCATCGCGTCCAACTGTAATATCCTCTGTGAAAATGTGAAAGTGCACAGGTGTTCAGAACAACAGTCAATCAGGTAGCACAGTATTGTCCAGAAGTAATGTAGGCCACTGAGCAACACAGTATGTCCACTAACTGTACTGTGAACATGGATGTATACTTACTTGCACATACTCGTAACGTAGGTCTTTGTGTCGCGCAGAGTTGCGCTCAAGGGGAACCCTATAGACCTGTTTCATCCGCATCTTTTGGCGCCGGAGAACTCGGTCTATTGTGGCCAAGCTGACATCAATGCTCTCAAAGTTGACATTATCGGCAATTACTTTGTCTCTGATCTCCCACAGTCTGATGAGGTTGTTCTCACGAACCATATCCACAATGCGGGTTTCTTGTGCCGCTGTAAATATGGCAACCCTCCCACCTCTATGTGGCATTCTCGCATCTCGTCCGTAATGATGGTGCGAGGTTGTCTTGCTCTCCCTCCTGGACCTTCTCCTCTCCCTTGTTGGCCTGCTCTTCTTCTTCCATGGCCAGCTCTTTTCCCTCCTCTGACTCAAATTCATCTTCCTCTTCCCCTGACCCTGCCTTCATCCATTGTGTTTGTTAGGAATCTTCAGCAAACTGTGCACTCTGAACTTGCTTTTATACATGTGGTCACAGCATTAGCAACAAGTGTCTTCAATTTTGAGTCGTTGTGTGTAATGAATGACGCCAGATGTGTTCATTGTGTTCAAATATTGCTGACTGTGGCAAGCATTTTGCATCACATGAGCTTTCATTTGAGAATATGAGCAGAGTTCTTTTGCAACTTGTGTTTTAGCAAGGAAAAATGTGTTAAGATTTATGAGAACGGAGGATTGTGTTTTGTGAATTGTGTTTTTATGTGAAATGTGTTTATGATATTGGAAAATGATGGCTAGATTTAGTAAATGTGTTTAGACAACTGATCATTTGGTTTAGAGGAATGGTTTTTGTGTTTTAGCATTTGAGAAAAACTGTAAAGTTGTGCACCTTAGCAAAGACTTAAACTCTTAACTCTTTCTTAATCAGGTACAGCATACAAGACAAATTAAACTTTGATGTAAGATTGTAGATAAATCATGATTGCTCTTAAACATCTGTTCAGACTGTGGAGGATGATTTATGCCACATCATGGACACTCAAGTCACATGATCTAGAAGCTCAACCAGTTTGACCACTTTAAACACATGGACATAAACACACATGAGTTTTGGCTCCACCCATAAACCTACAACTAGAGTTTGACAGCACATTTACACATTAATGTTCATAAAAAAAAATTGATACTGTACTTACTTTTGACTAGAAAGGAATGATTCATTGTCTAAATGAGAACTGTTTAATTGAATGTCATTTTTCATTTGTAGTAAAAGCATTTAACTATACAAATCATATACAACTATACATTTCATTATGAAATGCATGCACCCATAATAAAGTCAAAATGACTGCCTCAACAAAACATTTTCATTTTTATATCTGTGCTTAAACAAATGTTCAATACTTTTAGCCAGCATGAAACCAAAATGGACCATTGTTTTTAATGGAATATAACACTATTATAAATTATCATTTTATTAATGCGTCCTTGTAATCTTAAATAATAAAAAAAAGTCCCAAATCTCTTCTCTGATAACGCCCTACATTTGTTCTTGTTTGAGAAGCCGTTTCACTCTGATATACGGCACAATACAGAAGAAAAGACTATTGAAACTTTGTTTCATGCTGATTTTAAGATGCATCAGTGTCAAACAGATGCTGTAAAAACTTTAAATAAATTATTTTCCTGAGTGAAATCATCAGAATAAATCAGAATTACCCAACAACAGTTCATGTATAGAATAACTGATTAGATATGATGATTTAGATGAGTCAACATGCTCTTGTGTGTGTCAGCGGCTTTGTCCTTATTGTTGTACTTCAGTATGTATGATGACATGATGATGTTAGTCTGATATATTTCAGGATTCTGGCGGTCACTCTTTAGTATCTCTACTCCGGCAAATGATGTTGAAGGACTGAGGAAGGCGGACAAAACCCATGATCCCATCCATGTCCAGGGGCTGTGGATCGGGTGGCCAGGAGAAATGAATCTGCTGGAGGAGAGACGTGATGTACAGGAAGAGCTCCGTCCTCGCCAGCGTCTCGCCCAGACAGACCCTCGGCCCTGATAAACCAGCACACACACACTCAACTAACAGTTTAGGCCTACATTTAAGATTTAAGCATTCGAATTGCATAAAAATCCATCCATTTAGATTACAGAGCTTTAAAGAAGCTAATAAACTTAATGTGATGCATATATGTCAGTCAAACGTAAACTAAAGATTCATATTTTAAAAACTGCATAAATCATTGAGAAAATAATTACATTTATTAAATTAAAAAGTATGAACATGGCTAGTGGTGGAAGAAGCAATATTCAGTTGTATGAGACTCAAACAAATTGGATTAAATGATGATAAATATATAAACCTGTTTATTGTGCATTTAAAACATTCAGTTTATTAGTACTATTACAGAAATCTTACCGGTTTCATTTATGTATGACTGACAAATTTGCATCACATTGTTTATTATGCTAATGTAACACCTCATGTTCAAACCGCCCGCTCTAAGCGGGACTCGAACCCTGGTCCACCGTCATGAGAGTCGGACGCTCTAACAAGGAGGCTAAGGCTGCAACCTCTAGTGTCAGTCACTAGAGCGACTCTTGAGATCGGAGGAGTGAGGTTTACTCACACAGCGACTAATAGCTGGCCCCTGTTACACTAAAACTGTATAATCCTAAATGGATATACATTTTATATGCAATACAAAAACACATAAATCTTCAATGTAGTCCTAAATATTTATTTGCGTGTAATATTAGTTCAGTAACTCTTGTGTTTATTAATGACTCACCCATTGAGAACGGGATGAAACACTCAGGTTTGCTGAAGTGTCCGTTCTCATCCAGGAAATTCTCCGGGTTAAAGGAGTCGGGATGCTTCCAGTGCTCCTTATTGCTGAAAATTGCTGATAAATTTGTTAGGATGATAGTTCCCTGTATGAGGAAAGTATAGCACAGTTAAATAAAGCTTTTCACAAATCCAAGGGTCATTATTCATAACCCTAATCAGTCATAATTTACACTGGCTTAATGCTCTTACATGATAATATTACATGCACATTTCATTTAAACGACACAACTATATCTTAATATAACATCTAGTCTCATTTCTTTATCCTTACAGTTTAAATTATATTATCATATTTCGGCAAGAAATATAAATGATAAACTAGGCACATCTCAAAAAAATATAAATATATATACTAATACTAATATGCTTAATATTCCCTCATCCTTCCTCACACTTTGTAACAGATCCTTCCCTCATTGGTCAAAATGACCCGAAGCCCTAAAATTATACTTAGGCCGCGTGTCCAAAAAAGCAGTTTTATCCAGCTGAAAACACTAGGCGCTTTAATCGTTTGACAGCTCTAGAATTTATGTTATATATTTAAAATATAATCTCTTAGACTATTCTCTTCATAATTGGTTAGCATCTTTATTGCAAGGTTAACTGTATATAAATCTGGCTGTGAAAATCATTTAAGCCTCATCAACGAATAATTCAGACGGGATTTTCTGGATCAACGGATTCATCAAAAAGACTCAATAAGAATGATTCAAACATATTGCCAAGGAAAAGAAAGAGCAGATTTCTATATTTTTCAGATAACTTAATTCACTCATCCAGGCTCCATTCATTACCTGAGGGATGTCGTATCCTCGTAGTTTTGTGGGTCGAATCGTTTCATGAACTAGGCCCAAAGGTACAATGTTGGCACATCGCTGAATCTCGTGAACAGTGGCGTAGGTGTACGGTAGCTTGTCACGGTCATCCATGCTGGGCAAACGGTCATAACCCAGAACCCGAACAATCTCCTCATGACATCGTTCTGTGTGAGATAAAAGGGAATTTGCATCTCCTGGCACCTGAAGGTCAGTAAGAGTTAAGCTTCAGGTTTTGATCCTTAGCAAACGCAAAGGCCGGAGTGTTGAAAATGGCGAAAAGGCCAAAAATAGACAGAGCATCAACAGTAAAATCACTCGTTACACTGCACGGTTCTGAATAATAGAGTGGTGCAGGTTTGACGTTTCCATTACCATAGTCTCGAGATGGCAACACGTGACGTTACATTCAGAACTATTCACGTCCTTATGCGTTTCTATGGCACCACTATCAAAGCCTAAATTAATCTGCAGTGGTCAGGTGGGACAAGTAGGAGCTCTCAGACAATTCCCATCTTACAAGCTTTAATTACGAGCTGAATGGAAATGAATACTTTTTAAAAGTTGAAATTACATAATTATCAGTGCATCACACTGGTTCCCTTGAGAAAAACCCAATAGGATTTTCCCATGGGCTTTTGGATTATTGCAAAAAAAGTTCTGCGATCAACAGAAGTTTATGATACTTGAACGTTTTCTCCATCAAGATAATTATCACAGATGAACACAACTTTTATGCATTTTGAAGCCTAAATGCAGTCGGCAGAAGTAAAAAGCTAAAAGTTAGGTAGAATGAAACGTGAAGGTGTCTTGAGCTCGTGTTCACCACAGAATTGCAATTGATTAAATCTCACAATTTGGGAATTTGATGTCAAAACTTGCAATTCTGAAAGAAAAAAGAAAAAAGCAATTTTTTAGCTTTTTCTGCCTTTTACACCAAGACTCCTGTTGTGTTCTTACCTTGTACATCTGGGTTTTGAATCAAGTAGATGAGCCCCCATCTGATGGTGGTCGCTGTAGTGTCGGTTCCAGCCAGGAACAAATCAGCTGCAGACATAACCAGGTTCTCCTCATGAAACGTAGAGTCCTCGTTGGACTTTTGCTGCTCCAGGAGAAACAAATCTATCAGTTTACTACAGATAAAAAAGGACTGCTTTTACATACAGTATGTGACCCTGGAATCACAAAACCAGTCATAAGTCACACAGGTATATTTGTGGCAATAGCCAACAATACATTGTATGGGTCAAAATTATCGATTTTTCTTTGATGCCAAAAATTATTAGGATATTAAGATCATGTTCCATGAAGATATTTTGTAAATTTCCTTCAGTAAATATATCGAAATTAATTAATTTTATTATTTTAAATGCATTATTATTAGTGATATGCATTGCAAAGGACTTTAAAGGGTTAGTTCACCCAAAAAGTCATTAATTACTTACCCTCATGTCGTTCGACACCCGTAAGAACACAAATGAAGATATTTTAGTTGATATCTGATGGCTCTCAATCATGATCAGTCGAATCATGATTCGGATCGCATGTCAAACCGCCAAACTGCTGAAATTTGGCGATCCAAACTGCAGAATCGACTCACTGATTCATAACGCTTCGAAGCTTCATGATGCCGTGTTTTGAAATCGTCATCACTATATAAGTCGTTATTTAGGGTTTCTTTGCGCACAAAAACTATTCTCGTCACTCCATAAAGTTATTGTAGAACCACTGTAGTGAGATGGACTTCGTAACGACGTCTTTAGTGCCTTTTAAGGGTCTTGAGAGTGAACCGTGCATTGTGCCAATGGAGGCCTTTCAGAGCCATCAGATTTCAACTAAAATATCTTCATTTCTGTTCCGAAGATGAACGGAGGTCTTACGGGTGTCGAACGACATGAGGGTAAGTAATTAATGACAGAATTTTCATTTTTGGGTGAACTAACCCTTTAAAGGTGATTTTCTCAATATTTAGATTTTTTTGCACCCTCAGATTCCAGATTTCTGCCAAATATTGTTGTGGCGAGCAGCGAGGCCGAGGGACCATGAGGGCGGGACGAGGCGGCGCTGATCAGAGAGGATGAGCGCCAGCTGCGAGCCGCAGCGATCTCGGCCCTTGCGGAGGAGTGAGGGAGTATAAAGGAGGAGCGACGACAGTGAGGGACGAGAGAGGACCAGGCCTGGAATTTGTGTTATGTTTTATTTTGTGTTCGCTGCAGTCGTCCGTGAGGGGCTGCAGCTTTTTACTTTCATTTGTGTTTGTATGTAGGCGGCAGTCGACCGCGAGGGGCTGCCGCCGCCATTTTATTTTGTCTTTATTTTGATTAAACATTTTGAATGTCCGCCGGTTCCCGCCTCCTTCTTCCCGTACAAACAGCGTTTACTACAGTGGTGCCGAAGCCCGGGAGGAAGGAGGGACATGCTGTCGAGGAGCCCTCGCAGCTGAGGGGGATCGCGGAGTTCGGGCAGCGCGGAGGAGAGAAGTCCGCGAGCGGCTGCCCGAAGCGGTGGTGCTGGAGCGGATGAAGATCGGTGGGACGGAGAGCTCGCTGCCGTGCCCCTGGGTCGAGGTGGGGTGGCTGCCGTCCGCGAGGGGGCGAAGGAGTCCCCAGCGCTTGCCTGGAGCCGGAGCCTGCTGTCGTCCGCCGCATAGGGGAGGAGCAGGGAGCGCGGGATGGGGACTCGCTTCCGGCCGCCCTCAGAAGGAGGAGCCACCGCCGGCCGCCAGGGGGCGGAGGAGTCTCGGGCCGTCCACCGAGCGTCCAGTGCCACCGCATGGCACCGCGAAGAAGAGCCTCTTGGCTGGCTGAGGACCGAGCGGCAGTGTGTCTGGGAACCGGACCAGAATTTTTTTTTTTTCTTTTCTCCTCTCTCCACTCTCTCGTCTCTGTCGCTCCTCATGCTCCCCGCTCCGTTCTCTCACCTCGCTGTTCTTACCCCCAGGTCCCGCGGCCGCCGTGATCGTATTTAATTGAAAATGTAGTGTCCCCAACTGAGCAAGCCAAGCCAAAGGCGACAGAGGCAAGGAACCAAAACTCCATCTGGGGCATAATGGAGAAAAATTAACCTTGGGAGAGACCAGGCTCAGTCGGGGTGCCAGTTCTCCTCTAGCCAACGAAAAAAACAGTGTATGATTATGATTCTGGCAACATTACAGGTCAGGAGTCATATTAGATCGAAATATTCGAGTCATCACGCGGTTTACTGAGGATGCCAGGGCGAGTCTAACTGACACGGTCTCTGCAGACACGTCAGGGATGCGTTGGTCATGTCTGGGCGTAGGTCCACCATGACTGCAGTAAACATCGGGATAAACAGAGAGACTAACATTAGCGTAGATGGCATTCTTCTGATGATGTAACGAGTACATCAGGTGTTATGGGAAGCTTTCCCGTTCCGGCTTACCTAGTTAATGCAGCCTAACAATAATTTAATCCAAAAACAAAATGTATGTGTACGCCACAGTAAAGTGTTTTTAGTCTAGATTTAAACTGACAGAGCGTGTCTGCTTCCCGAACAATGCTAGAAAGACTGTTCCAGAGTTTAGGTGCTAAATAGGAAAAGGATCGACCTCCTGCAGTCAGAGCCGGCTCTCCCTATAAGCGAACTAAGCGGCTGCTTAGGGCCCCGCCGCCACTAGGGGCCCCCCTAACTACAGATTGCACTCGCCAGCGTCGCCGCAGTTTATCACGCAAGACGCTCAATTCGCGTCATTCACACCGCGCGAAAAGCGCCTTCCGCGCCGTGGGACCTCTAGACGCGCGTCAACGCGCCTTTCCATTGACTTAACATTGAAATCAAATCACTCGCGCCAGACACTCTATTTGCGTTTGGTGTGAACGCAGCATAACGTTAGCTGTCCGTCGATTATGCTGAATCAACATTGCTTGCGCTAGGGTCCAGCCGTCGGCCCCAGCTCTGGGCTACAGACCGCGTAGAGACAGACCCACCTCCTTTGAATGTATTTTCTTTTTAACAGTTAACGTTACATGACCTACACTAGTTCTGGGAAAGAAAAAAACGAAAAATCTTTGTCTCAATAGACGCTTATTACAATAAAAAAATAGTTTAAGAACATTCGAGAGAAAGAAAGTAATAGGAAGAGAAAGAGCAATCATTTGACAGTCAAAATCAAAATGAAGTTTAAAATAAAGCGGTTAAATACAAGCTTTTTCTTATGGTCTTAATTGAATAGGCAATTAAAGATTATTAATAAATATTAATCTATATACTATTATGAAATATTTTATATAGGCTATTGTTAAGCTAAATCGCCCAGACCATTTAAACCTAAAGAAAACACAGTGTCCTCTCTGAAACATTATTGAATGATGATCGATACAAGACACCTAAAAGCAAAATGGATTTGTGGTAAATTTTAGTAAAGAACACTGTAAAAAAAAGCAGGTCCCCAATTGAAAATTTTCTAGTGAGCGATCACATCTAAATTTTTCAGTTGGCCAAATTGAATTAATGTGAATTGATGCATTTTAATTCAATTAAATTTCAAGAAATTAAATTTGGCCAACTGAAAATTTTAGATGTGATCGCTCACTAGAAAATTTTCAATTGGGCACCTGATTTTTTTTTTTACAGTGAATGTATTACTGTATGTAATCATTAAAGGTAAAAAATATCTCACTCCATGCTGTGAAGGTTTAAAATATGAACAGTATGTAAGAGTTAATCAACCAATAATTAAAAAATATAATTTAACATTGGATTTCTTTTAATTTACCCTTAACATAATTGTAAAAAACTAAATGTCACTTTCTCAGGAGGAGCCATTCTTAAATATTTTGGTGGTCGTGGAGAAACATTTCAGGAGGCTGACACAAGTAAATATTTCCCACTGCCTTTCTTTTGAATAGTTTTGTGCGCAACTTCAACATAGCTAATTTTCCTCTTGCCAATAAAAAATTTAGTTTTATAATCATAATTCACTATGTTGTCTAATTGTACTTTAATATTAATTTAAAATTAATGTGTTTTATCTACTCTGCATACTGTATTTATTATTAATTATATTGTAATCTCAACAGCTGGAGGAGGTGACTCTACTGCTGCTTCAGTAGAGCATAGCGAGCCGCATACCACTATGGCTAATGTTGTAAGTTAGCTATATATTGTTAATGCTAAATTATTCATATTTATTTGTTTACAACAAATTGACCTTAAATTTGCAAATCTATAATCTTTACTTTTACTGTTTCAGTGAGTGTACTTTAATAAGCAGTAAAATAATTGTAGGCAATCATGTTAAAAGATATACAGATGAAATATGTAAGTGTTAGATTGTATACAGTTGCTGGTTTGCAGTGCAATACTCCATTATTCACTGCAAGGTAGGGCCCCAAAATTATCCTGCTTAGGGCCCCCAGATTTACAGAGCCGGCCCTGCCTGCAGTTGATTTCGATATTCTAGGTATTATTAACTGGCCAGAGTTTCAGACCGCAATAGACGTGATGGAGTATAATGTGTTAAGAGCTCGCTCAAGTACTGGGGAGCTAAACCATTTACTGCTTTGTAAGTAATAAGCAAGATTTTAAAATGTATGCGATGTTTAATAGGGAACAAGTGCAGTGTTGACAGAACTGGGCTAATATGGTCATACTTCCTGGTTCTAGTAAGAACTGGAGCTGCTGCGTTTTGGACCAGCTGGAGTTTGTTTATTAAGCGAGCAGGGCAACCACCCAGTAGAGCATTACAATAATCTAGCCTTGAGTTCATGAACGCATGAACTAACTGTTCAGCATTTTGCATTGAGAGCATGTGCCGTAATTTAGATATATTTTTAAGATGGTAGAATGCAGTTTTACAGATGCTAGAAACGTGGCTTTCAAACGAAAGATTGTTATCAAAGAGCACAACCAGGTTCCTCACTGACGACGAGGACTTGACAGAGTAGCCATCAAGTGTTAGACAGTATTCTAGGTTACTACTTGTGGAGCTTTTTTGTCCACTATTTAAGAATTTGTTTTTTTCTGAATTAAGTTGCAGGACGTTACTAATCATCCAATTTTTTATATCAGCTATGCATTCCGTTAATCTTGTGAATTGGTAAGTTTTGTCAGGGCGTGAAGAAATATAGAGCTGAGTATCGTCAGCATAATGAAAAATAACGCCATTCTTCCTAATGATATCTCCCAGTGGTAGCATCTACAGGGTGAAGAGCAACGGTCCTAGCACTGAGCCTTGTGGTACTCCATACTGAACTTGTGATCGGTGTGACATCTCTTCATTTACTGCTACAACCTGATAACGGTCAGATAAGTATGATTTAAACCATGCCAATGCAATTCCACTAATGCCAACATAATGAGTCTATTCAAAAGAATGTTGTGGTCGATAGTATCGAATGCAGAGCTAAGATCGAGTAACACTAATAGAGAGATACAACCATGATCAGATGATAACAGTAAATAATTTGTAACTCTGATGAGAGCAGTCTCAGAAATATGATCCGGTCTAAATCCTGACTGGAAATTCTCACAGATACCATTTCTTTCTAAAAAGGAGCATAATTGTGAGGATACTGCCTTTTCTAGTATTTTTGACAGAAAGGGTAGATTTGAGATTGGCCTGTAATTGACTAATCTGTAGGATCAAGTTGTGTTTTTTAATAAGTGGTTTAATAATAGCCAACTTAAAAGTTTTCGGTACATATCCTAATGACAATGATGAATTAATGATATTAAGAAGAGGATCTATGACCTCTGGTAGCATCTCTTTTAATAACCTGGTCGGTACAGGGTCGAGCATACATGTTGTTGATTTTGATGATTTAACGAGTTTAGTCAATTCTTCTTCTCCTATAGCAGTGAATGAGTAATTTTTCCTCAGTGACACTACAATGCTCTGTCTGATGTGATACTGTAGTAGACGCAGCATGGTTATAATTTTTTCCCTAATATTATCAATCTTACATGTAAAGAAGTTCATAAAGTCATTACTGCTGTGCTGTTTACAAACATCAGAAGCTGAAGCTTTATTTTTGGTTAATTTAGCCACTGTATCGAATAAATACCTAGGGTTGTGTTTGTTTTCTTCTAAGAGAGTCGAGAAATAAGCATATCTAGCAGTTTTTACGGCCTTTCTGTATGCGATCAAGCTCTCTTTCCACGAATTGCGAAAAACCTGCAGTTTTGTTTTCTTCCAGCTGCGCTCCATTTTACTGACTGCTGTTTTAAGGGCCCCGAGTGTGCTCATTGTACCATGGAGTTGGACTATTTTCTTTAATCTTCTTTAAGCGCAGGGGCGCAACGGTGTCTAAAGTGCTGGAAAAGAGAGAGTCAATAGTTTCTGTTGCAACATTGAGTTCCTCTAGGCTATCTGGGATGCTGAGGTAATGAAACTGATAAGGAAGATTATTTACAAAGCAATCTTTAGTGGCGGCAGTGATAGTCCTGCCATATTTGAAGCGAGGGGACAGCTTTGCAGCCTTAGCTAAACTAAGTATACATGATACAAGGTAATGATCTGAGATGTTATCCAGGGGCGGGGCCAGAGGGGGGGCCTGGGGTGGCACGGGCCACACCCAAAATGTAATTGGCCACAGCTGGCAAATATTGAGTTCTCTTTCGAGTCTTGCGCTTAAACGGACAAATTCACACAAAGATTGTCAACATGACCGTCTTGAGTATTCTAGCAAACTAATATTCCTGCTGTCTGTGTTTTTAATGTTAATCAAACAACAAAAGACAAGGAAATCACTCACTGCTCTAGCTTTTGTAACTTTAATAACAATCTTTCATTTATACAGTCAAATATGCAATGCTATTTTACATTTGATTACTGATATTCAATTTCGGTACCTGAGAACTAATGTCAGACTTCCTAGAAAAACCTGAGAAGCATTGTTTATTTTATAAGTATCTTTGCTCTGATTGTATTTATTTGTGCTTTTGCATAGTTAGATTATTTGTTTTTATTTTTATTTATTTTTATTTGACAGTAGTTATTTTTTCCCATACAGACTGAACCATGAGTAATTTGAACAGTTAGACCCCTAGTAGCCTAAATATTCACATAAATATGTATTACAGGCCCCCACTAATTATTCTAGAAATAAGTTAATTCAACGAAGGTAACCTCTTTTGCGACATTTTTGTTCGAATGCATGCTCCTACATGTTTTACCATTTATGAACTATCATTTATGAGCCCTATTCCATCACCATTCATATCTATGCAACCTATAAATAAATTACTACTAAAGTACAAAATTGTTTACAAAAAACTAATTTCTTCATGGATCTAGTCACTTAATTTTCAAACAAAATTCTCTTTTGGGGAGCAACCCCTAGCCTAGAGCGACCCATGTCTACCCAGCACAATCTCAAAACATCCTGTGGGAAACAAAAATAATATATTTATAATGTAATATAAATATGAATAAACACGGCTACAGCTTCTTGTTGAACTCAAAAGCCTTTCTACTGATGTCAATTATGTTGGCTCATCTTGTTTAAAACTATATACAACTATGATGGAAAAAATCTTGCTTGCATTACATTTACCATAGGCCATGTGCTTCTACTACTGTTGAGTTATTCGTTATTTCATATCACATTTGAAGTTGCTCATTTTGAATTCCTTTTCACGCAGAATAATAGTTTTGCTATCAATAATATACAGTATTACCTCCAGTGTAGGGCTTTTTATACTGGTTCACTGTTTACATGTATTTAAATGTGCCACCCCTCTCTGAGTCTATGCCCCAACCAGGCCCGCCCACGAAATATTTTCTAGACCTGCCCCTGATGTGATCGCTCTGCTGCAGAATTTCAACGGTATCAACATTTACTCCATGTGACAATATTAGGTCTAAAGTATGATTATGGTGATGAGTGGGTCCTGACACACCAATAGAGTTTAGAATGTCTCTAGATGCCAATCCCATACATCAATGGAAAGCTTATTTATTCAGCTTTCAGATAAAGTATAAACTTTTGACCTGTATGACTGGTTTTGTGGTCCAGGGTCACATATATGCATGTGCGAATGCTTCTTTCAGTAACAGTGATCTCACCTTCTCGATCTCCAGCAGGTAGGCATCAATGAAGTCTCGCGGGTTGTCTGGATCCAGAGTTTCTTTGTGCTCTTTAACTTCATCGCGGATGAAACCCACTAACTCATTGGCGTTCCGCTTGATCTTCTGGTGTGGCCCAGGGAAATGCTTGATGAAGGGCACCATGTTGAAAAACTAAGATGGACAATAAGATGATTGGTGCCTTATGTTTCAAATATTTTTCACGTTTGAGAGTTCTATTCAGTGCATTTTATTCACTACATACAAAGTAAATATTCTTATTATCAAGTAAATATTTCGATATTAGGTAAATATTTTAATTTACAGTTAAAAGATAAGGAAAATATGAAAAGTTCATCTATCATTTCCATTACTTGTTTGTAATTCGATAAGGATTTTAAAAAGTTATTGCCATGGAAGAGCAATTTCTAGTTTATAAAATATTTAAAGGTGGAGTATAACTAAATGTTGACACAATAATTAAAAATACAAATGCATGATGTCATGCAATATAACAGTGGGAATGCAGAAAGTTTATCGCTGCTCTCCCTGCTCGTATCCATGCTAGACACGGATGCGCAGAGAGTTCTTGCCCAGCACAGAACCATACCACCAATCCATACTATATGCTAATTGTCTATTATCTTTGACGATAGTGATCCTGACAGAATTTAAAAAAAATTGGGTGAACTAACTCTAATCAATAGATTAACAAAATAGCTTCTATGGGAGGGAGATTGAGTATATTGGTGAGGATAATACACACATAATAAAGAGAAAGCCAGTGATGGTTATTTTTCAGGAGTATAAATTAATTATTATTTTTTTAAATCTACCAAATATAAAGAATGTGATCATACCTCTCCCTCAGCTGCCCCTGCGAGCTTGAAGTTTTCATTGAGGATTTTCAGAAGGTATGAGAAGCGTTTGTCATCATAATTGAAGCGATCTCCAAACACAATGGAACAGATAATGTTGGAGACTGCATTCTGTAATGCATGCTGGGGGTTCATTGACTTGCCTACAAAGAAGAAAGAAGTGGAAAAACGCCAGTGCTTTTATATCCAATCCATTCTGAGTAGAAAGATTTGTATGCATTCTCAACCTTTAAATACACCAAGTCCCATATACAAGACATTTTTAAGAAAGACCATTGGGTGCTGTTTGACAAAGATGAGCTAGTTTGCATCCCAACACCATGGAATGAGTTCTAATAGAGGATGAACATTCCATACCTTCTGCTTTAAGCATTTCAGAAATCAGATAGCGGCTTTCCTCTAACACCCGATCTTCTACTGATTTCTTTCCCAGGCCAAAATTCCTGAGCGTGTGCAGAGCAAACCGTCTCTGCTGCCTCCAGGCGTGACCAAATGTGACCAGTACTATACCTGAGAAAGAGAGAACGGACGTTCTAATCTCGAATCTGATCTAGTGCTACATTTAGTTTACACATTAACATTAAATTCCATGAAGAATATTTAACGTCTATTGAACAAAAAATGTCATATAGTGCCAAAAGATTGCTCAAATGCTCCTAAAACTATTTCTTACAAAAATTCACTGAGGTTCTTTATGGGAACTCAAAATGGGTCTTCTGTGGCATTGCTGCCCTCTTTTGGGACCTTTATTATTAAGAGTGACTCTAACTATTTTGAATGAAATATCCACATATCAAGCATCATAATATCGTGTTACTGACCATATCCATCAGTTATCCATTCTATATGAGGCGTAGCAGGTCTTCCAGAAAAAGCTTCCTGAACCAGGGCTTCCTTCGTGACCTGGATTGTGTTGAGGGTTATCATCGGCTTCCTCCCGATATACAAAGTGGACAATTCTCCATACTGAGACATCTACTCAGAGAAGATTCACAAGTGCATTTAAACCAAGTGTTGTAAATTAAACATTTAATTTCGAAATAGGTAAGAGTTCAATGATAAACACATACCAAGAAAACAGCAAAGACTCACAGATCTTACTAACTCCATTGGGTTCTTTATCAAATGTGGTAAGGATCCCACAAAGGGCAGAGGTCTGGGACCAGGAGGAGTTCGACCTCTGTAGGAATTAATCCTGATGATCTCGAACAGAACCAGAACGATCAAGCCCAGAAACAAAGCCAAGCCTACAGAGGACAGGTCTAACTTCATGAGAGTCGCCCACATGATTCCTTTCAAGACAAACACAAGAGTAGTGGACGACCGTGGGCTTTATAAAAGCAAAAGCGGAAGAGGGAGGAGACAGCAGTGGGAGAGTTTGCCATACTGTTAACCCTTTCAGCTGTGTTAATATTCTGATTTGATGAATACAGCTGCATCCCAATATCAAACAAAATAAACAACAGAAAGTATTAGCCTAAGACCAGCTGCCTATTGAAAAGTAAAATTCAGCAGATTTGCAAAATATTACCTCATTTGATGATGTTGAGTTCAAAAATATCAAAGCTTTCCATTATTTTTTAATGGTGATTAAGGCCAGGGATAATACAAAACTTCTTCCCTGTTGAACCCCCCCCCCCCCCCCCCCCCAGCATATGCTGGTTAGGTATGTTTTGAAGCATGGCAGCTGGTTTGAGCTGGTTTAAGCTGGTCGTAAACTGGTTTATGAGGTCAAAATAAGGCCGCGTAGATTTGTAAAAGAATTTAAGTGTTTGCTTAAGTTAGAGATCATGTTTATTATTATTGTCTGAAAATAGCCAGCATCTGCTGTTTATTTCTCTCAGTCTTAGTGTGCACTTTTATAGCATTTAAATGTTTGTAGTTTTATTTTGCTAACTAAATGTGTATTAGCTACCAGCATTTGCTTAAAACCTGTTAACTTCAAAGTTACTGCTAGTTTTAAGATGTAAATAGAATGTAATTAACTTGACAGAGTATAAACCATTAAAAAGGTCTAACTCATGCTTACATTTTTGAGTTTATGATCATTATAAGATCATTATAAGACACTTCCTTCCACTGGAGAAAATATAGTCCCTGACCGTTACTCCATTAGATGGCGGCAAAGACTGTCTTAATAAGTGATGAGTAACTCAATAGCAAAGACTTTTATATTGAAAGAACTTTTATATCACAATTATTCCAAATAAAGTACTAAAATTATGTTTATAAATTAGGTGCCAGGCCAAAAGCACTTGTTTGTGAAAATTTTATAATTTAAGGGGCAGTTTAGAGATGTTGTAGTTAAACAATACTAGGAAAGGGAGACCTCCCACTTTTGAAAACACAAGATTAGAAATAATATTCCAAAATGAAACCAGGGGCACGTTCAACGCTAAAACCGGTGCGCAACGTTTTGCTACGGTTTCCGGTTGAACGTCATGTTTCCTGGAAACGGTGCGCACCGGTGTGCAACAGGTTTGAGATGCGTTTTTTCTCGTTTGGCGGGTGTGTCAAATATGTCAGTCCAATCAGCAGCAACATGTATATAAACCACGCGGTATTAAAGAGACAGCTCACACAATGGGTCCAAGTGAAGATGTTTACAAATGTGTCCGCTGCAGCTCAGTATACACAACAATTGAAGATATTAGAAGACATGATTGTCGTAAGAGTTTATATATATATATATATATATATATATATATATATATATAGTTTATATATATATATATATATATATATATATATATATATATATATATATATATATATATATATATATATATATATATATATATATATATATATATATATAATCAACATGATGATGTATTTATATATTTAGCTTCATTGCAAGGCAAGTTTATTTATATACCAAATTTCATATATGGTAATTGCTTGATATGCAGTGAGAAAGAAAATACAAGCTATTAAAAAAGTAAGAACTAGAAATAAAATGATTTAAATTAGAATTGATTACCAGGAGATTAAAAAGTTAAATAAATGTGATTGGGGTGTTGTCATTTATTCTGGATGGCAAGGGAAGTGATTGCGTGTATTTTGCAGTATTAAACACGTATTTATATCGATTTTATCAGACTCTGACGAAAATTCCACAAAAAGAACACAAAGAATGGCCTTCTCGGCTGCCATAGTTACAACTCTTGCGTCAACAGAACAGGGTGTTCAACGCAGCACCGTTTCCGTTTAAAAAACGTTTTGCAACGTTTTGTCGGGGCTGAACGCAGCCCAGGTTTGTTAAATACTGTTTTAGCCCATTTATTTTGAAAGTATTGTTTGCACTGTAAAAAAACTGTGCCTGTTTTGCTCAATAAAATTGAGGCAACTATTTGCATCAGCTTTTTGAGTATTTTAAACTAATTTTATTTGTGTTTATCCTATTAGACTTTACATGTTTTCAACTTGGACTTAAGTTATGGCAATTCAACTTTTATCAGTTTACAAACTATAGTTTTAAGTTTATCCAACATAATCTTTTAATTAATGTTTACAAATGTCTCCATGTAAGCCAAACAAATAAGTTACTTTTTCAAAACGACTTTAAATTAAATTATTTTCTAATTTTAAAAAAGTACAATGAAACAGTAAACCAGTATCTCAATTCAAAACATGAACATTTGTGTTTTTGCAACAGCCAAATCCAATTGTTTAGTCTTTTAAATAAATTTTACTTAAAAAGTTTCTAAAAAAGGCACACATCTAAAAAGCCTAGTAAAGATTACTCAAGATAATACACAGACCATTTAATTGTAAAAAAAAAATGTGTTTACAACATTATATTAATTAAGTTACTCAAAATATTAAGTAAAGTAGCAAACAAAGATTTATTTGTTGAAAATATAGATTTTTTTTGGTTACAATTACAACCCCACAGAGTCATTTTTCCCAGCGTAGGGAGGAAAAATCTAGAAGAATCTGACCAGCCTCTCTGGGCTGTGTAGGTGAGCGTGTGTTTGGCTTTCCCTGGTTGGTCAGAGGTATTATATCCATAGATGTTTATCAATAACACAGTGATATTATTACTACAAATTAACAATATAAGAAAGTGCCCATTAGGATCTATATAATTCTGCAACACTGAACCCCGCAAAATGATTTTTCATTATCATTACACCAGCAGAACGCTCTGAACCATGAGCCATCCAAACCTCGTTGCCCTATTGGTTTTTCCAAAAAAATAGTGTCATTGGAAACAGAGTGTGACTCATGAAAAAAACAAAAGTCAGTTTTGAAAGACTTTGCATACAAAAACAACGCTTTGCGCTTTAAGTTATCACACAACCCCCTGGCATTGAGAGAAACAATTAAAATGAGACTGCGTTGGTTAAAGTCACTAATGACTTGCTAATAGCTTCCGACTCCGGTTCCCTGTCACTTCTCGATCTTAGTGCAGCCTTTGATGCTATTGATCATATGCTGTTACTTAATCGTCTTGAAAATATATTTGGTTTGTCGGAGACAGTGCATTGATGGTTCAGGGGCCTATACCATGAAGCCGGTTTAGCTGGCTAGCCAGATATGTTTAAGCTTAGTTTGTGCCAATCCTGGGTTTTAGGTACCATTAAAGTGGTTTGGCTTTTAGCTGTGTTCATCTCCATAGTAACTTACCCTCCACAGCTAACCTGCTCCAGGGCAGGTTATGTTCTGGATAAGAGATCTCAAACTGAAATTGGACCAATCAGCTGTGAGCAAAGTGACACATATCTGATGCAATAAAGTCACTCCCCCTTTTTCTTCTCCAAATTAAAGGTCACTACATAGCAAATGGCTATTAAAGACTTAAGCCTCTGGCTTTTAACAATGCTTATTTATAATAATAATAATTTTGAATTATTTAAAAATAATTTATGTAATTATTATACCCTTAATCAATTACACATGTATAATTTTAGTAAATCAATCATTAATATGCATTTTGTTAATATTAAAATAAATAGCCTATATAAAGGTCATACAAATAAGCTTTAAATTCAATAACTAAATCTATAAAAAATTACATGTGAGCATAAATGTTCAATTCTCTCTATACATCAACTAAACTAACTTCATAACTTTTACTTGCGTTGATGTATAAGATTTTTCTTAAAGTTGTCCTCGACAGCTCTTTTCTGCTGTGTAAATTTGTTTCAATTCTTAATATTTTTCAATCATGTATATTCTGCAGAAGAGTGAAGTGAATCACACTGCTTCTCTCGTGAGAAGTGAATCTCAGTTTCACTGATCCACACCGTGTGATTGGCTGTTCACTGCTGATGTCACAGCTAAACTCCTAAACTCAGGATCAAAGCCTGAGTTGACAGAGAAAGTTGATGATCAGCATCATGGGACCAACAAAGCCTAAATAGATTGGTTTGGTTTTGTCAACTCAAAACTAATCCTGTAACCCTGAGTTTGTTAAACTACCATCATGGTACAGGCCCCAGGTCTTACTTTACTGACCGCAGTCAATTTGTTTTCATGGGTGGCCATAGGTCCAAGGTTGGTTCTGTTCATACTGGTGTCCCACAGGGGTCAGTATTGGGTCCCTTACTTTTTAATATGTACATTTACCCACAATTACTAAGATCGCTTGACCTTAACTATCACTTTTATGCTGATGATACGCAGATTTATATCCATTCAAGACCATTTCAAAATGTGGACGTTGTGCATCTTTCGAACTGTATCACTGAGATCAAGATTTGGATGTCTAATACTTTTCTGTCTTTAAATAGCACTAAAACGGAAGTTATGCTCCTCGGCTCTCCTCATCAGCTGCGCAATGCTGGTTCTCTTACTTTGTCTGTTGATGGTGTTGCCTTGGAGTTTCAAAGCAAATAAAAAAATCTTGGTGTCATATTTGATGCCACGCTGTGGCATTCGAGCCTTTTGTGCAGAATACGGTAAAGACATCCTTCTTTCATCTCAGAAATATAGCACGTCTACGTCCTATGTTGTCGTTCTCAGTTGCTGAGAGGTTGATAAACTCTTTTGTCTTTTCACGTGTTGACTACTGTAATGGTCTTCTAGCTGGAGTATCTAAATCCTCAATTGACAAACTTCAATATTTACAAAATTCAGCTGCTAGAGTTCTGTCTGGGGTCAGGGTTAGTGATCATATTACCCGTCTTGGAGTCTCTGCACAGGCTCCTTGTCAGGTACCATATTGATTTTTAAATCCTTATGTTAGCATATATAAGGCTTTGCACAATCTGGCTCCTCAGTACTTGACTGATCTACTAATGCCTTACACATCATGTCGCAATCTGTGTTCTTCTCAGAGTGGTCTCTTGGTTGTTCCCAAAACACGGCTTCGTTCAAGGAGCGATATAGCATTTTCTTCCTATGCTCCTAAGCTTTGGAATTCACTCCCGGTCGATATCGGGGAAGCAAATGCATTAGTGACTTAAATCTCTTCTTAAAACATTCTATTTTAGGATTGCTTTTATTTGAATATTCATTTTATCTGTTGTATTTAAAGGTCCCATGGCGTGGATTTTTTCTATTATTTTATGTTTCTTGAAGTGTACTTATATTGTTAGTATGATTTTTACATTATAAAATGTCATAATTTAGAAATAAAAGGCCTTTTTCTATTCTGATATTAGCCCTCTGGCTTGAATGCTCTGTTTGAAGGGGCGTTTCTGCTGTGAGACATCAATGAAAACGCCCACTGTTGTGATTGGCTGACATCTTTGCATTTGAAATAAGTATTAGATTATGTGGCGGAGGGGGCATGGTTTAGCGAAGTCTGCACGCACTGCCAGTGCCAGAGAGAGAGACGGACTAGTAGACCAGACGGAGAGCTCTGGAGAAAGATTGCTGAGAAAGTTTTATTTATTTATTTATTTTTTATATATAATTCTCAGTTAATATCAGACATATACAAATATGGGAAATATATTGACTATTCAAGTCTAACACCACAAATTCAAGTCAATTAGACTATTACTTGTTTTGAATCAACTGTATTTTATTTTTCTCTATTGAGTTATATATATATTTTTTTTTTTGTCCTTGTGTTATTAATGAATAAAAATCAGCTTAAAAATGTATAGGCCTATAGCAACTGTACAAAACATATTACACACACACATATATCTATATATATAATTATATATACATATTGTGGCAGGGTGAAGAATCACGCAACACAGAACTAGTGAAAAGCCCCCGGCAGGGCCGGCTCTAGCTCTTTGGTTGCCCTAGGCGAGATTGAGTTTTGAGCCCCCCCCCCCCACCCCCTAATTGTTAAGCCCACCGGCAACAACTATGCCAGTGTATAGTTGTCATTTTCCTTCTGTAAGTATTTTTCTAGATATTATCCATGTTTTATCTTAATGACACACAAGCAGACAACCAAATAAAGGATTTCAAGAAAAAAAAAAAGTATTAATTTCCTTCCTGTCACATGAGACTGCCCACTTCCTACCCATACTTCCAGGGAGCACAACGAAGGCAAACCCTCCCAAAGAAAGGATATTTTCATGTTACTAATAAGTATTTTTTGTTGACATATATCAACATAATCATGAAGGTCTCTAGAATCATCCAAACATAACAAATCTTACAACAGATCTATAGTTTTTAGTATACTTAGTCAAACATAATAAATTTGATTATGAATACAGATTGATCTGTTGAAAGCAGTTATTTTGATTTAGATGCTAAATGTTCTCCTCTTATACATATTTGACATTGAAGGGGTGCATACAACTATAGTTACCACAGATTCAAATACGATTTTCAAGAAAAAATACAAAAACCTGGGGAAAATAAATGCAGGACATGCCATTCAGAAAAAAATTGGGCACAAATGGGTTAAGTATTTATAAAAACTATACAAACAAAAATGCTCCTATAGTTACTCCAAGACTTAAAAAGCTAATTATGACTTAAATGATACACTCTAATAAATTGCACATACAAAAATGTTACAAAGAACGTTGGAGGATATTTAACAAATTATGACTCAAACTATGGATGAACAAACAAAAATGCTTTTATAGTCACTCCAACACTTAATCAAGAAAATTAAGACTTGAAGGATCAACTGCAATAAATTGTTCATACACAAATGCTAGAAAGAATGTTCAAGGATATTTACCAAATATTAACTCCATAAACTGTGCAAAAACTCTCTTAAGCACCTGTCAAGACACTTAAGCAAATTATGACCCATAAACTGGATTAACTATAAGTTACCCTCTACAAACAAAAGTGCTATTATGGATACACTGTACTTACCACTACAAAATTAAAATATATAAGTTCTTGTAGCTCTATCCCTATCTTAAATAATAAAAGATGAACAGTTGTTTCTGGCATTTCTATTCACCTTCAAAATTGACGCAGCATTAAAATTTGGCTCGTCTGGATTTCCTTATTGTCAGTGAAATGCGTAGTAATATGTAGATAACTAGCTAGCTAGTGATAGCTTAGTGACAGCAATAAAACGTCCAATGCCGTCCAATATTAGTTGATAATATCGATAATACGAAGTAAATTTATTTCGTTTGACACCTTTATGGCTGAGATGAGAAGACTTACCTCTATACTGGGCTTTCTTGTGATCGTCTGCCTTTCTCTTTTTCCGTCCCTGTGCACTCGAGGGTCTGAAGAACGCGCCAGTGCTTGCCTGACCTAACGCCTGAACGCCTGTGCTCGACATTACTCACTATCAATTCAATCTAATAATCAGGTTAAGTAATTAAACGTGCGGCTGAGGGGGCGCCCAAGGATGATCATGTTTAATAAACAGTATGTTTTATTTCGCTTGTTTTAATTCTATGCTTAATGGGAAGTAAGTTTAAGGGCGCCACTAGAGGGAGCCTGCGCGCGCCCCCAACACATTTGTCGCCCTAGGCAACCGCCCAGCTCGCCTATAGCAAACGCCGGCCCTGGCCCCCGGAGGGTGGGTTTATTACACAAATGTGAACAAACGAGGTGGTGGTGAAGTGCTGGTGCGCGGTGCTTCCTTTCTCCAGTCTAGTGCAGGGTGGCTCGCGGTGACGTCAGTGAGACGGAGTGTCACAGGCTGCTGAGTGTTAGCGCGTCTTTAGAGTGGAGTTGGTGCTCAAACTGACGGATATATATATATATATGTGTGTGTGTGTGTGTGTGTGTGTGTGTGTGTGTGTGTGTGTGTGTGTGTGTGTGTGTGTGTGTGTGTGTGTTTGTGCTATATGATTCAAAATGAGTAATAGTCTAATTGACTTGAATTTGTGATGTTAGACTTGAATAGTCAATATATTTCCCATATTTGTTTATGTCTGATATTAACTGAGAATTATATATAAAAAAAATAAAAATAAAATAAAAGCATAGACTCTATTACCCCTTTTCCACCAAGGCAGTGCTAGAGCTAATTCAGAGCCAGAGCTAGTCCCAGTTCATAGTTGGTTCGACTGAGGAGCCTTCTATGAACCGTTTGCTTTTCCACGGGCTGAGAGCCACAACAGAGCCATGTCTTACGTCACTGTATACGTCTCATCTCTCTCAGCAACGCTAGCGAGGCAGCGGCAGTGTTGGCAAGTCTACGGTTATGCCGTGGGCTTTTTTTCATGACCGCGGCTTGAAGCGACCCCAATTATGTAATATTTAGCCCCGGGAATGCGAATTTTAGTAGGCAACCATGCCAAAAAAACACATATTTTACCCCCAAATGTGATTTTTACCGGGGAAGCCCCCTGAAACGCGATTGGGCTTGTTTTGAGTAGCAATTGGGCGGGTTTTGTTGTGAAAACCTGGCAACCCTGGGCAGCGGGAAACACACACACACACCACCCAGATAGCAATTACGTTTGGGCCACATGTGGGTATTATCTGGCACATATGGCCTAGATGTGGCATGGCTGAACAGATATGGGCCAAATTGTGACCATATTTGTTTTGCCATAACTTTAAAATCTGCGGGAAATGCCCTCTTGGTTCACAAATCATTTTGAAGTATATGGCCCAGATAACAACAAACACGTGAGAACCATATGTGGTTGAGCTATGGCACACAGTTAGAAACACCGACTTGTGGTAAACATTTGGCTTATACATGGAAAAACACCGGAATCCTGAACTCAAGTGCGGCAGACATCCGCCGTTCCACACATCAGGTTGCTATCTGGTTGCTATGCATCCTCCCTCCTATTGGTGGAGTGAAACTACGGCGCGAATTTGACTGCGAACCTGGCAGCGGGCAGCACCATTTACTCTGCTTTCCTCCTCACGACTGTGTACATTCAGGTAAGTGATGTTTTGGCACTTTAAAGTCATATAATTGAAATATGCAGCATTATGTGTTAATATTGCATGTTATTAAGTATTTAGTTATTCGTTTCATTGAGGAGTGGGTCGAATTACGTTAGGTTTCTCCTCAGTTTAATTTACCAATACAATGAAGTGTAACATTAGTGTATAGCGGTCCGCTGGTTTGCCGTTTTAAATTCAGATGTGTTTGCTAAATCAACAGTACACTGTCGTACACTTAAAATAGTATCATGGCATGTGTAACGTTAATATCATATGTGAATTCAGGCGACGCGGTCCGACGTCGGTGTTACTGTTCGTCAAAAAACCTAAATCCTAATTTGTGTTCACAATAATTTAACTAATATTAATAAAAAATGGCAACAAGAATAAACAAATGAATACGTGTGCATTATTGTATCTTTTTATTTAACTCTGAAATGATATTTGACCAAGACTTCCATGGCTTTTCCCTCTTTAAAATGAAGTTGTATGTTGTTTTGTCACAATACCAAAATTCTGACTTTAGATACAATACCTTATTATAATACGTTACCTTGTTAACATGAACTAACAATGAACTGCACTTCTACAGCATGTATTAATATGTGTTAGTGTTAATTTGAACATTTACTTATACATTCAAATCAGAAATTGTACTTGTTAACGTTATAGTACTGTATGCACGGTGAACTATGAACAAACAATGAACTGCAGTATTTCTATAAACTAATGTTATCAAAGATTACCAAATACAGTAAGAAATGTAGGCTATCACTGATGGTTAGTTCATGTTAGTTAATACAGTATCTAATGTTTGTTAACAAATAAAACCTTATTGTAAAGTGTTATCAATTTTAAATTAATAATAAAAAAAACCCTAAACCTTCAATTGACTGCTTGTGCATGCATTTGAACCATTCTCTCCCCTTTATTTAAGATAAATAAATAATTACTTGCCACAGTGTGATTGTGCAGAGATTTTTGCAACAATCACATAGCAATTATGTTGCAATTACATTCTCTAACCTTTCACAAATATGAACCCCAAACTGTCATAACCTATTGGTGCTATGACTGAATTCTTATTTGAGTAATTTAATATAAAAATATATATATGATCACAATATAGTTTATCTTTGTTATTAAAATAAGCAAATATGCAAATTATAAGCAATATGACAAATACTATATAAGAAAGATACAAATCAAACAAACAACACATTTTTCATACTTTCATGTTCCCACGTGTTGTAGCCATGACAAAACCAAGTGAACTAAACCTGTCCCTTCACTATGTTATATGTTATGCTTATAAATTATAGTATTTTAACTAAAATTCTGCACTTAGCCTATTTGAAATTATGCCTGATATCACTATGTAGCATACTTGTAACCCTGCTTCCTCTTTTACAACATATTTTGTTTTTGTTTTTCTTACAGATTTATTCGGTGAGACTTTTCCCTTCAAATTATCATCATGGACATTGGAAGTAAATGTAAACCAAATAACCTTAGAAGGAGGGCTGTTAAAAGAGTAAATGACTTATTTGACTCCCTTGGTTGCGTTCAAGATAGTGAGGAGGAATTACACTCAGATCATTTATCTACCACACATGTGTCTGATTCTGAGGAGCCATGTGCTGAGTCATCATCAGAGGTAGTTTCTGATGATGACCAATCTGATGAGGGGAATTCAGTGAGTGGTGATTTGGTTGCTTCGCTGGCAGGCTGGGCTGTACATTTTGGAATCTCTCTGGTTGCTTTGTCTGCCCTTTTGACCATACTCAGGGTGCATCTCCCTTTCCTTCCTAAAGATGGTAGAACTCTGCTTAGAACAAAAACCTCTTACAAGACTCAAATGATAGCTGGTGGAGATTTTCATTACTTCGGTATACTAAATTCACTAAATACAGCCTTCGAAAACATGTGGTCCAAAGTTCCTGACCGACACATTTTTAGACTGCAGTTAAACTTTGATGGCATTCCACTGTTTAACAGCAACTCTGTACAGTTTTGGCCAATACTTGGTATTCTTCAGGACTGTAAAGTAAAGAGGCCCTTTGTAATCGGACTGTTCTGTGGTAGCTCTAAACCAAAATCTTTGAAAGAATATTTGAAAGATCTTGTAAGTGAATTGAAAACACTGAGCTGTGGGTTTGCCATGAAAGGGAAATGGTTCTTTTTAAAAGTTAGTTCGGTTGTGTGTGATGCACCTGCTAGGGCTTTTATCAAAGCCATCAAGAGTCACACTGGCCACTCTGCCTGTGGTAAATGTACTCAAACTGGCCTGTATCTCAAACACCGAATGACCTTTCCTGAAATAAATGCCCCACTTAGGACAGACCTCTCTTTCCGGCAGATGATAGATGAAGACCATCATGTTGCAAAGTCTCCTCTAATAGAAACAAACATTGACATGGTTGGTGGTTTTCCTCATGACTACATGCATCTGGTTTGTCTTGGGATGATGCGGAGGCTTTTAGATCTTTGGCTGAGTTCAGGGCCACTTCGTGTTCGTTTATCTTCCCGGCTGAGTCAAGTAATTTCAGATTCTCTTGTAGGGTTGAGATTTTACATACCTTCTGATTTTGCACGTAAACCAAGACCACTAACACACAGACTGAGGTGGAAAGCTACAGAACTCAGGCAGTTCTTGTTATACACTGGTCCAGTGGTCCTTTGTGATGTCCTTGCCTCACCAGTGTACAGTCATTTTATGCTTCTGTCAGTTTCTGTTTATATTCTTCTCAGTCGGAAATTTTGCTCTCTGTTAAATGACTTTGCACATACATGTCTAGTGTCTTTTGTTGAACATTTCGGCGTGTTATATGGTCAGGAATTTATTTGTTACAATGTGCATGGATTAGTGCACCTCTGTGAGGACGTAAAGCAGCATGGTAATTTAGATGAATTTTCTGCTTTTCCTTTTGAAAATTTTTTGGGCACTCTTAAAAAGCTTGTCAGAAGACCTAGCAATCCTTTGGCCCAAGTCATTCGCAGGCTATCTGAAATAAATGCCCAGAGCAATGCACGTGATGAGACCATCAATAGGACCCTTAGACGTGAACACAACAATGGCCCTGTTCCTTTAATATTTTCAAAAGCAGTTAATCAGTTTCAATAGGCTTTCCTTGGTGGTTTAGTCATTAAAATAACTGAAGGAGACAATTGTGTGAAAATAAAAAATAGTATTGCCACTGTTGTGAACATCATTTTGAGCGAAGGAAAAGTATTTCTTGTGTACAAAGAATATAAACATAGAAGCTCTTTCTTTGACTATCCAATGAATTCGTGTGATTTGGGAATTTTTGTTGTGAGGGAACTCTCTGAAGACTTGCACATGTCAGAGTTTGATGGCAGTATTGAGAAATATGTTAGGCTACCTCTTCGAGAAAATTTTGTTGTTTTACCATTACTACATTCTGCACAAGTTCATGAAACAGAAAGTTAAATATGGCTGTGTGGCGATAAACCAGTAGAAAAGCCGCAGTTGGTAAGTATTTATCTAATTGTTGTTTTTGTTATAATTCAAGTGTCTTGACTCCCTAGTCGATGAAACCTGTTGTTATTGCAACATAAGGTGCTATAAAGTTGGGAGGACATTTTAAAGAGCCAAAATTAAGTTCAAGCTACAAGGTCTTACTGTTAGGTAGGAGTGTGCGATAGGTATTGTCTACAATAATATCATCATTGCTGTTTTAACAATGGGGAAGCTAACATCGCAAAAAACAGACATCCAAGAATGACATCCAAATTTCAATATAAGGAAGCAAAAAATGCCCCATAGGAGTTTTTGTATTTTTATTTTATATATTTAAGCATTATCATACGAGCAAGCAATATGTTTTTATGCTTTGTATATCTTTCAGGAGGTTTAAACTCTCCTACCAGGCGGTTGTTGAAAATAAGAATGTGTTCTTAAAAGAATAGTTCACTTAAAATTGAAAGTTCTGTCATCGTTTACTCACCCTCAAGTTGTTTCAAACCTGTATGCATTTCTTTCTTTTGCTGAACACAAGGGAAGATATTTTGAAGAATGTCGGTAACTAAACAGTTGATGGACCCCATTCACTTCCATAGTATTTATTTGTCCTATTATGGATGTGAATGGGGTCCATATACTGTTTAGTTACCGACATTCTTCAAAATATCTTCCTTTGTGTTCAGCAGAAGAAAGAAATGCGTACAGGTTTGAAACAACTTGAGGGCGAGTACGGTAAATGATGACACAACTTACAATTTGTGACTTGCCTAGTTAAATAAAGGCTAATAATAATGTTTTTCCTGAATATAGGCACGCTTGCAAATTTAATAGAATCAATATCAAAAGAAGTTATATTTTATACACACTAAATTTTCAATATTGTCTGTTTCTGACTTTCATTGTGTGAAAATTAAAATACAAATCATACAGGTTTTAAATGAAATGAGGATGAGTAAATGATGACAGAATTTTCATATTTCAATTTGTATTAAGCATTTAATGAATTGTTGATACAAATATAAAGTACAGTGTTTCTCAATTGGCCATCGAACCCCCCATCTCCTGTGATCACTAAGCCTCAACTTTTACTTTTTATATATATGAGTACCAAATTTATAAAATATATTTTAATTATACAATAAATCTCTTCTATACATAATTTACACTTTTTTTTTTATAATGAAAGGATTAGCAGTGTTAAGCAGAGTCTGGCGTTCAGAGTAGTACCCCTGATAGGCCATCCATGTCGTTCCAAATCTGTATGATTTACTTCTGTGGAACTCAAATGAACGTATTTTGGAGTATGTGAACTGTATGTGATATTATAAGACTCACGTTATTTTTCTTTTTTTTTTGTTCAATAGGCATGTTTCATATCGTTTCTTTTTTGGAAACAAATGAGGTGGAAGTGGTGCCTAGCTGTTGGGTAGATGGTGACCAATGTGTCTGGCCACGCCTAAGAGGGGAGAGCCTCACAAGGGCAGTGAAACTTGCAATGAAACCCAAGAAAGAGTGGACAATTTTTAAAGTAAAGCTTCTCTACACAACAGGTAGTTCTTTAATGTATAACCCCTATAAATATATGTAATAATATTTATTGTCTCACTATAAGTTTTGTGCTTTAAAGCTACACTGTGTGATATTTTCCCCCATCTAGTGGTGAAAAGGTATATGACCATCCAGTGAACTTTAGTTTCTGTTCCTCTCAATTCCGATTTCGTTTCAACTCCTACGGTGGCCGATTTAGTCCAAGATTAACATGGCTTCTAGTTCGACCTCGTCCACATTCGACATGGTGCCTGTGGGATATTCTGTGCGCAGTGGGATGGTTGGAACTCAACTGGCCTAATTATTCGGCTAGAAAGAACTGCAGCTAATCCAGAGTGAACTTTGATGCTAGTAATGTTTATTCAGTCATCCAATTGCAAGGCATAAACAGGTTTGCGTGGATATGTACATAAATGTGGTTTCTGTGAGAGAACAAATAAGGATGGTAAATATACATACACAGTTAAGAACTGTATAACTATACTTATACATTTGTATAATGTAACCGTAAACCAGAGCTTATTGTACCATATATAGGCGCTAAATGCAGCTGCATTAAAAGGAGCGGAGCTGCTGCTGCTAACAAGCGGTGTCTGGTTACAAAAGTGTGTGCGGCGCTTTAACGTTAGCACTGCAGTGCGCTCTGTATAACAATTGTTAATATGCCGATCAGACCTGATACATATTTCCATCAACATACATTACAAGCAAATATTTTCTATAAACGAATAAACATTGTTGATAACAAAATAACTGAATGATTATTCAAATAGGTGAGCATTACGCTATTGTATGTTGACACAAAAATACTTCTGAGGTGACATCAACTGAATTACGCGATGACACACTCTGAAACACATCTACAATGACAATAACTATTATTACTTACGGAGTTATTAACGCACAGAAATACCACACAAGGAAAAACAGACTTTTGAGGAATAAACAAGCCAGGAAAACTCCTTATAACTCTGTTACTGACGCTGCTGAGATGAAAACTCTCTGCACATGCACCAGACAAGTCTGAACAAGTTGACGCGCACATGCGCGACGCAGAGAATTTTGTACAGTGCCATCGAGTATTAAAACCGGTTAAAACGCGAAAAGCGAAGCTTGAATTAACGGGTATGTCCCTCTTTGGCTAATGTACTTTCAAGATGGAGGGGCAACATGGCGACCACCGTTAGATCCCATTACCTAATGTATTTTCAATGGCATATTATAAACTTACGAGAATACTTTATTACTTGAAAGAAGTAAATATACATTAATGAGCACATATATTTTTGAAAGAACTAAGTGTTTTTAGCTAAGAATAGACTAAAAAAGTTACACAGTGTAGCTTTAAGAAAAACTAATTTTTTTGCTAAATATTTTTTTTTGATAGTGTTTAGAATATCTGTGGATTCTATCAACTTTTCTATTTTTATACAATGTTATAAAATGTGTAAATGTTTTATAAATTATGCTCATGTTTATTCTGTTTATGTCCCTTTCACACAGTAAGCCCGGTAAATTACTGTAAAATTACAAGTACAACTTTTCCACTAAACACAGAAAGGTGCTGTTCAAACACGCAATAGTGTTCTGTCGTTTTACCAGTAAGATACCATTCACACATCAGTACCAGAAAACTAGTAACCTCTGATGTCAATCGTTCGAAATGACCTTAAAAGGGTTAGTTCACCCAAACATTTAAATTCTGTCATTGATTCCTCACCCTCATGCCGTTCTGAACCCGTAAGACCCGAGAGGTTTCTGAACCATCTATATGCAGCAACATCATTGCAAATTTCAAGGCCCAGAAAGGTAGTAAAGAATTCCTAAAAATAGTCCATTTGACCACAGTGGTTCAACTTTAATGTTATGAAGCGACGAGAATACTTTTTGTGCACAGTTTTGGGGTTATAGACATAGCAGTCTACAGGTGGTCAGAAACCTCTCAGATTTTGTCAAAAATATCTTAATTTGTGATGAAAGATGAACGAAGGTTTTACGGGTTTGGAATGACATAAGAGTGAGTAAATAATGACAGAATAAAATGTTTTGGATGAACTATCCCTTTAAACACTGAACCGTTTCAGTGTTTCCCCTAGGTTTACAGCAGTTTTGTTGGGGATTTGTAAGACACTTAAAATGCTTATATGTACGTATAAAATAAACGTATTTAAATCTTTTTAAAATTGCCTTTTGCAAATAACCTTTGTTAAATTTATAGAAGTATTTGTTAATATTATGGACCAGAGCTTAAATAGTTTTATTTTTTAACTAACAACTAAAAAACATTTATAAATACTAACAAATATACTGCTCGTTCATTGTTTGTTAATGTTAGTTAATACATTTCAGTTCATATGATAAACAAATGTAAAAAAAAAAAATTTTAGTGAGAAGTTTTTTTTTTCTATGATGCATTTCTTGGAGAATAAATTAATCCTGTCAGATCGACGCAGCACTGCTGTGAACGCGCGCTGTTCTGAACGTCATCAGGTGCGCAGGACATTCCCATACAACACAGAGTTTTCTTCATCCACCTCGATAAGAAGTGCTGTCCAATTTGACAACATTATTTTAATGTTAATGTACCGGAAGTTTACCAGTAAAGACTGTATGTGTGAAAGGGGCTATTTAGACTAGGTGGTTGTCATTTAGTCTTGGATGTGTGTTTTAGACAACTATGACGATGCCAGGAAAAAACTCCCTGAAGCAGAAATCTTCTCTGACATTCAGTCTGATACAGAAAGTGGGGCTAAAAAACCTAGACGAATTATGTAAGCAAACAATTCTCATTTCCAACATGAATTTTTATTCTGTTTGAGTTTTATTTTATTGTTATTATTATTATGTTTTTAAGTAGCAAATATCTCTTTCAGACACAAGTAGTAACCTTGTGTCAATTTCTATTTTTCTATGAAAGGAAAAGCTTTAGACTTCAAAACTTTAAACTTTTGAGTGACAGTGACAATGATGATAACGAAGGGCAAAATTTGAAAGCCCTGGAACCACCGCCTCGTATTAAGCCACCAGCATTTCAAACATTTAGTCAGTCAACTCGAAGCCCCTCTTCAGCAAGACAGCAGCCTCCTCTCTGCCAGACAGCTAGTCAGCCATCAGCTATCGGCCAATCATCTGTCTACCAGCCAGCTAGTCAGCCACCAGTGGTTCAAAAACCGTCTCTCTACCAGCCAGCAAGTAGACATCCAGCATGTGATACATCGACTCTTTACCAGCCAGCTAGTCAGCCACCAGCATGGAGCCAACCACCTTTCTACCAGCCAGCAAGTCAGCCATCAGCTAGTGACCAATCACCTTTCTACCAGCCAGCAAGTCAGCCATCAGCTAGTGACCAATCACCTTTCTACCAGCCAGCAAGTCAGCCATCAGCTAGTGACCAATCAGCTTTCTATCAGCCAGCTAGTCAGCGACCAGCATGGAGCCAACCACCTCTCCAACAGCTAGCTAGTCAGCCACTGGAAAATCAACAACCACCTCTCTTCCAGCCAAATAGCCAGCCAGGTTTAGATAACTTGCCAAAAAGTCACCCTCCAACAGAGTTGGATTACTTACAGCCAGCAGGCTCAGAATCTGTCATAAGGAGAAACCAACCACTACAAAGTATGTTATACAAATGTGCAACTTTAAAGTTAACACAGGTGTAATACTCTTGATTAATATCTACGATGAATGGTTGTAGAGAATAATGTTCTTTGGACATATGGCATTTAGAAAATAATCTATTCAATTGTCTAAACTGTTCTGGAGAATATATCAAGTCCTAATGCAACACATTGACTTGATTGATGTGTCAGTCAGCTAATATGCATTTATTTATTTATATTTATTTCTTTCAGTTTTGCTGAGGGAGATATTGACAAAACAAGAAATGCTTCTTGACCAGCAAAATACAATTATGAGAATTCTACAGTCAACACATCGCCCAAGGCCTGATGTCCATGATGGGGCCAAGTTCAAAGATCGTCTTCCTGTAAAAGATGTAGAGTCTCTCCAGTGCCTGGAGGCTGAGCTGAAGATGAACCCTGATGCTAAATCAGAATTGGTAAGAAACAAAATGTAGCCTAGTAGTTAGAAAGGGTAAAGATATTAAATAATTAAATGTAAAAATAAAATACTTCACAGTCTTCCTTGTATGACCTATGTATAAATCTGTTCTTATTAAAGCTATAACGGTGCATTCACACGGGGCGTTGCGCTAACGATTTTTTCATTTACTTTGAATGGCTGATGTCATGCGTTGCCGAACTGAATTTGGTTTGTCGCGTCAATTTCTTTCTTCTGCTGAACACAGGGGAAGATATTTTGAATAATGTCGGTAACCAGACAGTTGATGGACCCCATTGACTTCCATAGTAGGGAAAAAAATACTATGGAAGTGAATGGGGTCCATCAAATTTGGTGGCGCCAAAACCATTTGGTTACCAACATTATTCAAAATATCATCTTTTGTGTTCAGCAGAAGAAAGAAATTCATACAGGTTTGAAACAACTTGAGGGTGAGTAAATGATGACAGAATTTTCATTTTTGGGTGAACTATCCCTTTAACATCAAGTATGTCCTGCACAGTTTTGTCTCGTACATGCGTTTCATTGCTAAAGTTTCAATAGTGCTGTGCTACGCGTATATTTTTAACATGATATAGCAACATTTCTAACTATAGAGATTATATACCATTGCTATGGTATATATTGTCATACTGCCCAGCCCTAAATGTGCGGTATGGGTGGGGCAATGACAAGAATTTCCATATTACAAACCTAGAAAATGGTTTCAGATGGAGTTAGTGATAGTTTATAGTTCATTTTTGAAAATAACAGCATTTTAATTTTAGGGTGGTCTATTTAAATATACAGTGCTGGTCAGAATTTTTTGCCCCCCTGGTAAATATGATCAAATATGGCTGTAAAAAAAATTAATCTGCATTGTTTATCCTTTTAATCTTTCATTCAAAAAATTGGCAAAAATCTAACCTTTCATTGAAGTAAAAGAATGGAAAGTGGGGGGGGAATCACATTATGACCAGAGATCAGAGACCATTCCTCCATACAGAATCTCTCCAGATCCTTCAAATCCCCAGATCCATGTTGGAGCTTCTCTTCAGTTCACTCACTCATCATCTATAGGGTTCAGGGGCCTCTTTTTTTTGCGTACGCCAGCTTTCACGCTCACGGTCGGATGTACTAACAGTGAAATTAACGCAAGAATGTGCGTTCCTCCACGCCAATTTCATGTCTGGCGTACGTACATTTCTCGTTGTT
Organism: Gobio gobio; assembly: GCF_949357685.1. Taxonomy (NCBI): domain Eukaryota; kingdom Metazoa; phylum Chordata; class Actinopteri; order Cypriniformes; family Gobionidae; genus Gobio; species Gobio gobio. The sequence goes on from NC_137117.1 coordinate 9,990,890, forward strand.
TTTGTCCGTTGGCGACTCTTACAGGCAATGAAGGGAAGTTGCAAACATTACACAACAAATTGTTCTACAAGTCTATCGCACCACCACCTGTGGGAAGTATTGCTATTAATTTGCAATTTATAAAATAATTGACATATTGTCACACGAACCTTATGGGAATATTCTATCAATTTTGCAATTAATTAGGCATATGCAAATTGATACAACCCTTAGTCTATGGCAATGGCAGCTTGGCCTTATTAGAGGACATTGCTAATGGCAGAATCCGAAGAGAACGAGTTTTTAGGGACCACAATGATTTTCTGGCCCAGGATGATGGCTGCCAAACTCTCCCACTCATATTTTTCCTTTTGTTATTAATTTATTATTTTATTATTTTTCTCATTTCTACCTCCGATAGTAGCACCTCCAATTCACTTTCTATAAAGTTATGTTTCTTGCCGCTTGCTTTCGCCATTTTCTTACTGCTTTCTTTTGCCAAAGTGGACTCATTACCATATTTAAATTGCTTTATTTAAGGGAGGAGATGTTGGGTGGGGCGTTGTGCTTGTGCATGTGCGCTCAATTTTACGTTAATTGGGATGTACAAAGAGAACATGCGTGGGATCCTTCGTACGCAGAGATCCATACATCGTTTTTTTTTTTGTGTACGCACATTTACAGCTTTGTCCGTACGCAATGTTTTAGTATGAATTCAACGCAAATCTTTGTACATGAGGCCCCAGGTCAGGGACTGGGATGGCCATTGCAGATGCTTGGTTTTGTGCTCAGTGACCCATTTTTGTTTTGATTTTGATGTTTGTTTTTGGATCACTGTCCTGTTGGAAGATCCAAACATGGCCCATTATAAGATTTCTATAAGAGGTTGTCAGGTTTAGATTTTTTATCTGTTGGTAGTTGATCGACTCCATGATGCCATGTATCTGAACAAGATAGTATTTCATTTTACACATGGGGTTGTTTATTATGGGCTTTTTTATCCCTGTGTGCACCAAACCCATCTTAAGTGGTTACTACCAAAAAAGCTAATTTTTTTTTTGTTTCATCTCACCATTCATAGTCCATGAAACGCCCACAAGTTAATATTCATCGATTGCGAAATCATGGCAAACACAGAGAGGAAAACCAAGAAACGTAACTTCACTCTCAATGTGAAGTAGAAATTATCGTTGGCGAGGTGAAAAAGAGGAGTAAATTGTTAAATGTTATTTTTTTCCCCCATGTTGATTATGAAAAGTTAACAACGTGAGTAAGATATATATAAAGATATATCGAGTAAGATATAGCAATATATCGGGAGACATGAAGTTGGTCAGACATGATTTTGATAACTTCATTAAGTTTGTTTTGTAGAAAGCATTTCTTTAAAGTGAATTTCGTTTTGTTTAAATTGTATCTTAATTTTAATACAATTTTCATCAACCAATTGCCTGGATTTAATAAATAAGAAGCAAATATAACAGACAATATGACATGGAGACGCCGGCGCCACTTGCATTGCACGCAAACTGTCTGGAGCGCATCTCATCATAAATTAACCGAAATTCAGCGTGTGTCACAGACATTAGAAATATAGGCCTATCTAGAAAGCCTGAAATGTCTTTAAACGAAACAATTCAAAACGAAAAGAAATAGACTACTCTCTGATTATGTGCATTTATTATGTGCAATCCATTATGTTGAAATAACATTATTAATAATAATAAATATTTAAGAATATTTGATTGAATGCTGAATGTTGTGCTTGTTCAATTTAATAAAATTGAAGCATAATTATGATAATTAAAATAATTGATCAAATAAATGTATGTATATAGCTCCCCTGATCTAGAACCCCCTCAGCACCTGCATGAAACTGGCGCCCTTGATTGCATAAATGCCAATATTATTGCAGAACGTACTTCACTTTTCTTTTTGCAAATATGTGTTAATTTGCATTTCTGTTGTAGCTAATCTTCGTTTGATTTAGTTTGTTTTACACTGCAGATCGATCAAACGGGTGTTCGTGTAGGCTGTTAATTGTAATACTTGCTTTGTGAAGTCTTCATGTTCTTTATGAGAGGCAGTATTGCCATTTCTTTTACACAACGGTCTTCAGTTTCACACACTTTCACGTGTTTCTTCCATCTGCCGACGGTGTCGCCATTTCTCATTTCACCCGTTTTTGTGCGTATACATGGGTCAGAGTTGCGTGAAGGGCCGCACATTTTCCCGTCGAGTTTGCTTTTTATAAATACCAATTATTGTGTAGAGAGCGCCATACGCCTTTTTTTTTGCGTACGCAAAGTTTATAAATGAGGCCCCTGGGCATCTTGTTCAGATACATGGCATCATGGATTCGATCAACTACCAACAGATAAAAAATCTAAACCTGACAACCTCTTATAGAAATCTTATAATGGGCCATGTTTGGGTCTTCCAACAGGACAGTGATCCAAAAACAAACATCAAAATCAAAACAAAAATGGGTCACTGAGCACAAAACCAAGCATCTGCAATGGCCATCCCAGTCCCTGACCTGAACCCTATAGATGATGAGTGAGTGAACTGAAGAGAAGCTCCAACATGGATCTGGGAATTTTAAGGATCTGGAGAGATTCTGTATGGAGGAATGGTCTCTGATCTCTGGTCAGGTGTTCTCCAAACTCATCAGGCATTATAGGAGAACTCAGAGCTGTTATCTTGGAAAAAGGAGGTTACAAAAAGTATTTAATAAAGGAGAACCCCCCCCCCCCCTCCATTCTTTTACTTCAATGAAAGGTTAGATTTTAGAATTTTTTTCTTATTAAAGATCAAAAGGATAAACAATGCAGATTTATTTTTTACAGCCATCTTTGATCATATTTACCAGGGGGGGAAATTATTCTGACTAGCACTGTATATTTCAACCACTTACACTTTTTTTTCCTATCAGATTACGTATCTGGGTCTGGTTGGTGGCTTTGACCTGAAAGACACAGTGTGGCGAGTGCTGAAAGCCACTTTAACAACTGCTGTGGCACGTGTGATGAATTGGAGAGGAGTCAATGGGAAGATTGGTGTCCAACGCCTGGTCGTAAAGGAAGTTGTCATTGGTGAGAACCTTTTTTAGAAGTCATTTTAATTTTTATAGCACTTTGCACAAAACACAACTATTCAAAACCGCTTTACAGAACATTGTGTTGTAATTTCTGTTATCTCAGTAATAGTAATGGTCACAAATTAATGGTTTGGAGCTTAAATCCCCTAAACAACTTTTCTCTTAAATTGATTCATTTTCGGTCATGTGTTTTACTTAATCTGTGCAATCTGACAACCCTGTGCATGGTAGTGTTCATTTTGTTAATGAAATGTTCAACGAAAAATTTTCAAACATCATATACATTTTCTTGTCCCTAATAATCAACATAATGCAGGAGAAACGTGAGATGATGGTCCAGTGGGTTAAACCATGGAACTGATGCGCAGAAGGTTGCTGGTTCAATCCCAGCGGTCACCACCTGAGAAATAATCTAATTTCACCACAATTATTTTCCTTGCGTGGTAGCTAATATTGTCCCTTGTAATTATGAATGGTTTGCAAAAATGGAAACTGCTAAGTGAATGCACGTTATGTACTCGCCAAGCGCGCGCCATTAAAATAGTCTGAATTATGCGCCACTGACTTTAAACAATATTTTTCCGGGTCTGTGGAGGAATTGTTTTGTGAAACTGCAGAATATCACCAGGGAACGTTAGTGCAGGAACACACTCCTCTTCTCGCTGAACCACCCCGCGAGCGCAAGTTCATTCCCTAATGTACAGACGTGCGTCTGTGGAGGGAGAAGTCAGCTCTGCGTCGGGTGGAGAATAGGAATGATACATGCGTCAGTGTACTTAGTCAATTGCGCTGGGTGCAAGATAGGGCCCTAAAGCCCAATTTATACTTCTGCGCGAACTTACGCCATAGCTACGTCATAGGCTTTTTGGAGCGCGCGTACCCTTCGGCGTACCCTGACGTACACCTCTCCAAAAATGTAATCACGCGTCAACTCTACGCGAACGCAAGCGCTGTGATTGGTCTGCTAGAACCACTCCCTCGGGTTTCACATGCTCCCTCTGCATGTGTAATTGCGTGTCAACGTGGACAACGGTGGACAGAAGTATAAATGAAAACCAACGCGTTGCCTACTGCGTAGAGGCTCCGGCGTAGGTGCGATGCAGAAGTATAAATCAGCCTTAATACTGCTGAAAGTTTCTTTTCCAAGCATAATTTTATTATATCCATGTAGGACTGTCCTCGACTAAAGATTTTTCTAGTTGCGTTGCATCACATTAAATGCTTCTCTGCAAGCGCTCTGTTTGAGCCGCTTATAATTTGCATTTGGGAATGCAACGTGCACCAACCATCCGTAATAAGAATTATTAATAATTAAATCTGTTGTCAACAAAGAGAAATGTCTGCGGTTTTGTGCCCAAATAAAAGCTCAGTGGTTTAACTTTTGAAAGCAAGACATCCATAAATGTTTGTATTGTAATTTTACTGTTGTTCTGTAAAGTTAAAAACATTTTTTTTTATTATAATAATTGTTTATCAGAATCAATCCAAATATTATTGTAACATTATTATTATGAATGCATTATAAATACTCATTTTTCATTTACAGTGTATATTATTGCAATAGTAAGATATGTCTTTATTAAATTAATTAAAATATTAATAATAATAATAATTACAGGGGATAGGGTTAGCTATTCTGTTTTTTCCTCTTTTTTTGGCATTAGATGATCACATCCCTGGCTCACTTAAGGGAACGTGCCACCATTTTTAAAAATAAAAGCTCCTCCTGTCGTTCTATTTTCAAAGCACTCTCCTCTTCTGAAAGTTCATAGAGGTATGGTTCTGGATCTTGACTGTCTGAGAAGTCACCCTCTTCGTCTCTCACAAAATCAGCCATGTTCATCGCCATTCACTATGTCTACTGTAGGAAAAATAGTCAGCTAATATTCACACCGGTATGTTGACGGAAGTTGTGGGATTTCATGTGTTGCTGCGTGATATCTCTGCACCCAAGTAGCAGTGCTTCGCCTGTGCTTCCCCCTAATATAGTCCCTAGTCAATATCTATCTATGAAATCGGCTAGTCTTAATCTGCATCGCTATTTGTACTCACAAGACGTTATTAGGTGGTTTTTTTTGGCTCACTTTTACTGTCTTTGGACCTAAAATGTGACATTTATGCTATCTGTGTTGGTGTGTTTTTACATTAGAGTGTGCATGTCTTTTGTAATGTCAGAATACATGCAGTGTTGTAAATTTTAACCGGTTGGTGCAAAAGTATTCTAAAATGTATTTAAAAAAAAAAACTAAATAGTTTGTCATATGGAATTATGGTATTATTATGGCCCACATATTGAAAAATACAATTTTCAATTCCTTTTTGAAATTATACTGGGAAAAACTTTCATACAGTGGTCAATCAGAGGTGTTTAATCTGTTCATAATTGCAATTAAAATATTAAAGGAAATAATTTACATTAATATATATATTTTTTTTTTTTTTTGCAGGTGCAGTCAGGCAGAATCCCCTAACTGGAAAAGCCTCAAATAAAGATATTGAATTTAACATCATTAAATGGTTGCACCTGGCTGGAGACCGAGAGGGGGGGAGGAGGGAGCGATTGAAGAAACGCGAGGCCCAACAACACATTGCCGACCCTCATTAGAGACTTCCCTGCACATCTTCTCAACATCACTTCTCAACTCTTTACCTTTCAAGTTCTTTAACTTTCTCAATTTCTCTTTAAAGTTCTCTTTACCAAGTTACTGTGATTTATTTTTATTTCTCTCATTAGTTGAACATTAGTTGACTAGTTGAACATAACATTGATACACGCTTAAAAAAACATGAATTTTGGTGTAAAAAATTAAAGTCTAAGACTCTTTGAATGTTATTTATATATATATTAATATTTATTCTTAAAATGTTTTCAACTGAATTCTACTTAAATTATTAAGTACAACTGTGTTGCTATAATTATTTATTTTTATGAAATGTTTTCAACTGAATTCTACTTAAATTATTAAGTACAACTGAATGCTACTGTAATTATATTTATTTTAAAATGTTTTCAACTGAATGCTACTGTAATTATTCAATTCAACTGTGTTGCTGTAATTATATTTATTTTTATGAAATGTTTTGAACTGAATACTACTGTAATTATTTAAACACTTGTCAAAAGTAAATTGTTTTGAGCACATTCGTTGTTGTGGAGTGTTTAATTTACCTTTGAGTTAATAAGACTTTTACATACTGTCAGCTGCATGTGGGCCACATAGATTTTAACAGAACTCAACCATACTAAAATTGCATGCAAGGTTCACACATGGGCCACATTAAATTGTATTATTTGGCTCATGCTTGGTGGAGTTATGGCACTCCTTTGGTTCAGTTCTGGCAAAGAAGATAAGGGCCATATATGGGCCGGCAAACACAATCTTATCTGGGCCACAGCTCAGCTGTTTATCTGGGCCAAATCTGTGCCAAAGGAAATTTGCTGACTGGGCAGGCTTGTTCAAGATGCATCGGCGCTGCGCACACACCGATCCACGTATGATAAAAAACGCATGAGTGAATCAAAAGCATAAGGAGTCATATGCTCTCGCTGGACTCGTTATCATACTGCGATCGGTCTGCACAGCTGCGAACAAGCCTTCCATCAACAATGCAAACGTTGCGTTACTATTGATTCACATGGCTTTACGATCCTACATCGGCATCAAAACACAACGAAAACACAGCGAATCCAACACATTCATGCAGTTCGCCGTAATTTGTATAGACGGAGATTACAAACGAGCAGCAGCAGTTGTTAGCTCCATTAGCTGCTATTTCACAATGGCGGATCTCCAGTTTGTGTTCGTCTTGTTGACCCCGACCCCAGCGCCTGACGTAATCGGTTCTTACTTCTAGCTCTGTTCTAGCCCAGCAATGTTTTGGTGCTACTTAAGAACCACTTTTCCTGGCTCAGAGCTGGGGCTTTGGGTGTGGAAACACAAAGAACCGATTTGAAACTAGGCTCTGGCTCCGATCTAGCTCTGGCTCTGCTTTGGTGGAAAAGGGGTATATGGGACTGACAGGAAGAACGAAACACTCAAACCCGAACTCGAAAGAACTAATCTTTTCTGTTTCCGCTACTGACAGCATAGACTCCATGGGACTGACAGGAATAACGAAAGACTCTAACCCGAACTCGAGACTCGAAAGATGAACTAATCATTCTGTTCTCGGACCTGTGTCAAATGGCCCGGCCCAGCCCCAGATCAGAGTCAAACACAGACGAGTCGACAACTAGCGTCTCGAGGAGTTCGAAGACACGAGAGGCAGAGAACAAACGTGATAAATATGAAGTTGCAAAAGAAAGAATGTCTTGGATCAGGAGGTGAAGTGAACTAACAGAGTTAGACTGCAATAGCCCGACCCAACAACTAATCAATTAATTAAACGTTTCAGTTTCTTATCATTTGGCTTTGGTTGCAGTACCCTATAGTTTATTTTTATTTAGTTTTACAAATGTAATCAACATTTTCATAAGTACTAGATGGGTTGGGCTATTTAACATGTCATTTTAATTATATTTTTCTGAAATGAACGAAATGACTCGAAAAAAGATTAGTTCATTTTGATGAACGAGACTCAAAGATCCGAGTCAGTAAAATGATCCGAACTTCCCACTACTATCACTCATTTGAGGTCAACCAATAGCAAGCCACAACCATCCAATCAATTCCACAAGCCCCGCCCTACATTTGTTCTTGTTTGAGAAGCCGTTTCACTCTGATATACGGCACAATACAGAAGAAAAGACTATTGAAACTTTGTTTCATGCTGATTTTAAGATGCATGAGTGTCAAAAAGATGCTGTAAAAACTTGAAATAAGTTATTTTCCTGAGTGAAATCATCAGAATAAATCAGAATTACCCAACAACAGTTCATGTATAGAATAACTGATTAGATATGATGATTTAGATGAGTCAACATGCTCTTGTGTGTGTCAGCGGCTTTGTCCTTATTGTTGTACTTCAGTATGTATGATGACATGGTGATGTCAGTTTGATACATTTCAGGATTCTGGCGGTCACTCTTTAGTATCTCTGCTGCGGCAGATGATGTTGAAGGGCTGAGGAATGCGGACAGCACCCATGATCCCATCCATGTCCAGGGGCTGTGGATCGGGTGGCCAGGAGAAATGAATCTGCTGGAGGAGAGACGTGATGTACAGGAAGAGCTCCGTCCTCGCCAGCGTCTCACCCAGACAGACCCTCGGCCCTGATAAACCAGCACACACACACTCAACTAACAGTTCAGGCCTACATTTAAGATTTAAGCATTTGAATTGAATACAAAAATCCATCCATTTAGATTACAGAGCTTTAAAGAAGTTAATAAACTTTATGTAATGCATATATGTCAGTCAAACATATATTAAAGATTCATATTTTAAAACATAAATCATAAATCATTGAGAAAATAATTACATTTATTAAATTAAAAAGTATGAACATGGCTAGTGGTGGAACAAGCAATATTCAGTTGTATGAGACTCAAACAAATTGGATTAATTGATGATAAATATATAAACCTGGTTATTGTGCAATTAAAACATTCAGTTTATTAGTACTATTACAGAAATCTTACCGGTTTCATTTATGTATGACTGACAAATTTGCATCACATTGTTTATTATGCTAATGTAACACCTCATGTTCAAACCGCCCGCTCTAAGCGGGACTCGAACCCTGGTCCACCGTCATGAGAGTCGGACGCTCTAACAAGGAGGCTAAAGGCTGCAACCTCTAGTGTCAGTCACTAGAGCGACTCTTGAGATCAGAGGAGTGAGGTTTACTCACACAGTGACTAATAGCTGGCCCCTGTTACACTAAAACTGTATAATCCTAAATGGATATACATTTTATATGCAATACAAAAACACATAAATCTTCAATGTAGTCCTAAATATTTATTTGCGTATAATATTAGTCCAGTAACTCATTACTATTAATAAGTGTTTATTAATGACTCACCCATTGAGAACGGGATGAAACACTGCGGCTTGCTGAAGTGTCCGTTCTCATCCAGGAAATTCTCCGGGTTAAAGGAGTCGGGATGCTTCCAGTGCTCCTTATTGCTGAAAATCGCTGATAAATTTGTTAGGATCATAGTTCCCTGTATGAGGAAAGTATAGCACAGTTAAATTTTTCACAAAATTATTTATCATTATTCATAACCCTAATCAGTCATAATTTACACTGGCTTAATGCTCTTACATGATAATATTACATGCATATTTCATTTAAACAACACAACTATATCTTAATATAACATCTAGTCTCATTTCTTTATCCTTACAGTTTACTAGTTACTAATTACTAATTACTAGTCAAAAAAAGTGTGTGTGTGTGTGTGTGTGTGTGTGTGTGTGTGTGTGTGTGTGTGTGTGTGTGTGTGTGTGTGTGTGTGTGTGTGTGTGTGTGTGTGTGTGTGTGTGTGTGTGTGTGTGTGTGTGTGTGTGTGTGTGTGTGTGTGTGTGTGTGTGTGTGTGTGTGTGTGTTCAAGTACGACAAAAGTCCTAGGGTCTTGGACCACCCACGATGAACACTTCATTTAAAAAAAGAAAAATTAAAAATGAGTTTCGGGGCAAAATTACCCGAGGGGAAGGATGAGGGTTTATTGTCACTAAAATAATGTCAATGCAAATGCATGAAAACAAATCTTAATGGCACTTAAAATATTTTTAAAAAAAATATATATATTTTTTTTTTGGGATGAAATTACAATTTTTGTAATTTGTCAACAAACATAGTGGTACATTATGTATTTGGCCTGTTACTAATTTCTGATACATAATTTTCAATATTCAAGCCAGAAAAAAGGTATACACAGATCAGATGCATCAGATTTGTGAAGGAATAAAGTAGGGCTGTCAAACGATTAATCACGATTAATCACATCCAAAATATTTTTTTTGTTTACATTATATATGTCTGTGTACTGTGAATAACTTCTTTTAAATATATACATGCATGTGTCTATTTATATGTACATAATTATACACAGTACACACACATACATTATGTAAACACAAACGTTTATTTTGGATACGATTAATCGCGATTAAACCCTAGAATTTTTATATTATATATTTAAAAATATAATCTCTCAGTCTATTCTCTTCATAATTGGTTAGCATCTTTATTGCAAGGTTAACTGTATATAAATCTGGCTGTGAAAATCATTTAAGCCTCATCAATGAAAAATTCAGACAGGTTTTTCTGGATCAACCGATTCATCAAAAAGACTCAATATGAACGATTCAAACATATTGCCAAGGACAAGAAAGAGCAGATTTTTATTTTTTTTCAGATAACTTCATTCATTCATCCAGGCTCCATTCATTACCTGAGAAATGTCGTATCCTCGTAGTTTTGTTGGTCGAATCGTTTCATGAACTACGCCCATTGGTACAATGTTGGCACATCGCTGAATCTCGTGAACAGTGGCGTAGGTGTACGGTAGCTTGTCACGGTCATCCATGCAGGGCAATCGGTCGTAACCCAGAACCCGAACAATCTCCTCATGACATCGGTCTGTGTGAGATAAAAGGGAATTTGCATCTCCTGCTGCCTGAAGGTCACTAAGAGTTAAGCTTCAGGATTTGATTATTAGCAAACGCAAAGGCCGCAGTGTTGAAAATGGCGAAAAGGCCAAAAATAGACAGAGCATCAACATTTAAGTTGATAAAGGTTAGCCCAACCACTATAAAGGTTAACCCAAATATGACAACTTCCGCTTCTGAGAAACCTGGAAATGTGAAAAGGTGTATCCCCTCCTGTTTGAACCGTTCGTTCTAAGCGGGACTCAAACCCGGGTCCGCCGGCAGGGGCGTAGCTAAGGGGGGGAAAGTTAGGACGATTCTAAGGGCCCACACACTTTTGGGGCCCCCAGAGATCGGTTTTATTAGTAGTAACAGTACTAGTAGTAGGCCTAATGTATTATAAATGTATAATCTACCAAAGAGTTAAGGCCTTTGCACACTGAGTCCGAAATTTTCGCATGCGTTTTTTCGTATTCGTGATCCGAAAAATTCGTCACGCACAGACACCTTGCACACTGAGTCCGATGCGTATTAATGAATGCGTTACGAAAAAAACCGCAAACAACACAAAATGCCGTCTTCAAGTAGTGAGGATGATTTTTTTGTTCCTCTCTCTTAAAAAATGAAAAAGAGGAAATATTGGGTCCATCCACTTCTGCGATCGCGTAGAGAGGAAGGAGAGTTCCTCTTATCAAGGAGCTGCGGGATTATCCAGACCGATTCAAAGTTTACTTTAGAATGTCAGTGACTCCGTTTGATGCTTTGCTAGCGATACTGGAGCCACATATTAAAAAGAAGACCACAAATTTCCGTGATTCAATTTATCCTGAACAGAGACTGACAGCCTATGTCTAAAGGCCCGGGTATACTTCACTTACCGCGCCCGGACGCGTCACGCGCGCAGCCCTGTCCGCGCATCTTTCAAAGTATACTACACAACGGATGCGCGCGGATGATCGCGTTCGACACATGCACAGTAAAAAATGTCTATGCTCTACCAGACATCGGAGGGCAGCACTGAGTCCGGTCATCAACGGGACATTCGCAGGGCATGATCGGAGAAGAATTGTAGTGCATCCACCATTGCAACATAGTTTGGAAGAAAAAATTCTCTCTTTTTTTCAAGTGTGTTGTTTTTAAACCGGTCTTTGCACACTCTTCTTCGACGGCTGAACACTGTGCGTATTGCCACCAAGTGGACTCTTCTGTACTGCTGGCACATGCGCTGTTGCACGCGGACCGTCCGCGCGGTCTGAAAATTTGGGCTGCGCGCGGACGCATGCGTCGTGGAGGCACACACGGAAGACAATAACAAGCTGGATAAAGGCGTTATTTTGATTTTTTTTTGCGCACAAAAACTATTGTCGTCGCATCGTAAAATTATTGTTGAGCCACTGTGGTGAGATGGACTTTGTAACGACGTTTTAAGTGCCTTTTATGGGTCTTGGGAGTGTAAATGTACTGAATGCCAATGGAGGCCCATCTGAAGCCTTTCTCAGCCATCAGCTTTCAACTAAAATATCTTAATTTGTGTTCCACAAATTGTGTATTTGTGTCTTACGGGTGTCGAACGCCATAAGGGTGAGTAATTAATGACAGAATTTTCATTTTTGGGTGAACTAACCCTTTAAGGTATTTATTTTTATATTTATGTTTAAATATTTTAATGGGGGTTTTTTATGTCTATGTTGTCGATCTGTCTATCTATGTCGATTATGAAAAGTGAACAGCATGAGATAGGACACATCATAAGATGAATGGAGTTGATCAGACATGATTCATTGACCACTTCATTAAGTTTTGTTTTGGATAAATTGTATCTTAATTTTAATCAATGTTTCATCAGCCTTGCACTTGCACACTTGCGCTCGAGAGTGACCCAGTATGAGCCAGTCGTCGAGATAGTTCAGGATGCGAACCCCGTGCTGCCTGAGTGGAGCAAGGGCTGCCTCGAGAGACTCCGTGGAGTCACGAGGGGACAGAGCTGGCCCGAATGGGAGGACCGCGTACTGAATGTCCGCCTCTCGAAGCAAACCTTAGGAACCGTCTGAGTCGAGGTAGGAGACATGGAAGTAAGCATCCTTCAGGTCAATCGCTGCAACCAATCTACCGGACGAACGCATCCAAGGAGGCGTTTGCTACCAACATCCTGAACGGAAGCCTGTGAAGGGATCGGCTCAGGATGGGCAGATCCCCTGGCCACCAGCCAAAGTACCACCTCACTTGGAGATGGTAGAATGGGGTGTGGCAGAGGGGACTCTCTCTCCTCATGGAGATCACTGAGTCTCGACCGCGACAACGCAATGGTCACGTTCCCGCAGTGGGAACGTGACACATCCACAAACATTGCCCGAACGTGCTGAAGCCCAAACACATCGAGCAGTGAATGTGCCCATAGACAGCAACGGAGATTGATCGCACCCGGAAGTGCGCAGGCGAACCGTCTTGAAAAAGACGTGCCACTTTTTGTGAGAGGAAAGCTCTGCAGAGTGTCGAAGCGCCCAGGGAAAACACACACAGCTGTTGCAGATCACTGCACAGATCAGTAGGCAGGCAATGTGAGATCGCTGGAACGCGCCATCACACCAACACCCTGGAGAACCGCTCGTCTCGAAGACTGAAGAGAGGACTTCAGAATTCAGGCTTGCAGGAGTGAAGAGATGCTCTTGGCTCCGAAGCAGAAACATAGTGCGATATTGCCCACGTACTTCCTTATAGACCAACGCGGTGGGGCGGAATTAAGCATGCAAATTCCACATGTCCATGGCATTGGCACTGCCATTGGCCGTTTTCTAAGATCTGAAAGATGATTGGCTTCTAGGCGAAACCCCCATTCGTTAGTCACTAACGTTATGTCGTAGTGACTGAACGAAAGGGAACAATAGGTTACTGTCGTAACCCCAGTTCTCTGAAACATAGAGTGGAGAGATCCACCAGCTTTACCCCGCTTGCCGCACGAGAAGCGAATATACTTACTGATGTACAGTAGCGCATGCAGGCTATATATGCCCGCGGGTAAGGGGTGGGGCCTTACCGGGCATTGGCTGCGCGCTCCTGCCGGTCTTGTCAGACTTGGTGCAATTGGATGCTTCTGCAGAGGTCAGGTATGGATGCCCTTCCCATTGGTGGATTTCTCCCCTCAATGTTTCAGAGAACCGGGGTTACAACAGAAACCATTGTTTCCAGCATCTCAAAACATTTTCCCAGAACATTTGATTTAGATTCATTTATAAGAGCAAAATTATGAGGATAATGAGGCTGTAAAAGCGGACTGAGCTTATCTTTTCGGCGTGATGACATTTAATCTCCTCGACAGCCTCTGTAGTCCCATTAGCCACTTGTTAGCAACCGCCTTTTTCAAGACACGTAGCCGCTTCAAAAATCACGAGTGGGGTAATACTGATGTATTTTATGTTGTAGAATTAAACGTGAAAGTGTCTTGAACTTGTGCTCACCACAAAATTGCAATTGATTAAATCTCACAATTCGGTAATTTGATGTCACAATTAAACGCAACTTGCAATTCTGAGAGAAAAAAAAAGCTATTTTTTTTGTAGCTTTTTCTGCCTCACACCAAAACTCCTGTAGTGTTCTTACGGCTAATGTTTAGCTTTATCACCTTGTACATCTGGGTTTTGAATCAAGAAGATGAGCCCCCATCTGATAGTGGTCGCTGTGGTGTTGCTTCCAGCCAGGAACAAATCAGTTGCAGACATAACCAGGCTCTCCTCATGAAACGTGTCCTCGTTGGACTTTTGCTGCTCCAGGAGAAACAAATCATTTTACTACAGATAAAAAAGGACTACCTTTACATACAGTATGTGACCCTGGACCACAAAACTAGTCATAAGTCTCACGGGGTATATTTGTGTCAATAGCCAACAGTATATTGTATGGGTATTTTTCTTTTATGCCAAAAATCATTAGGATATTAAGATCATGTTCCATGAAGATATTTTTCAAATTTCCTACTGTAAATATATCAAAATTATTTTATTTTATTATTTAAAATGTATTATTATTAGTGATATTGCTAAGGACTTCATTTGGTCAACTTTAAAGGCGATTTTCTCAATATTTAAATTTTTTTGCACCCTCAGATTCCATATTTTCAAATCGTTGCATCTCTGTCAAATATTGTCCAAACAAACCATACATCAATGGAAAGCTTATTTATTCAGCTTTCAGATGAGGTATAAACTTTTGACCCGTATGATTAGTTTTGTGGTCCAGGGTCACATATATGCATGCGAGAATGCTTCTTTCAGTAACAGTGATCTCACCTTCTCGATCTCCAGCAGGTAGGCATCAATGAAGTCTCGCGGGCTGTCTGGATCCAGAGTTTCTTTGTGCTCTTTAACTTCATCGCGGATGAAACCCACTAACTCATTGGTGTTCTGCTTGAGCTTCTGGTGTGGCCCAGGGAAATGCTTGATGAAGGGCACCAAGTTGAAAAACTAAGATAGACAATAAAATGATGCCTCAAATATTTTTCACGTTTGAAAGTGCTATTCAGTGCCTTTTATTCACTCCATACAAAGTAAATATTCTTATTATTATCAAGTAAATATTTCGATATTAGGTAAATATTTTAATTTACAGTTAAAAGATAAAGAAAATATGAAAGTTCATCTATCATTTCCATTACTTGTTTGTAAATAGATAAGGATTTTTAAAAGTTATTTCCATGGAAGAGCAATTTCTAGTTTATAAAATATTTTAAGGTGGAGTATAACTAAATGTTGATAGATTGCGTAGTAAAAATAATTAAAAATGCACCTAAAGAGTCAACTAAAGTGAGCATAAATCTATGCAAATGCATGATGTCATGCAATATAGCAGTGGGAATGCAGAAAGTTTATCGCTGCTCTCCCTGCTCGTATCCATGCTAGACACGGATGCGCAGGGAGTTCATGCCCAGAACAGAACCATACCACCAATCCATACTATAAGGCTGGAAAAAAAACTAGCAAAAGCCAGGCTGTCTGATTTAGGAACAATTACTCCCTGAGAAGACAAAGGACACTTTCTGGAAATTAAAATCTGAACTGTCTCTTACACACCATTCGAGACGCAAGTCTCATCATAGTATCATAGCATAGCAGTATCATCCTAATCTAGGCTACATCTTTCTCTGTTGACCCCCTCTCCCAAACTCCTTCTCTCTCTCATGCTGAGATCACCTAAAATTCACCCAAAATCTATATAGTTTAATCAGATACAGTATTATACATGTTTGATATCGTTTGAAATGTCTCAGTGCGACTGGTACAAATATCTAATCCCCACAGAAGTAAACTAAAAGATAATAAAAGTTTTAAGAGTTTAGAGATATTTTGCTTATTATGTTGGGTGTGCCTTCGGCCAAATGGTCTATCTCCTGCTGTCAATACAGGCATATGGGACAGTGATTCATTTAAATTCCCATTGTTAACACGTTAAATCAAAGAAAGTTGTTGTGCTCTCAGTTGGAAAAATTCTCTTTTCCTTCCAAAATTCTTTTGAATAGACTCGAAAATTATGTAGGCATTAGTGGAATTGCATTGGCATGGTTTAAATCATACCTATCTGACCGTTATCAGTTTGTAGCAGTAAATGAAGAGATGTCACACAATCACAAGTACAGTATGGAGTACCGCAGGGCTCAGTGCTAGGACCGTTGTTTTTCACCCTGTAGATGCTACCACTGGGAGATATCATTAGGAAGAATGGCGTTAGTTTTAGAGCTGACGATACTCAGCTCTATATTTCTTCACGCCTTGAAGAAACTTACCAATTCACAAGATTAATGGAATGCATAGCTGATATAAAAATTGGATGACTAGTAATTTCCTGCAACTCAATTCAGAAAAAAACTGAATTTTTAATTATTGGACAAAAAAGCTCCAAAAGTAGTAACCTAGAATACTGTCTAACACTTGATGGCTGCTCTGTCAAGTCCTCGTCGTCAGTGAGGAACCTGGGTGTGCTCTTTGATAACAATCTTTCATTTGAAAGCCACGTTTCTAGCATCTGTAAAATTGCATTCTACCATCTTAAAAATATATCTAAATTACGGCACATGCTCTCAATGCAAAATTCTGAACAGTTAGTTCATGACCTCAAGGCTAGATTCGAGTTCTTACTAGAACCAGGAAGTATGACCATATTAACCCAGTTCTGTCAACACAGCACTGGCTCCCAATTAAACATCGCATACATTTTAAAATCTTGCTTATTACCTACAAAGCACGAAATGGTTTAGCTCCCCAGTACTTGAGCGAGCTCTTAACACATTATACTCCATCACATCTACTGTGGTCTCAAAATACTGGCCAGTTAATAATACCTAGAATATTAAAATCAACTGCAGGCGGTCGATCCCTTTCCTATTTTAGCACCTAAACTCTGGAACATTCTTCCTAGCATTGTTCGGGAAGCAGCACACTCTGTCAGTTTAAATCTAGACTAAAAACACATCTCTTTACTATGGCATACACATAAAACATTTCATTTCAATGAAATGATTGTTAGGCTGCATTAACTAGGTCAGCCAGAACCGGGAACACTTCCCATAACACCTGATGTACTCGTGACATCATCAGAAGAATGGCATCTACGCTAATGTTAGTCTCTGTTTTATCCCGAGGTTTACAACAGTCAGCCGGATCCGGGCCGTATCCAGATCAGATGGTGGACCTGCGCCCAGACAAGACCAACACATGACCCTGAAGTGTCTGCAGAGACCGTGTAAATTAGACTCCCCCTGAAATTGCCTCATCGACACGGTATCCTCAATAAACCCGTCTCCGGCGTGACAACTCTGATATTTCGATTATTCCTATTTAATAATTATTTAATCGACACATCATCCTCAATAAACCTGTCTCAGGCGTGTTGCCTCTGATCTTTCGAATATTCCGATCTATTATGACCTCTGACCTGTAAAGTTGTCAGAATAATAATCATACGCTGTTTGTTAATTGGCCAGAGGAGAACTGGCACCCTGACTGAGCCTGGTTTCTCCCAAGGTTTATTTTTCTCCATTAGGTCACCTGACGGGATTTTGGTTTCCTTGCCACTGTCGCCTCTGGCTTGGCTTGCTCAGTTGGGGACACTACATTTTTCAACTTAATATCCAAATAAATCGAATTATTAAACTAAATTAAGCATATAAACTAAATTACTGATCTAAAGCCCACATTGTCACTGTATGATAATTGAAATGAACTGATGACATTACCGTTTTCTCCAGAACGGCTATACGATTGAATAAAATTCTGTTGCATTATTTTCCGGTTTAACACTGTGAAGCTGCTTTGAAACAATCAGGATTATTAAAAGCGCTATATAAATAAAGTTGACTTGACCTGTCTTGACTTCAGGGGCGTAGAACCAGAAAAGATAAACTTGACCAAAATGGCTGGCTGCACATTGAATCCAAAAAAGACTGAAGTCTAGGAAAATACAACATTTATTTGATCAATTGCATGGTGCAATACAGTGCAAAGTGCAAGTGAGTTAAAAACAGAGGAGCACGAGCAGACATTTCAGCAGATTGCTATCCTCAGTGCTCAAAATACAACAAACAATCATCCTCTTTCTAGAAACACAAGCAATTCAGACCCATCAGCTTGATCCAATTATCACAATCATCAATTAACACCAATAGCAATCAGTCAAGTGATTGACAATCAAGTGTCACAGCAAGAGAGTCTGAAAAGCAATGAACATAACACAAACTACATGAAATATACATTCAAAGCAATGAAAAAAACAATAAATGTTACAGAAAATTACAAGAAAGTTCAAGTTCTTCATTCATGCCATCAGGAAATAAAGATTTAAGTTCAAAAATCCAAAATGCCTCCCTTTGCAACAATTTCTGGTCTCCATCTCCGCCTCTTCTATGAGGTAAAATCCTCTCAATTCCCAGGGACTTAATGTCAGACAAAGAATGTTTAGCAAGATTGAAGTGACGATTGATGGGAGATGTATCATCCCGTCTTCGAATTGCACTTGTATGTTCAATCATTCTAGGGCGTAAAGCACGTGTGGTTTTACCAACATATAACCGAGAACATGGACAAATGATGATATAAATCACATGTACTCTTGCAAGTTATTTTTTTGTGTCTACAATGTACCTTGGGTAGGATGTAGAACACTGGCCTACTTAGAGAATGATTGAACAAATATTACTTCTCTTTATCAGAGATCAATAGAAGAGCATGTGCTTTCTGAAGAAACATCTCAATCTCCCTCTGAAACTTGGCCGTTGGATCTGATGGTAAGACTTGATAATAGCTGGTATTTTCCAATTGATGAAGAGTCTCCTGAATATAGAGAGCTCGAGGAAGGATCACCAATCCACCTCCTTTATCTGCAGGTTTGATTACGTTATCTTTATTTCGACACAGTTTATCAAGAGCCTCTTTTTCAGAAAGTGTCAAATTAGACTTTTTGTTCTGAGATGATGACTGATCAAATAAATGAGTCCCATCCCTTTCCACTAGCCTACAATATGTATCAATAGAGGAATTGGATACAAATGGACAAAGGGTACTAGTAGGTTTGAAATTGGCTCAGACATTACACACGTGTGCATTTTTTTTGATCCATTGGATCATTTTTATAGAAGCATTTAAGTCTTAGTGTCCGAAAAAGCTTGAAAAGTTCAATCTTTGTGACAAAAGGGTCTGTGGCTTTATATGGAACAAAACTTATGCCCTTATTAAGCAGACTTACTTCTTGTGGATGCAATTCTTGACCTGTAAGATTGAAGATCAAATTGTCTTTAGGAGGGTTCATACCTTCCGAACTGGTTGTCGAACATTTCCTCTTACCCCCACGCTTCCATAATCAAGTGGTCTTCTGCGAAGTTGGTATTGACGTGACATTTTTCGATGATTTTCTGTGTTGCTTGTGTGATCGGATAAGTGCTTTTGAAGCATTTGTTCTAAACATGAATTGCCTTAGACCTTCGATTAAGTTCACACATGATGTTGGAATTACAAGTGTCAATTTCTTGGCAATTGTTGACAAACAAATTGTTTCCTCTCTTTATAGAAAAGATACAGCTAAGAACAGTCTCCTTCATGCTACTAGAGCCCATCCAACTCCTTTAAAACGTGGGTTACCCTATAGTCAATTTCTAAGACTTCATCGTATCTGCTCTAGGAAGGAAGATTTTGACGTTAAACCCATAATCTATAAACAGATTTTAAATCACATGGATATCCCAATAAGTGGCTTGACAGTGCACTTGAGAAGGTGCGCAGTTTACAAGAAAGTAACTTGATCGCAATTAAAAGCAAAACCACGATTGAACCACGAAAACCAATTAAATCCACATTTAGTCCATTGAGTAATGATATCCGGAGGATTATTAAGAGTCACTGGCACATCATTCAAAGTGATCCTCAGTTATTTAATGTATTTAATGATCCACCACTCTTTGTTTCTTCTGGGAGTTCTAGTCTGAGGGATAAGCTTGTTCATGCAGACACTCATGTCCCTTCTCTGACCACTCTAGTTGATGCCCAGGGTAATTTTCCATGCTACAGGTGTACTTCTTGCACAAAATATGTCAATCATTTGTACATCCTTGTACGCAAAAAACATATAAGATCAAACAATTGATAACTTGCAAGAGTACATATGTGATTTTATATCATCATTTGTCCATGTTCTCTGGTAAAACCACACGTGCTTTACGCCCTAGAATGATTGAACATTCAAGTGCAATTCGTAGACGGGATGATACATCTCCCATCCATCGTCACTTCAATCTTGCTAAACATTCTTTGTCTGACATTAAGTCCCTGGGAATTGAGAGGATTTTACCTCATAGAAGAGGCGGAGATGGAGACCAGAAATTGTTGCAAAGGGAGGCATTTTGGATTTTTAAACTTAAATCTTTATTTCCTGATGGCATGAATGAAGAACTTGAACTTTCTTGTTTCTTGTAATTTTCTGTAACATTTATTGTTGTTTTCATTGCTTTGAATGTATATTTCATGTAGTTTGTGTTTATTGCTTTTTCAGACTCTCTTGCGGTGACACTTGTGATAATTGATTGTTATTGGTGTTAATTGATGATTGTGATAATTGGATCAAGCTGATGGCTCGGAATTGCTTGTGTTTCTAGAAAGAGGGTGATTGTTTGTTGTATTTTGAGCACTGAGGATAGCAATCTGCTGAAATGTCTGCTAGTGCTCCTCTGTTTTTAACTCACTTGCACTTTGCACTGTATTGCACCATGCAATTGATCAAATACATTTTGCAGATTTCATTTTCCTAGACTTCAGTCTTTTTTTAATTCAGTGTGCGGCCAGCCATTTTTTCTATTTTGCATTGTTAACATGTCATTTGAAAGAGTTTTCTGTATTTAAGGAGATGTTGCAGAAGGGTCAGGGCGCGAACCTTTACATGGGTCAGCCCGTTATGTAATTTTCAGAAGTCAGGTATCCATATTTTATTCTTTACTTCAGAGTATTTGATGTTGTGTATGGGTTATCTTTGAATTGATTATGTAATTGGCGTTATACATTTACCTGACTGTTAATAAATGGTTATATTTTGATTTATTCTGACTTACTCTTGAAGTATTAACTAACTCTTATCTTATCTAACTCTTGGGCGGCAGTGGCTCAGTGGTTCATGTAGGTTGTCTACAAACCGGACGGTTGGTGGTTCGATCCCCGGTTCCACCTGACCAAGTGTCGAGGTGTACATGAGCAAGACACCTAACCCCAGCTGCTCCCAATGAGCTAGATGCCTTGCATGGCAGACACTCCCGTCGGTGTGTGAATGTGAGGCAATGTGTAAAGCGCTTTGGATGGCCATTGGTCTGTTAAAAGCGCTATATAAATGTAGTCCATTTTATAGATTATGAACGAGTATAATTTCAACCAAGGGTTAAACAGAATAATTAAATGTGTAGTTAAAGTATTAAATATAATAACCAAATAACCAATTGGCATTCTAACTTAAATTTGAGATTACGATAAAATGGAGTCAGATAAAAGATGATTTGGAATTAAATCCCTGCGGATCGTTAGCCTTCATTGGGACAATTCGGTGGTTCTTACACAACCATATGCTAATTATCAATTATCGTTGACGGTAGTGGTCCTGATAGAATTTTAATTTTTGGGGTGAACTAACTCTAATTAATAAATTAACAAAATTAAAATAATAAAATAGTTTCTATGGGAGGGAGATTGAGTACATGGGTGAGGACAATGCACACATAATAAAGAGAAAGCCAGTGTTTTTTTTTTTGTTTTTTTTCAGGAGTATAAATTATTTTTTTAAATTCAGTCAAAAATGAAGAATGAAAAAATACCTCTCCCACAGCTGCCCCTGCGAGCATGAAGTTTTCATTGAGGATTTTCAGAAGGTATGAGAAGCGTTTGTCATCATAATTGAAGCGATCTCCAAACACGATGGAACAGATAATGTTGGAGACTGCATTCTGTAATGCATGCTGGGGGTTCATTGACTTGCCTACAAAGAAGAAAGAAGTGGAAAAACGCCAGTCCTTTTATATCCAATCCATTTTGAATAGAAAGATTTGTATGCATTCTCAACCTTTAAATACACCAAGTCCCATATACAAGACATTTTTTAAGAAAGACCATTGCGTGCTGTTTGACAAAGATGAGCCAGTTTGCAGCCCGACCCCATGGAATGAGTTCTAATAGAGCAGGGTTCCTCAAACTCGTGACCTGGAGGGCCACTGTCCTGCAGAGTTTAGCTCCAACCCTGATCAAACATGCCTGAGCAAGCTAATCAAGGTATTCATGATCACTAGAAAATCACCGGAAGGTGTGTTTAATTAGGGTTTGGAGCTAAACTCTGTAGGACAGTGGCCCTCCAGGACCAAGTTTGAGGAACCCTGTAATAGAGGATGAACATTTCATACCTTCTGCTTTAAGCATTTCAGAAATCAGATAGCGGCTTTCCTCTAACACCCGATCTTCTACTGATTTCTTCCTCAGGCCAAAATTCCTGAGCGTGTGCAGAGCAAACCGTCTCTGCTGCCTCCAGGCGTGACCAAATGTGACCATTATTATACCTGAGAAAGAGAGAACGGACGTTCTAATCTCGAATCTGATCTATTGCTACATTTATAGTTTACACATTAACATTCAATTCCATGAAGAATATTTAACGTCTATTGAACAAAAAATTTAATAAAGTGCCAAAATATTGTTCAAATATTCCTATTTCTTACAACAATTCACTGAGGTTTTTTAGGGAACTCAAAATGGTTATTCTATATGGCATTGCTGTGAAACCCCTCTTTTGGGACCTTTATTATTAAGAGTAACTCTAACGTTTTGAATGAAATATTACAGAATCCACATATCAAGCATCATAATATTGTGTTACTGACCAGTTCCATTAGTTAGGCCTATCCATTCTATAAGAGGCATAGCCGGTCTTCCAGAAAAAGCTTCCTGAACCAGGGCTTCCTTAATGACCTGGATTGTGTTGAGGGTTATCATTGGCTTCCTCCCGAGATACAAAGTGGACAATTCTCCATACTGAGACATCTACTCAGAGAAGATTCACAAGTGCATTTAAACCAAGTGTTGTAAATTAAACATCCAATTTCGAAATAGGTAAGAGTTCAATGATAAACTCATACCGAGAAAACAGCAAAGACTCACAGATCTTACTAACTCCATTGGGTTCTTTATCAAATGTGGTAAGGATCCCACAAAGGGCAGAGGTCTGGGACCAGGAGGAGTTCGACCTCTGTAGGAATTAATCCTGATGATCTCGAACAGAACCAGAATGATCAAGCCCAGAAACAGAGCCAGGCCTACAAAGGACAGGTCTAACTTCATGAGAGGAGTCGCCCACATGATTCCTTTCAAGAGCCGCGGACGACCATGGGCTTTATAAACAGAGCGAAAGAGGGAGGAGACAGTGGGAGATGCTGTAAAAGCTTTCAGCCAAGTAGCTACACCCATAGATATGGCTACACCTGGCTGCAGCCTGCAGATCGAGGCAGGGCTGCATACCTCTTGGTTCGATCGTCTTTCGTACGCATACATGATAGAAAATGTGTTCGTACTCGGTGTAGGCAGAGTAGTGCATGGATTGATGAGCGAAGGCCATCAATCCAGTTATAGAAAACTGTAAAAGAGAGGTGTATGATGCCAGACAAATAAGATAAATCTTAAAATGTTGAGCGAGAGCATTAATCTGCGAATCTGAGACAAATTCAGGTGTTTTTGTTAACATCGATTTCAAAAATTAATCATCCAATGTTATGTGAACCAGTTGATTTTAAAAAATCTATCCAAAAAGTTCAGTCACAAAACCGGAGCCAGATTATTTTGATAGCGGTTGGTGCTGAAATAGATGTGTCATGATCATAGACTGTAAAAAAATATGGACGTAGTGTCCGTGACGTCACCCATAGGATTCTGATGAGCCGTTCTGAAGCGCAAAGTATGGACGAGCTGGCCGTCGCCATCTTGGCAGCACGTCATCGCGCGTCACTCCCGGATAACAGAAAATGGGCAAAAAGGCGGGATGTGGGCGGAGCTTAAGTGACGCGATGACTAACAGACAGCAGATAAATGGCTATCCACCTGTCACTCGAAGTGGCCACGCCCTTAATTATGCAGAATTTTAAGGCTTTATATAATGTAAACAAATGAGTTATAAAAAAATTCACCCCCCTCACAGTTGTCATGAAGGGCAAAATGAGCCGTATAGACCAAAAGCACAATTTGTACCAGGCTCTAAACATGTTTTATTCTGCTCTAAAGTTGGCCATTTTAACATGGGGCTCAATGAGATTCTGCTCCCTTCTGGATCCTGTCCCTAGCGGCCAGTCGATGAATTGCAGTTTGAGGCACTTCCGTATGCTTCAAGAGAAACTGCGGGAGGTTGCCGCTTGGTCATGATACTGTAACGGAGGCCAGCTAGTGACAGGTAAATCTCACTAATCCAACAGAGACTAACGCTAGAGGTCGCAGCATTTAAGGCCCGGGTATACTTCGGCCGTCCGCGTTCGTGCACCGCCCGCATGACGTAATTTTTGTCATTCGGAGGGCTCGCGGCCGGCCGCACACCCCGTCCGCGCGCAGCCCAAATTTTGAGACCGCGCGGACGGTCCGCGTGCAACAGCGCATGCGCCAGCAGTACAGAAGAGTCCACTAGGTGGCAATACACACAGTATTGAGCACAGTGTTCAGCCGTCGAAGAAGAGTGTGCAAAGACCGGTTTAAAAACAACACACTTGAAAAAAAAGAGAGAATTTTTGATTCTTCAGTGTTTCTTCCAAACTATGTTGCAATGGTGGATCCACTACAGTTCTTCTCCGATCATGCCCAGCAAATGTCCCTTTGATGACAGGACTCAGTGCTGCCCTCCGATGTCTGGTAGAGCATAGACACTTTTTTACTGCGCATGTGTCGAACGCGATCCTCCGCGCGCATCCGTTGTGTAGTATACTTTAAAAGACGCGCGGACGGGGCTGCGCGCGTGACGCGTCCGGGCGCGGTAAGTGAAGTATACCCGGGCCTTTAGCCTCCTTGTTAGAGCGTCCGACTCCCATGTAGAAAGACCCGGGTTCGCGCACCGCGTGGAGCGGGATGTGCGAACCGGAGAGATTACAACATCAACAGTTGCTCGTTATCAGCTTCTCTTTAGTGATTTTGTCTTCAAAAAAGTATGAGAATGTTTTTGCAGCAATGTGTTTATTTTGGGATGAATTGAGAGCTTTTAATTGTGAAAAGTTCTGAAAGACATCCAAGAGTCTGTGGAATGAACAGTGAACCATTGAAACGTTTGCTTATAACGTGGGGGGGAAAAAAGGTGCCATGCTTCGTCTCGTGGTGCGTCTGATAAGTTGCAGATGAGACACACCGGCTTTGCATTCACAAAACCAGGTAGGATGAACGCAGTTGTCTTTCCATTCTTCTTTTCGCTTTCCTCTTTATAGCTACTCTTTGATAATGCCATTTTCTCTCACCGGCTAGCTTAAATGTTAACTCTGCACGCGGTAATCGCGTACCTCCAGCAGGCAAACAATTTAAAAAATGCAGTTTTTATGATGAAAAGGAATAATTCTGAGTGTAAAAGTAGACTACGTCAAATAATTATTACAATAAGTGGCTACATTGTGTAACAAGCAAATTAAAATACACATTTATTATTCACAATATGGAAAGAGGAAATACAAGTTTGTTAAGAGAATGACACAAACATGCCATTAATGGGCTTTTTTTGCCATTAATGGGCTTATTCAAGTCCTTTTTTATTTTTTATTCATTCTGCATTTCCCACATGTGTTTTAGCAAGGCGGTCTGTGTTGCAAATTGGTGAATGAAGAACCCAGCTGAAAAAGTCGTACTAAATATATTAAAAATATACTTGAAATTCAAGTATATATGCTTATAATACATTTGAATTCCCAACATGCTTATTTGAAGTGCATTAAAAATATATTGAATTGCATTTTAATATATTTCTAAAAAGTATAGCAGTACTTTGGTAATATAGGCTACTTAATTATACTTTTAAGAAATATGCTAAACACAAGCGTACTTTTAATATATTTCTAAAAAGTACACTAGAAATACTTTGGTAATAAATATCATGTAGGCTAATACTGGTTGATGAATAGTCCAATCAGTTTATCAATTTATCAAACATCTGTATCTGATGCAACCTCAAGCAATAACTTCCACTTTTTACTCGTAGCAGATGTTCAAAAAAAGAATAAAAGGTAAATAGAACATGCAGAATACTATGATGGTGAATTTGGCTATTTCTGCCACTTTGATGAAAATAAAAGGCGAAGAAGTGTGTTCTTTTCTTTTATATTTATTTATTTAGTTAAATTAAATTTACCTCATAGGAAGAAAGTACTTATCCCAAAATATTTAGGAACAAAAGTGTGTTTTTAATCATTGTCATGAGAACTCATGGCGTTTCTTACACGTTTGTATACAGGAGATTAGATTAGATTGTTTTTTTGTCATACATTTCCGTGTTGATAAAAGGCGTCGTGTGTCTGAAAATGAGGAAGCCCATAATATTACTGCGCTTCTTTCTTGGAAACAAATGCGAAAACGAAAGCACACGGTTAGACTCGCGAATCGTTCTTTTGATTCGGTTCTTTGAAATGAATCGATTGAACCGCAAATCAGACGGAATCGTAGGTTTACCAAAACGCCAGGACCGTAAAACGGCAACAATGCATCTTAATTTTCACAGTTGACAACTACTGGTGTACAAAGGGTGTGAATGATAGCACAATTTTACCATAAACATTGTGATATCAATAAACCGAGAAATCCACTTTTAACAACCATCCAAATGGTGTTAAATCGCTTCATTATAGTGATGATTCAAAAGAATCGCTTCACTGACGTTCGAAAGACTCGGTTCCGTAAAATGATTCGTATCCAAACGAGTCGTGTTTACGTTAGTTTCGATACGTTTAAATGCCAGAGAGGCGGGTGTATAACTTCGTTCCAAGTAGGCTGATATATCATTTTGTTTATATTTTACTAATTGATTCACTTCAGACGCGATACCAAACCGGTCAGTACTTCACATGAACGGAATTCCGCTTTCATAACTAAACTAAGAAGGTTTGGTCACATTACACTCGTTAAAGATGACACAGAACGGGACCGGAGGGTCGGGTATCGAGACGTACAGTGCAGTGGTCGCTAGAGGAGCACCAGCATCATCCGATACACGTGAGTTAATGACAGCTCATTTTACTACTTCTGATACTTTAATCCGAAGAGAATTACAGTCTGTGAGGGTAGTTTATGAATCAAAATAGTTACCTTTTTGTAAGGCAATTGAAGATGTCTTAACTTCATCAGCTGGAAAGCATCGATGTGTACAAACATCTGATAGACATCTTTAAGATGTAAGTTGCATATATTCTAAATCATAAACATCTTAAAGACACTTTCTAAACTTGACATCTGACAGGAAATGTCCTAGAGGAAGTATTTCCAGATGTAAACACACATCAAATAGTCTCTATTATTTCAGAATTGCCATTATGCTGTTGTAGTGCTTGTTATAGTTTAACTTACTGTACATTAAATGTGGGACAATAGTAACCAGATGTTTTTCTATTTGACCCATCCATCCACCCATCAATCAGAACCAAGCTCTGGCCGGATGACGCTGAAGAGAGCACTTCGGGATCTGATGGTCCAGTATCCTGAAGGCGTCACTTTGAGTAAAGCACGCAGGTCCTGCTCGCTCCTCCTCGACTCAGAGGTGCTGAACAACTACGCCTCCGTCCGCCAGCTCTTGGAGTCCATGCCTGATGTGGTGACACTATGTGGTTTCGGTGTCCAGACGTTCCTTCTCCCTGCCGGCCACTAAACTATAGGACATGTCTGGACTTCTGGCGGGGTAGTAGATGACCAAAGCAGCCGCTACAAATATGAACATTTTCCTCCACTTAACTGTGACCTCTCCAACCTGGCCTAGATGATACTAATCAGGATACATGGATTTTTTACCCCAATTTTAATAATATGTTATGGAAATTGCTGTTTACATCTTTGAAGACCACAAAAGCACTTAATTCTTGTAGGTGGTCATGCACAAATCAGGAAATAATAGTCTTAAAGTCCCCCTGTAGTTGATTATTTTATCCCTTAAAACTCATCTTTGATCACCAAAATGACATTTAAATGTTTTTTTCCTATATAAAAAAAATCTTCATGCCTTAAAATAGCTTGAATGTTACTCTACACCCTAGCTTAATTTAGTATGCAAATTAGCCCCGCCCCCACTCACTTGCACAAGCTCAGAAACACCAGCGACTGTCTTTGGTTCACTGCAGTTTTAAAGAGAAAATAATCAACAATGGGGTTGACTGATGAATTTGCACATGGTTTGTCTTAACGCATATTAAAAACACCACATAGACGCCATTAAAAACTTGATTTTCACCACAGGGGACTTTAAGAGTATGATGTTTATATGATTTTAACTTTGAATACACATTTTAACTTTCACATTCTACTTCAAATGTTTTAGAAGAAATGTTCACAATAACTTGTGATCTTTATATTTATAATACAATTTTCTATAAAATACTATACTTATATAATACATGCATCCTCCTAAAATTACACTAAAGGTTTGATGAAGTATCAAAATGGATCTGCATTAAATTAAAACTTTGATTTTAAAGCATTTGTGTGTTTTCTCCACTCATATGAATAGATTTTTTGGGGGGGTATAGATATAGTACCATTATGTACATGATGCATTAAACCAGGGATTTTCAAATTGGGGTCCGGGGGGCCCCAGAAGGCCGCAAGAGTGTGACAGGGGGTCCGTGGAAAAGTCTAGTAATGTTGTTATTTTTATGTAAATCAATTATTATATTAAAGCAATACATTTAATTCAAATTATTTTTTATTAAAATAAAATATATTAGTTATTAATCTATTAAATACATTAAATTAGATTAAAATAAATGAAATAAAAATGATTCATATAAATAAAAATCAGATTAAAAATAAACAAGAAATAAATCATACATTACTACATTGAGTAGAACAAAATATATAATAATGTAACAAACAAATTTTAGATTTATAATATTTTTGTGTATAAAAAGTGTTTATAAAAGGTGCCTTATACATTTTAGGATGGGGGTCCCTTCAAAGATCTCTACACGACCCCAGCCGAGGAATAAGGGTCGTGAAACGATTGTCCATAAAAAATAAAAAAAAACACAAAAAAAAAACCGGGAACAAACTTCCCGTACCGACAACTTCCCGTATCGACAACTCCCCATACCGACCCAGTACCAACTTGCCGTACCGACCCAGTACCAACTTCCCGTATAGACAACTTCCCGTACCGACCCAGTGTAAACAAAGCGAATGTGTAAAGACAGTCAAATAGCCTTTACAAACAACAAAGTCAGACAAATTTGAAGTTGGAGGAGAAAATGAGATTTTCGCCCTACCCTACCACAGCTTCAATCGCTCAGGATTGTGTAGAGGAAATCTGTGAAAACTCAACTGTTCCTATCGGAAGAAATCGTTTAGGTTTTAAAAGATTTAAACATCCAGGATACGCACATGAAAGGGCCATTTTAAACAATAAACTGACACAAAGACTTATAAATAATGTGTCATTCAACATACGACACCTTTTGAAAAGTCCTCCATCTCCACAATTGTAAACACTGGGTCGGTACTTTCCAACGTGATAATGTGTGGTACATCGCAGAGCTGGTGCAAGACGAGCATTTGTGGTTAAAAAGTACAAATATTTTTATTTTCTTTTAGAAAATGACAGATCGTTTAGATAAGGCTGGGATCTTGTCGAGCCCTTTGAAGCGCCATTGAAATGTTCATTCTGAAGTAAACTAGTCCTTTAACTCAAACAGTTCTGCAATTTCACACATGCACATTAACAGGGTGTGTTTACAGCTTCACATGAATAGCCATACATCTAGTTTTGACCTGTACAGGCTTGTCTGTAGTAATACAAGCTGTCACATGAGAAATGACATCATGAGAGAAATTAAGCTTTACAGTGGTATTACAGCACTGCAGTCATTTATTGTGATACCAGGGTAAACACTTTACAGCAAATATTACAGCATCCTTTTTCAAAACCATAACTATTAAACCAGAATATAATTCCTTAGCTAATAATATTAACATAAAGTTTCAACGCTATCTAAACCAGCTACGGAAGCTTTAGAAACTCCCTTAAAGTGCCCCTATTATGTTTTTTTAAAAATATTCTCGTTCATTCAGTGTGTAATGTAGCTATTTGTGCATGTAAACGTTCTGCAAAGTCATAAAGTCAAAAGTGCACAGTAAATAAAGTTGTCTCCCCAAAGAAAGACACTTCTGTGTTACGGTTCTATGTCACTAGAAATCATAATTGCATAATGCACGCCTATGTTGTACGCCTGTCCGCAAACAACTTGACCCGCCCTTAAACACGTCATTTTACTGACGACGTGGTTCAACGTGGGATTCGCAAAACACTTGCTCTTGAAAGATGGGTCAGAACCAGATTATTTGGACCAGCTTGCTCCTCAGAATCACAACCTGTAAATATGAATAATTATCAATGTGTATATTTTCTACCAGGTGTTCAAAATACATAGTTTTGTGTTTTATATTGTGTAAGTTTCCGGCTAACCAGCTAACTCACGTTATTACGCTCTTACTGAAATACTTCTGCTCAACAGCTGTGGTGACTATTACCTAAAACTGTGTCTATTAATGCAGATCGTCTGTCATTCTTACTACTTTGAGTAAAGATAAAGGATGGAGAAAGATTTGTTTTTGCAAACTTTAAATGTTACATCAGTCAATCACGTTAGTGCTCGGCTAACGTATGCGCTGTTACTGAAACAGTTTCCAAATGAGCTCCGCAATAAATCAGAAATACACACATGGGTTTGTTGATGGACACACTTATTAATGCTGATGGTGGGGAATTACAGCTGCAACATCTCATAATGTACCTCAAAATGAAATTTGAATTGCTCAAGGTTCGGGTGGAATAACTAGTTCTTCCATTGTTTCATCATCGATTCGGACTCGCGCTGGGATTGATGTTAAACCGACGTCATTGTTACTGTCTTTACAGTGTGTACAATCGCTGAGCTTTAGGAAGCCTCCGGACGGAGCTGAAGATCAGTTATGGTAATGTACGTTTGTTTCAGATATGCGCTGTACGCGGTAGACCAATCACAACAGACTGGGCCATCTGACCAATCAAAGCAGATTAGACCAATCACAACAGACTGGGCCATCTGACCAATCAGAGCAGAGTAGCTCTCGGAAAGGAGGGATTTAGAGAGACTGATTCATCCATCGAGTCGTTTGAGAATCATTGAACACTGTGGTGATGTGCAAAGTATATTATGAGAAAAATAAAGCGTGTTTTGACCTTTGGTGCATTTAAATCTGTTGTAGGAGACCTCCAAAACTAAATCATGAGCCTTTAAATCGCATGATAGGGGCACTTTAATGTTGGAAAGGTTACTGATGGTCAATCCTTAGGAAGCTCTGCTCTGGCATATGATGTTGTATGCATCAGGAGAGCGGACCAAACTGAAAATCCCATTCATGTCCGGCCACTGCACACCAGGTGGCCAGGAGAAACGAATGCGCTGCAAGAGAGAAGTGATGAAGAGGAAGAGCTCCATCTTAGCCAGGGTCTCACCGGGACACACCCTCGGACCTGATAAATGGAGATAAAACATAGTCGGTTTCAAATCTAGTTGGGTTTGCTCTTGGTCTACTGATGTCGTTGTCACAGGTGACTCACCCAAGGAGAAAGGGAGGAAAGACTCTGGTTTGAAGAATTGTCCATTATCGTCTAAGAAATTCTCTGGGTTAAAAGTGTCTGGATACTTCCAGTGCTCCTTATCACTTAAAATTGCTGTTAAGTTAGTCAGTATCTCAGTGCCCTAGAAAGACGATGTTTGTTAGTTGAACAATTTCAATCAGGAAAAACAACACATCCAGGCTCCATTCATTACCTTGGGAATGTCGTATCCTCGTAGTTTTATGGGCTGAGTTGTTTCATGCATCAAGTTAGTGGGTACAATATTGCCAAAGCGCTGAAACTCATGAACAGTTGCGTTCGTGTATGGTAGTTTGTCACGGTCATCCATGCTGGGAGAGCGGTCGTAACCCAGCACCCGAACAATCTCCTCATGACATCGTTCTGTAACGAAATTAAAGTTCATGTGTGTATGTTTCCCAATGTGAAAATACAAAAAGCAAGCCACTGGAAGGCTGACCTCCTGAAACACTGTTGTGTCGCTTTCAAAACCTACTCCAACTCAAACAATGGTGTGTTTGGGATGTAGCACCTGTGTGATATAGGGATGCTCATATTGACCGTTTAACCGTTAACCGATAGTATGAATTTTGACCGATTAATACTATCAGTTAAACGGTTTAAAAGGTGTTTTTTTTTTTTTGCTGCATGGTCACCACATTTTTATAAGAAACAATATCGAGTCTATTAAACACGAAAGAACAACAAATATATCAGTGAGAACACTCGTTTTAACAGCCTACATACACCGGGACTGCATTTGACTGCATATCACAATTTTCCCAATGTTGATTCTTCTTGCAATCGTAATGAAATGGACTGTGGCCTACATTAAACCTTTAAATAAAAGGTTTACACAGTCATATACAATAAACGAGCTTGCACAGCGACAGGAAATAAAAATTAACACAAAAAACCTGCCTACCTTACCAGAGCATGTCAGCAAAGCAAAGCGGAGCTTCACTCATTTACTGCTCACCGGTAAAATGACGTGCGCTCAAATCCCTCTCCGACATGACATTTCTCAGTACTGTAGCCTACTATGCTTGTAGCCATTAAAACACGTAATTAGTTTCAGCTTAAATATTATAATGTTATTTTTTAATTTCATTTACGTTGAAAAGTGAACAGGACACATAAGATGCATAATGTCAGAAAACGGGGGTCTTCAATAAGTTCAATAACACTTCAATATGTTTTGTTTTGTTGAAAGCCTTTCTTTAAAGTGAATTTCATTTTGTATAAATTGTATCTTAATTTTAATCTATGTTTAATCAACCAAATTGCCCGGATTTAAAGGTCCCGTTTTTCCTGTTTTTTTTTAAACTTTGATTGTGTGCAATATAACGTGTTCATGTTTCGCGTGTAAAAAAAAACAGTATTTTTCACACAATTTACTTATCTGTATACCGCTGTTTTCACTGTCCTAAAATTAGCTTGAGGATTTCCTTGTTCTATGAAGTCCCTCCTTCAGAAATACGTAACGAGTTCTGATTGTGCCAGCGGTTCCCGTGGTGTGATTCGACAGCAGCTTACACACGTTGCCCGGAAAGGTCACGCCTCTTACCATAACGGGGAGATGTATGCGCTCAAAGTACAGCCCCTGAAGGCCAAACAAAGGTGATTTGACTTCGGGATGAAAATAACAGCGTCTCGACGACATGGCGACAAACACACTCTACGAACGCAACACTTCCTCTTCTCCACGAGGGAGCAACAAGACCACGCCCCCTTTTTTGCGTATTCTTGTGGGCGGAGGTTAGTCAACAAACTGTTCTACTGACGTCATTAAAGCAGGGAGTACAGGGATGTAGTCCAGACCGGCCGTTCGCTGTAGGCTTTGAAAGGGAATTTCTGTTAAATAAAATATCTCGCTTGGCATTGAACTTTGAGCTTTATAATTTTACAGGTGTTATTTATACTCTAACAGCAACATTACACACTAACTAAAGTTTGAAAAATGGGATCACGAAGAACAGGACCTTTAATAAATAATAAGCAAATAGTATAGCCTATAACAGACAATGACATGGAGGCAGCGTGAACAACGGCTTAAATGAACAACTAGAAAAGAAAAAAAACTTTAGTCAGGGGCAGCTCTAACTATTTATTACAGATAGACCTATATTTTATCCAGCATGTCACAAATTGAGTTCTGGGTTGAGCGTGCGGTGCTGAGCGGAATGAGCTTCATAAATGAATGTAATTGTTTTAAAAACATAATTCAACAAATAAATAATATTTTTTAATGGGCCACTTAAAATGTTTATTACAAATAAATTACAAATAAAAACAAATAAAATGAACAAAAATATGCATTGCATTTGCAATCCTTTGAAATCCATTGCAGCACCCCAGGCACCCCCACTTCCCGCGCCCCTGCACCCCTTAGACATACTACTTTAAAAAAAAATGTAAAACCAGTAAAGGTGTGGATTGAGGTAGGCTTGCTATTTTTATATGATTAAAAAAAACTTAGATTGACGGGAAAAAAACTATTCCGGTTCTTCAAATGGATTCAGTGTTTTCGTTTTGTCATCTTAATTTGTTAATTATTTAAGTGAAAAATATTTAGTGTCAGCCTATTTATTTTATGCATTTTTAAAAAGTTTTATTCTGTTTTTCTCTGTTGTCAGAAACGCTGCAGGTGTGTGAACGTTTGATAATGTGAATCCAGGTTCTGATGTTGTTTTGATCTGTTCTGTATGCTGCGGTTTGCACAGTAAAATAAACCCGTGGAAAAAAGTGTCTTTTTAACAGGTCACAGACACTCTTCAATTGTATATTTATTTAATGCCAATTCAATATTATAATCTAATCAGTTAACGGTTAATAATCGGATAATGAGCAGCGGTTGTCGGTCGGGAAAATTAATCGCTTTGAGCATCCCTAGTGTGATACAATAAAAATCTGTATAAACCTAGTTGCCTTTACAAATTATGCAATACTATTTCCATTTGGCTACTAAAAGCACAAAAAATGCATGTTACAACTTTGACACAATATAAAAAGGCAATATTACAGTGCAGAACAAAAAAACCAACAGCTCTTGCAATAAAATACATTTTTGTACATAATATTGTCTTGCATATGCAAGAAGGTTTGACAACAAGACCAAATGGTTCTGGTTTTTGTGCATCTCAAAACCAATCGTGACATGCCAAGCCATGTTTGAATATGCGAAAGTACAAATGAGATTCGAGAGCTGTGGAGGAGGGGATTTTCTGGGAATAATGACTCAAATTAGGTCTGTTCCTCAAACAAAAGCAACTGACTTTGATAGAAGACAGAATTCTCACTTTTAGGTAAACCAACCCTCAAAATGCATGCAAACTATACTTATCACCTTTATATCTACATTTACGAACTAGGCAGATCCAAAGCGAATTAGAGAGCACGCATACATTTATCAATTCATGCATTCACGCAATGTTAAATGGATAGTTCCCCCCGAAATTAAAATTCTGTCATCATTTCCTCACCCTCAAGTTGTTCCAAACCTGTATAAGTTTCTTTCTTTTGTTGAACACAAAAGATGATATTTTGAAGAATGTTGGTAGTCAAACAGTTGACGTAGCCATTGACTTCCATTGTAGGAAAAAATACTATGAAAGCCAATGGCTACCGTCAAATGTCTGGTTACCAACATTCTTCAAAATATCTTTGTTTGTGTTCAACAGAATAAAGAAACTCAGGGTTGGAACAACATGAGGGGGAGTAAATGACATAACTTAATTTTTTGGTTGAGCAAGCCGTTTAAGCCTAAGTACCTTGTACATCTGGGTATTGTGCCAAGTAGATGAGCCCCCATCTGATGGTGGTTGATGTGGTGTCGGTTCCAGCCAGGAACAAATCAGCAGCTGACATAATCATGTTATCCTCGTGAAACGTGGAGTCCTCGTTGGACTTTTGCTGCCCCAAGGAAAACAGAAAGCATTTCAATTGATCCATGCATGTCTAGTTATCTAGCAGCCTACCGTGATTTCACCTTGTAGGATATTGTTGGTCTTAAAACAAATTTCCTATAAGAGTTAGAAATGGAACTGGGGGTCTGAAGAACATTTTAGGGGTAGTTCATAACACAAGATGTTCATTCAAGAACATGTTTTACTTGGCAAAATCGCTGCCACCTTTCCAAATAGTAACTACCATCAAAGAGTGGATTAAAAAGCTTCTAGAACGGTTGGTCGTGATCTCACTTTCTCAATCTCCAGCAGGTAGGCATCAATGTAGTCCCGTGGACTGTCTGGATCCAAAGTTTCTCGGTGTGCTTTGATTGCTTCCCTTAAGAAATTCTTCACCTCATCACCGTTCTGATAGATTTTCTGGTGTGGCCCTGGGAAATGTTTGATGATGGGAAGTAAGTTGAACACCTGGAAAAGAAAAAGGCTACAGATAACTATGCAGCATCAACAGCAAAATTTTCATTTTAACCTGCTCTAAAACACCTGCGTCCTAAATCACATAGTCCCAGAATAGGTACTTCTTTTGAGTAACTATTTCATGAGCATTAAAGGGGTGATGAACTGGCTTTTTTATACTGTTTTCTGAGGTCAACTTATGACATTCACATGGTTTTTACATTGAAAAACATCATAATGAATAAGTAATAGGCTATTTTCTACCCTGGTTTTGAGCCTAGCTCCTGAAACGCTCTGTTTTTATGGGCGTGCCGCATTCAAGACTTGGAAGTAAACGGCCACTGCTATGATTGGATAACAGTTTTGCATATTATAATGAGTTCCGACTCCCCCGTCAGTAAAAGTGGGGAATAGTTTTGAAAACTTTCAATGTGGAAAAATGCCAACTGGAATGATTTGCCCATACATGTTCGACCCAGAGTCTGATCCAGAATCGCAGGACAATGAACCAACAACACCTCAAATACAAAGGATACTCCAGCCTGTGACACAGAGGTAAGCTATCGCTAATTATGTTTAGTTAGGCACGTACACATAATCAGTAGATATCAAACGATCTGTAACAATGCAATACTAACACATAAACATTTTTTTACTCACATAAGTGTGTTGTGTCATTCCTGTTAGATCCAATATAGAAGGCACCCCATCGTTTTTTTAATCTAATTCTGTCTGCAAATCCAGTCTCTACCTGTCTTGTTTACAAAAGAATCTGCGGTGAAATGAATCGAAAAAACGCTCAACGTTTTACCCACTTGAGCTGGAACTTCATTAAAAATAAAGTTAAACCATATTCCTAATATTGGAATCTGAAGGAAGCTTATGCAGCGACTGTGTTCTTCCACAACCAGGCTTTGCACAAGTTCGGTGGGCGGGGCTACAGAATTAGGCGTTCTCCAAAGAGTAACAATGCATTGTGTCGAAAACTTATGGGAATGCAGACAGTAGAGTGAGATCCAGTTGGATACTAGGACAGTGTTTAGCTAATAACGTTTTTAACACTTGTTCATACCTGCCCTACAAGTGAACCTATGTGATTGACGTTCTCCTTCAGGATTTCCAGAAGGTATGCAAAGTTCTTGTTATCATAGTCGAACCGTTCCCCCAGGACGATGGAACATATAATGTTGGAAACAGCATTGTATATTGCATGTTGTGGGTCGAAAGGCTTGCCTTCAACAAAGAAAACCATGTGTTAGTTTTTGGCAAGGAATGCATTAATAGTTAAAGAGAATTAAAAGTTGAAATTTAGCTAGCTTGCTGACTAAACAACTGGTTTAATGGCATTTGAATGATTGAATTGATGATGCACTCACGTCCACGTACTTGCGTAAAATAGCATGTGTAAAGTTTGTTTAGAACTCTAACAAAGACAAGGTGGGACATAACAGAGTACAGCACCTCAAAACACTGAAAACATTCACAGACTAAAATCCTCAATTACCTTCTGATTTGAGCATTTCAGAGAGTAGGTAACTGCTTTCCTCTGTCACGCGTTCCTCCAAAGATTTCTTTCCCAGGCCAAAATTCCTGAGCGTGTGCAGAGCAAACCGTCTCTGCTGCCTCCAGGCGTGACCAAACGTGGCCATTATTATACCTGATGGAAAGAGAACAGACCTTCGGACAAAGTTAAGCAAAGACAGACAGACAGACAGACAACTTAAACAGATGCAAAGGTCTACCAGCCCCAAACATCTTGACCAAGACAGTCTACCAAGTCGAACATGGCCTCATTGCCGGGTAGAGTCCCAGATCTAGACTAGCAGTAGATTGCTTGAGGCCCAGATCCAAACCAAGCCAACGAGTCGTCAAGTCATCTTACCTGAGCATTTGAATGCACAGATATTTTCATAATAACATGAGCCAACTGGAACGAAGAACATGACTAGCATGATTTATATTAAAAATGGTAAGCAAGCGCTGCTTTGTTTAGGGTTTGTGTATCAGCAGTTCTAGTTTTTGTTTCCCTTATTGAATGACGATTGATGAGCGATATTTACTCACATGCTGGCGCAGAACGCACATGCTAGTTGACAGTCGCCTTTAATCTTTTTGGTGTGTTCAAGCGTAGCTTTTTGGCCGAGAGGCAGAAAGACGCCATCTTTCGTCGCCGCTAGTTCTTTGACATCGCTTGGTGTGTCCCGGGCATAAAGGGTTAGTTCACCGAAAACTGAAAATTAGCCCATGATTTACTCAACCCTCAAGTCTTCCTAGGTGTATATGACATTCTTCTTTCAGACGAACACAATCAGAGTTATATTAAAAATGTCCTGTCTCTTCCAAGCTTTAAAATGGCAGTGACTGTTGGGTCATTTTTGAAGTCCATAAAAGTGCATTTAGCCATCATATAACTGCTCCACATGGCTCTGGGGGGTTAATAAAGGCCTTATGAAGGGTAGCAAAGTGGTTGCGTAAGAAAAATATCCATATTTAAAACTTTATAAAGTAAATTATCGCACACCAGTTATGCTCGTCAGGCGTAGTGTAAGCATTTTGAACTGTGAGAGGCATTACACTTTTTTAAGTTAAATACATAAGACTGTCTGCCGGAAGCTAGATAATTTACTTTATAAAGTTTTAAATGCCCATAACCACTGGATATCTCCAAAGAGCTGAACATACCCACCAGCGAGGCCCTTCATTTCTTATTTGGGCTACGTACTGACACATTTGCCTGTAGGTTTCTTTGAAGCAGCCGCTCCGATGCGGCGTAAGAATGAATAAGAATGTCTTGCCCAACGCTTGCCCCGCGACTTCAACAACAGGGAGAAACTGTTGTTGTTATAATCAGGGTCGTTTTATATTCAGAACTATATGATAAATTCCTTTTTCCAACTCATCAAAATTCGGATGTACAGTGCATCTGGAAAGTATTCATAGCGCTTCATTTTTTCCACATTTTGTCATGTTACAGCCTTATTCCAAAATGTATTAAATTCTTACAATACATCATATTGACAGCGTGAAAGAAGTTTGTTTGAAATCTTTGCAAAAAAAAACAACAACAAAAAACACATGTACATAAGTATTCACAGCCTTTGCCATGACACTTAAAATTGAGCTCAGGTGCTCCTGTTTCCACTGATCATCCTTGAGATGTTTCTACAACTTGATTGGAGTCCACTTGTGGTAAATTCAGTTGATTGGACATGATTAGGAAAGGCACACACCTGTCTATATAAGGTCCCACAGTTAACAGTGAATGTCAGAGCACAAACCAAGCCATGAAGTCCAAGGAATTGTCTGTAGACCTCAGAGACAGGATTGTATCGAGGCACAGAACTGGGGAAGGGTACAGAAACATTTCTGCAGCATTGACGGTCCAAATGAGCACAGTGGCCTCCATCATCCATTAATGGATGAAGTTTGGAACCACCAGGACTCTTCCTAGAGCTGGCTGTCCGGCCAAACTGAGCAATCGGTGGAGAAGGGCCTTAGTCAGGGAGGTGACCAAGAACCTGATGGTCATTCTGACAGAGCTCCAGCGTTTCTCTGTGGAGGGAGAAGAACCTTCCAGAAGAACAACCATCTCTGCAGCTCTCCATCAATCAGGCCTGTAGGTTAGAGTGGCCAGACGGAAGCCGGAAGAGTTTGCCAAAAGGCACCTGAAGGACTCCCAGACGACGAGAATCAAAGTTCTCTGGTCTGTTGAAACAAAGATTGAACTCTTCGGCCTGAATGGCAAGCGTCATGTCTGGAGGAAACCAGGCACCGCTCATCACCTGGCCAATCCCATCCCTACAGTGAAGCGGTGGTGGCAGCATCATGCTGTGGGGGTGTTTTACAGCGGCAGGAACTGGAAGACTAGTCAGGATCGAGGGAATGATGAATGCAGCAATGTACAGAGACATCCTTGATGAAAACCTGCTCCAAAGCACTCTGGACCTCAGACTGGGGCGAAGGTTCATCTTCCAACAGGACAATGACCCTAAGCACACAGCCAAGATAAAGGAGTGGCTACGGGACAACTCTGTGAATGTCCTTGAGTGGGCCAGTCAGAGCCCAGACTTGAACATCTCTAGAGAGATCTGAAAATGGCTGTGCACCAACGCTCCCCATCCAACCTGATGGAGCTTGAGTAGTCCTCAAGAAGAAAGAAGAAAGGGAGAATCTGCCCAAAAATAGGTGTGCCAAGCTTGTAGCATCAAACTCAACAAGACTTGAGGCTGTAATTGGTGCCAAAGGTGCTTCAACAAAGTATCGAGCAAAGGCTGTGAATACTTATGTACATGTGATTTTTATTTAATTTATTTTTTTATAAATTTGCAAAGATTTTAAACAAACTTCTTTCACATTGTCATTATGGGGTATTGTTTGTAGAATTGAGGAAAAAAATAATGAATTAATCGATTTTGGAATAAGGCTGTAACACAAAAAAATGTGGAAAAAACTGGATGCACTGTATTAGTACACTACAACACCAACATCTTCAAATTAATACATTTTACTGACCATATCCATTACTGATCCAGTTTAGAAGTGGTACAGGTGGCCTTCCTGAAAAAGAGGATCCATTTTGAACCAGGGCTTCCTTCGTGACCTGGATTGTATTGAGCATTATCGCTGGCTTCCTCCCGAGATACAAAGTGGTCATCTCTCCATACTGAGGCATCTACTCGGAGAAGATTTCACAGCACTTCAACACAACTAAAGTGGTTTAGACATCATCTCACTTAGCACAAGCAGAACATAAGACACAATTGCACAAAAACAAAGCCTCTATTACTATAAGCTGAAAGTAAAGACTCACTGATCTCAGAAACTCCATTGGGTTCTTCAAAAAATGTGGCATAGTACCCACAAAGGGCAGAGGTCTGGGACCAGGAGGAGTTCGACCTCTGTAGGAATTAATCCTGATGGTCTCAAACAGAACCAGAATGATCAAGCCCAGAAACAGAGCCAGGCCAACAGAGGCCAGGTCTAACTTCATGAGAGTCGCCCACATGATTCCTTTCAAGACAAACACAAGAGCAGCGGACGACTGTGGGGCTTTATAAACAGAGCGAAAGAGGGAGGAGACCGTGGGAGAGTAAGTTTGACATGCCAGGTCATGCTTGTGTACAAGTCTTTACTGCTAATGCTGCAAGGTTTGAAACATTCAAGACATGAAGATATGATTATATTTCTGCAAAACACTAATTTTACCTTTATAAACTAGCTAGATCTAAGGGAAGACGTTCATTCACTGCAATGTGGGGCAAGTTTAGTAAATAACTGACAAGCTCAAAGCTCTCTACTACACACCAGTGGAAACGGTCTACACCCTGATCTCGTCTTTGTTATTGAGATTAGGCAAGAGGCCTGGAAAAGGGAGTATAGGTGACAGCAAAACTATAGCATGAGTTTTCAGTTCAGATTTTTGCAGTCATGCATATTTATACATTTTGCAGCAAGTAAAAAAAGGTACTACTAAAATATATATAGAAAATATTAGGCAACACAGCAGCATGTTGATTTGCTTTTTCTTTATTTTATTTTTTTGGTCTTTTCTTGATTTTTTTCTGCTCTTTTTGTCTGTTTTCTTGGTTTGCTATAGGGAAGATTTTGGCACTACATAATTGTCTTATTGGGTTGTTATGTTCAATTTTCCTATCTAAAGCCTTTGTCCTTATGCAAGCAAAATAGGAATACGGCTAATACAAATAAAGTGAATACATTTTAAATCCTTTTTTTTTTTTACACATAAAATAAAAACACTTTTTTGGACACCTCCAAAATAGGGGTATTAAAATATCTGACATATTGTATCACAAATCAATGTGATGAAACACAGAAATAAAAGGAAAATAAACATTTACATTTACATTTATGCATTTAGCAGACACTTTTATCCAAAGCGACTTACAACTTGCGAGTACAGGAAGCGATCGGTCATGAAGAGTCGAGTAAGCAAAACAAGTGCCTGAAATACTGAGTCCGTGTACATTGCTCAGTGTAGCACAGGCTAGAGTAGGGAGGGAAAAGGGAAAAAAGAGGAAAAGAACGTTTTTAGTTTTTTTTTATGAGGTTAAGTGGTCACGGAAGAGCTGAGTTTTTTGTTGTCTTTTG
Organism: Gobio gobio; assembly: GCF_949357685.1. Lineage (NCBI taxonomy): Eukaryota > Metazoa > Chordata > Actinopteri > Cypriniformes > Gobionidae > Gobio > Gobio gobio. The sequence goes on from NC_137117.1 coordinate 10,033,300, forward strand.
AATGTTGTCAATGATTCTGCGTTTCGGATGGCGGTGGGAAGATCGTTCCACCAGCTGGGAACGTTGAATGAAAAATGTTCTGGAAAGAGATTTTTTGCCTCTCTGTGATGGTACATTAAGCTGTCGCTCCTTAGCTGAGTGAAGGCTTCTGGTGGGGGTGTAGACTCGTAGAATCGAGTCAAAGTATGCAGGAGCTGAGCTTGTGGTGGCTCTATAGGCAAGCGTCAGCGCCTTAAACTTGATGCAAGCAGCGAGTGGTAGCCAGTGCAGAGAGATGAAGAGAGGTGTGACGTGGGTCCTTTTGGGCTCGTTGAAGATAAGACGTGCTGCTGCATTCTGGATCATTCGAAGTGTTTGGATCGAACAAGATGGGAGTCCAGTCAGAAGCGCATTACAGTAGTCAAGTCTGAAATAACCAGGGCCTGGACAAGAAGCTGTGTTGCGTGCTCTGAAAGGAATGGTCTGATCTTCCTGATGTTGTGGAGCGCAAACCTGCACGAGCGAGCTGTCTTAGAAATGTGTTCTTTGAAGGACAACTGGTCATCAAATGTTACTCCAAGATTTCTGACTGACTTTGATGGGGAAATCAAGGATGTACCTAACTGGATGGTGAAGTCGTGTTTTATAGTAGGACTGGCATAGAAGACGTGAGATGTCCGCCAGAGAGCTTGAGATTCGTGCAGCTACTGTGGGATCATCTGGTTGGAATGAGAGGTAGAGCTGTGTGTCATCAGCATAGCAGTGGTATGAGAAGCCATGTGCCTGTATGATGGGTCCCAAATGAAGTAGTGTAGATGGAGAAGTGGAGAGGTCCAAGCACTGAGCCCTGAGGCACCCCAGTGGTCAGGTGATGATCTTTGGATTCCTCTCCTCTCCAGGCAACCTTTAAATACCTACCTGTGAGATAAGACTCAAACCAAAAATAAAACATAAAAACAGTACAAAAATGATAAAATCCATTTGAAAAAGTTTCAAAATGACCAAATGATGCAAAGTTAGTCTTTTTTCTATAAGGACCTTCGGGCATTGGTTTACAAAGTAAAGTGTCATTTCTTCATTTCTTCTGCTGAATGTAGTTGAGATTGCCGAGCCGGCCGTGTTGAATCAGTGGGTAATGTTGATTTCCCACCACAGAACCTGCAAGAGGGGCAGAAATGGGCGGTTATAAGAGGACACGTTTCCATCTGTGGCTGGTAAACACCATCTAGAGAAATGACTATTCAGAGTTAACTTCATGTCTATGGACAAAATCTGTTGTGTGCAGCAAATAATGTGTTTCACATGAACAGCAATGTCAAGAAAACATCTCAAGGTCATAATCAAAAATAGTCAAATAAATACTTTTCTACATAAAGAGAATGAAGCCAACTTTTACCAACATTAAAGTCACCATGAAATCAAAATTGAGAATTCATTTTTATGTAATATTGCTGTAATTTATTATAAATTAATTATCTGTGCACATTATTATTTTTTTAATTCATGTGCCTTGCAATCTTTAATCAGAATATCTTCATCAACCTCCCTCTTGCAGCAACATCTCTTCTCTTCTCTGATGATGAGAGCGGGGCAAACTGTCACTCACATGAGATCGACCAATAGCAAACCACAACCATCCAATCGATTCCACAAGCCCCGTCCTACATTTGTTCTTGTTTGAGAAGCGGTTTCACTCGGATATATACGGCACAATAGAGAAGAAAATACCATTTCCATTTAATTACGACTTTAAATCAAGGCAACACATGTTGGTTTGTTTTTTGGTGATTTTTTGTTGTTGTCTGTTTCCTTGGTTTGCTAAAGAAAAGTTTTTGGCTTTTTTAACAGCATAATTGACTTATTGGGTTGCTATGTTTAATTTTCTATGTTATTGCTATGTTATGTGCTATGCTATATTGTTTAAAAAAAAGCAAACATGTTTCATGTTGACAGTAATTGAAATGTCCATGTTACTTTGGACATGAAAACCATACTTGAGTAAAAGTACAGATTCCTTACTGCGAAAATGTCTCCATTACAAGTTACGAGTCACCAATTCCAACATGACTTGAGTAAAGGTCTTAAAGTATCTGTTTTTTACAGTACTTAAAGACTTGTGCATATTTTTATTCATTATTGTAATGGCCTCTATATTGGCTTTAGTCAGGTCTCTCTCTCCAGACTGCAGATGGTTCAAAATGCGGTAGCTCGCCTGTTGAGGGGTACACGAAAGCGGGAATATATTACCCCTGTTCTCGCTTGTCTTCACTGGTTACCTGTCCATTTCAGAATTAATTTTAAGATTTTGCTGTTTGTTTTTAAATCTCTTAATGGTTTAGCACTTTAATATCTTTCAGACCTGATTAAGCTTTTATGCTGCGCTAAGAGCTCTTAGGTCTGCTGACCACTTGCTTTTAGTTGTCCCACGGGCAAAGTTGAAGAGCAGGGGTGACCGAGCATTTGCAGTGGCGGCCCTAAAGCTCTGGAATAGTTTGCCCCTCTATAATAGACAGGCTTAAACACTTGTTTTTAAATCTTGCCTAAAAATTTATTTTTATAGTCTGGCATTTGATGCTATGTGAGCTGCTTTTTTTATTGTTTTATTGTGTGTTATGGTTTTCCTTTGTGCTGTTGGCTGTTTGTATCATTGATATTTTAGAAATGATATTTGCATAATGCCCGCCTATGTTGTACGACTGCTTCTCAAATCTCGGAGTTCAACGTGGGATTCGCAAAACGCTTGCTCTGGAAAGATGGGCCAGTACCCAGTTTATATGGACCAGTTTGTCCTCAGAATCACAACTTGTAAGTATAATTAATTATTGGTGTATACATTTTCTACTGGGTGTTCAAAAGACGTAGTTTTGGGTTATATATTGTGTAGGTCTCCTGCTAATCGACTAACTCACGTCTTACTGAAATACTTCTGCTCATCAGCTGTGGCGACTATTACCTAAAACTGTGTCTATTAATGCAGATTGTATGTCATTCTTACTACTTTGAGTAAAGATAAAGGATGGAGAAAGACTTGTTTTGCAAACTTTAATGTTACATCAGTCATTCATGTTAGTACTCGGCTAACGTATGCGCTGATACTGATACAGTTCCCACATGAGCTCCCCAATAAATCAGAAATACACACATGGGTTTGTTGATGGACACACACTTATTAATGCTGATGGTGAGGAATTACAGCTGCAACATCTCATAATGTACCTCAAAATGAGTAGCATATCACTGAGAAACATCCTGGTTGAGTCGTCCTTGCAATGGAGGTTTGAGTTGTATAACCAGTTCTTCCAATGTTTCATCATCGATTCGGACTTGCGCTGGGATTGATGTAAAACCGATGTCATTGTTACTGTCCTTACAGTGTGTACAATCGTTTATGGTAATGGGTGTTTGTTTCCGATGTGCGCTATATGCGGTAGACCAATCACAACAGACTGGGCCATCTGACCAATCAAAGCAGATTAGACCAATCACAACAGACTGGGCCATCTGACCAATCAGAGCAGAGTAGCTCTCGGAAAGAAGGAATTTAGAGAGACTGATTCATCCATCGAGTCGTTTGAGAATCATTGAACACTGTGGTGATGTGCAAAGTATATTATGAGAAAAATAAAGCGTTTTTTGACCTTTGATTTAAATCTGTTGTAGGAGACCTCCAAAACTAAATCAGGAGCCTTTAAATCGCATAATAGGGGCACTTTAATGTCGGAAAAGTTACTGATGGTCAATCCTTAGGAAGCTCTGCTCTGGCATATGATGTCGTATGCATCAGGAGAGCGGACCAAACTGAAAATCCCATTCATGTCCGGCCACTGCACACCAGGTGGCCAGGAGAAACGAATGCGCTGCAAGAGAGAAGTGATGAAGAGGAAGAGCTCCATCTTAGCCAGGGTCTCACCGGGACACACCCTCGGACCTGATAAATGGAGATAAAACATAGTCGGTTTCAAATCTAGTTGGGTTCGCTCTTGGTCTACTGATGTCGTTGTCACGTCTGACTCACCCAAGGAGAAAGGGAGGAAAGACTCTGGTTTGAAGAATTGTCCATTATCGTCTAAGAAATTCTCTGGGTTAAAAGTGTCTGGATACTTCCAGTGCTCCTTATCACTTAAAATTGCTGTTAAGTTAGTCAGTATCTCGGTGCCCTAGAAAGACGATGTTTGTTAGTTGAACAATTTCAATCAGGAAAAACAACACATCCAGGCTCCATTCATTACCTTGGGAATGTCGTATCCTCGTAGTTTTGTGGGCTGAGTTGTTTCATGCATCAAGCCAGAGGGTGCAATGTTGCCAAAGCGCTGAAACTCATGAACAGTGGCGTTCGTGTACGGTAGTTTGTCACGGTCATCCATGCTGGGAGAGCGATCGTAACCCAGCACCCGAACAATCTCCTCATGACATCGTTCTGTAATGCAATTAAAGTTCATGAGTGTATGTTTCTCAATGTGAAAAATACAAGCAAGCCACTGGAAGGCTGACCTCCTGAAACACTGTTGTGCCGCTTTCTAAAACCTACTCCAACTCAATCAATGGTGTGTTTGGGATGGGGCTACATGTGTGCCACGATGAAAACCTGTATAAACCTAGTTGCATTTACAAATTATGCAATACTATTTCCATTTGGCATTTCCAACTACACTTATCAACTTTATATCTACATTTACGAACTAGACAGATCCAAAGCTGATAAGTTTTTATGTATATCTCAGCATTGCTTCTGCATTGTTTCTGTATTGTTTCTTTATCACCTAAGTATTTACCAGAGAATGAAAAGAGGGGCCTTTTTCCTTTGTCTTCTCTCTCTCTCTTTTTCTTTAAGGGAAGCATACCCCCACATATGTTTCTCATTTGTGGAGCAAGGATAAGATGACGAGTGAGGTTTTTACTTTCCTACTCTTTGCATTTTTAGGAGTACAAGGCAAGGCTGGTTAATATAATGATTGCCAGATGTGTTCTATATGTTGCACGGGTATCACGTGTCTCACGTTCTCATACCATATACCATATATGACGTAATCTTTCTCTCATTGGTTAAATCCATATTACGCCTCTTTTTTTTCTCCTATATGTTCTAATTCCTTTGTTCAATAAAATGAAGATTTTCCCCTTCTCTCAGATCTGAGTCTAAATTACTTGCAATTACCAAGGACACTGAAGGGCACGGTACGGGACAAACTGATAAACCTATCAAATTGGAATTAGAGAGCATGCATACATTTATCAATTCATGCATTCATTCAATGTCAAATGGATAGTTCCCCCCAAAATGAAAATTCTGTCATCATTTCCTCATCCTCAAGTTGTTCCAAACATGTATGAGTTTCTTTCTTTTGTTGAACACAAAAGATGATATTTTGAAGAATGTTGGTAATCAAACAGTTGACGTAGCCATTGACTTCCATTGTAGGAAAAAATCCTATGAAAGCCAATGGCTACCGTCAAATGTCTGGTTACCAACATTCTTCAAAATATCTTTGTTTGTGTTCAACAGAATAAAGAAACTCAGGGTTGGAACAACATGAGGGGGAGTAAATGACATAACTTAATTTTTTGGTTGAGCAAGCCGTTTAAGCCTAAGTACCTTGTACATCTGGGTATTGTGCCAAGTAGATGAGCCCCCATCTGATGGTGGTTGATGTGGTGTCGGTTCCAGCCAGGAACAAATCAGCAGCTGACATAATCATGTTATCCTCGTGAAACGTGGAGTCCTCGTTGGACTTTTGCTGCTCCAAGGAAAACAGAAAGCATTTCAATTGATCCATGCATGTCTAGTTATCTAGCAGCCTACCGTGATTTCACCTTGTAGGATATTGTTGGTCTTAAATCAAATTTCTTATAAGAGTTAGAAATGGAACTGTGGGTCTGAAGAACATTTTAGGGGTAGTTCATAACAAAAGATGTTCATTCAAGAACATGTTTTACTCTGCAAAATCGCTGCCACCTTTCCAAATAGTAACTACCATCAAAGAGTGGATTAAACAGCTTCTAGAACGGTTGGTCGTGATCTCACTTTCTCAATCTCCAGCTGGTAGGCATCAATGTAGTCCCGTGGACTGTCTGGATCCAAAGTTTCTCGGTGTGCTTTGATTGCTTCCCTTAAGAAATTCTTCACCTCATCGCCGTTCTGATAGATTTTCTGGTGTGGCCCTGGGAAATGTTTGATGATGGGAAGTAAGTTAAAAACCTGGAAAAGAAAAAGGCTACAGATAACTATGCAACATCAACAGCAAAATTTTCATTTTAACCTGCTCTAAAACACCTGCGTCCTAAATCACATACTCCCAAAGTAGGTACTTCTTTTGAGTAACTATTTCATGAGCATTAAAGGGGTGATGAACTGGATTTTTTATACTGCTTTCTGAGGTCAACTTATGACTCATCCAGATGGCATTCACATCATCGCGGGGGACTTTAATAAAGCTCGCCTTAAGACTGTTCTCCCCAAATTCCATCAGCACGTTAAGTGAGCTACTAGGGGAGGAAATACATTAGATCATGTTTACTCCAATATTAGACATGCATATAGAGCGTCCCCCTTCCCCAACCTCGGACAATCAGACCACCTCTCCCTGCTCCTCTTCCCGGCCTACCAAGCCAGACCATCACAGCCTGGCTTGAAAATGCGCTCATCCAGCTGCAAGACTGCTTTGCCTGCACAGAGTGGAGTATTTTTGAAGATCAGGACCTGGACACACACACCGAGTCTGTCCTTTTCTACATCAAGTGCTTTATCGAAAATGTCACAACGGAGAGACGCATTCCGGATCTTCCCCAACAGGAAGCCCTGGATGACAAGTGAAGTCCAGACCCTGATCAGAGCTCGTCACTCGGCCTTCAGGACGAGAGACAGAGCTCTCTACAGCACTGCCAGAGCTGACCTGAGGAGGGGCATTAAACAGGCCAAGGACTCCTACAAGAGGAAAATAGAGGGACACCTGATTGACAAAAACCTGCAACAGATGTGGAGGGGCATCCAGGCCCTAACCAACTACAAAGGCCGCCCCCCTTCCACATCCTCCAGCAGCAGCACCCTGGCAGAGGAGTTAAACAGCTTCTTTGCCCGGTTCGAGACCACCACCACACACCTGCAGTCACTGCCTCCCTCTGGCTCCAGCACTCCACCTCTATCTCTTCAGGAGCACGAGGTGAGGAAGAATCTGAGAGCAGTGAACCCCAGGAAAGCTGCTGGTCCCGACGGCATGCCGGGAAAGGTGGTTAAAGCTGACAGGGATCCTCATCAAACTCTTCAACCTTTCCCTGACACATGCCAACATCCCCATATGTCTGAAGGCCTCTACCATCATCCCCATCCCCCAAAAAACTGCCATAGACAGCTTGAACGATTACAGACCCATCGCTCTGACATCTGTAATCATGAAGTACCTGGAGCGATCAGTCTCTCAGCACAGAGACTGCCTCCCTCCCTCCTTCGACCTCCACCAGTTTGCCTACAGGGCAAACCAGTCCACGGAGGATGCCATCGCCCTCACACTCCACACAGCGCTGAGCCACCTGGAAAACAAGAAGAGTTATGTGAGGATGCTCTTCGTGGACTACAGCGCAGCGTTTAATACAATCATTCCAGACATTCTCTACAGTAAACTGATACAGCTACAGATCCCCCTCCCCACCTGCATCTGGATTAAAAACTTTCTGTCGAGCCACCCACAAGCCGTGAGACTCGGCCCCTACCACTCCTCCAACACTTAGACTCAGCACTGGTTCCCCTCAAGGCTGCGTTCTGAGCCCTCTGCTGTACGCCCTGTACTCCCACGACTGCTCTCCAACCCACCCAACCAACCACATTATAAAAAATGCTGACGACACCACAGTGGTTGGATGTATCTATGATGGGGACGAGACCGTGTACAGGGCAGAGGTGAAGAATCTGTCGCGCTGGTGCTCAGACAATAACCTAACCTTAAATATCCTCAAAACAAAATAACAAATTTTGGATTTCAGGAAGCACAGACAGGATTACACCCCCCTCCTCATAAATGGAGATAGGGTGAAAATTGTCACCACCTTCAGGTTTCTGGGCACCGACATCTCTGCTGAGCACTCCTGGTCCTACAACATCAGGGCCATGGTTAAGAAAGCTCAGCAGTTGCCACACTTCCTGTGTGTCCTCAGGAAGAATAATCTGGACACTAGGGATGCCACAATTCTCAATATAATATTGAACCGTTCGGTACGGCCTTCATGATTCAATACGCGCTTGTGAATTAACTGTAATTATTTTTCTACAAATTCTATAATTTGCCTCCATTTCAATACTGAACAACACTACATACATTTACATCACACGTAAGTGGTAGAGTTATACTCACGGAACACTATAGTTATTTACAATCACGAAAGTTCATTATTTGCATGCGTTTTGAAGCCTTGCCGGTTTCATTCGCGTGCGCAGTTTTAACATGCGCTTTTCCAAACGTGCGCACTAAACGCCTGTCAAACACGTGATTACTGGACTAAGTAGTCTTACTGCACTAATACTGTCAAATACACACAAGGTTTACATAAACACAGTCGGTTATGTCTAAAGTGAAAGTAAAATCTGCGTGTGTAGATGCACGCAGGTCAAATTGACAGCAGCGCAGCCTAGTGAACACGCTGTTCTTAAAGGGACATTTCACCTCTAAAATGATGTCATTTATTTACTCACTCTAATATTGTTCCAAACCTGTATTCATTTCTCGATGACAGAATTTTCATTTTTGAATGAACTTTCTCTTTAATGTTAATACAACAACAAAAGACAAAGAGAAAATCACTCACTGCTCTTGACAAAAAAACGAATACAGTAGCTTTAATAAGAATCAATGTATATTTTATAGTGAAGTGTATGTAGTGTTTTATTTTTACATTTATTCATTCAATTTCATACTTAAATGCTGCTGTATAGCTCTGAGCTGCCAGTGTAAATCTTATATATATATATATATATATATATATGTGTATTTTATATTATACAATACACTAGGAATGTGTATAAGGTTTTTTTAAGTAAAGTTTTAAGTTTAAGTAAGGGTTTTCAATTATTTTAAGTAAAATAAAGAAAGAGTATTGCAATAAAAAAATTATTTTTTCTCCTTAACCTCTTGCTGTTCCTGTTGGCTAAGAATAGAATAGCAAAAAACACTTGTGACAAGTCATCAGAACCGAACCGAACCGAACCGAAAACCGTGGTTAAAAACCGAGGTATGTATTGAACCGTGGACTAACTGTATTGTTGCATCCCTAATGGAAACGAAGCTACTACTGGCTTTCTATCACTCCGCTGTGGTGAGCGTACTAACACACTGCTTAAGTGTGTGGTACGCAGGCTCCAAGGCTGAGGACAGGAAGGCGGTGCAGAGGGTCATTAATATTGCCCAAAAGATCATCGGCTGCCCTCTGTCCAGCCTGGAAAACATTGCCACATCCTGCTGCCTCAGGAGAACCAAGGCCATCACAAGTGACCCTTCACACCCTGCCTACCCCCCCGTTTGATCTGTTGCCCTCTGGGAGACGCTACAGGTCAACCAAATCTCACACCAGCAGGCTGACGAACAGCTTTTTCCCCTGGGCCATACGAACTGTAAACACCCATGGACACTCACACACATAAGCCCCCACCTCCAATCACCTCATACCGCTCTGAAGAGCAGACAAATCAGCTCACCTCCCCCTACCTGCACTTTTGTTACAACAATAGACACTTTAAAGGTCCCATGGCGTGGCATTTTTCTATCATTTTATAATGTTTCCTGAAGTGTACTTATATTGTTAGTATGATTTTTACATCATAAAATGTCATAATTTTGAAATAAAAGGCATTTTTTCTATACTGATGTTTGCCCTCTGGCTGAATGCCCTGTTTCAAGAGGCGTGTCTGCTGTGAGACTTCAGTAAAAACGCCCACTGTTGTGATTGGCTGACATCTTTGCATTTGAATGAGTATAAGATCTTGTAGTGGAGGGGGCGTGGTTTAACGAGGTCTACGAGGCACGAGCCTGCTGCCAGAGAGACGGATGGACCGAAGTTCACTTCTCATCCTTTCTCTCAGCACGTCTCAGTTCAGTGAACTGTTGTAGTTACTAGCATATACTACAGGTTATTCGTTTATTTCTAGTCGGAGGGGCTGTCACTCATGTCAGAAAGTTAGTAACTCTAGTAAATTATGGATCAGCGCTGACTGGAGACGCGAACCGTTTAGAACGATTCAGTCCGATTTGGTGAACTGGTTCGGTTCACTAAAAAGAACCGGTTCGAAAGAATGATTCGTTCGCAAACTGGACATCACGAACCAGAGGCTGAGCGATTGCTAACAAAGTTATTTATAGTAATGCTGCCTAATTCCGATAGCACGTGAAGGCAGCATAACTACTGATTTGTGAGAGCGCTGCCAGCGTAAGTTTATTGTATCTGAGAGTTCTGAATGAACACGAGTTCCAGTCACGCCGAGCCCGTCTTCCTCCTTATTCTACCAACTTTGTAACACATGCAATGTACCATTACAGCTGTCGATATGAACGAGTTACGAGTAAGTGTTGATTATAGCATTATTTTTAGATATTTTCCTATCATATGAAAAGCGTCAGTGACGCACATTGAGTACACAGCGCAAACAAAGACACAACGGCGCAGTAATTAAATGTAATCCAGTTTATTGTGGGGAAAGCTGGCTAGCCCGGATACGCTCACGCTTACCCCCCGTCTGCTTAATCTCACGCCGTGTATGGCGCCTCCGCTGTGGGCCAGATGCAGTACTGGGGGTCGGTGATGTTGAAGGCCGACCGGCCAGTGCAGCCCGAGCCTCTGCGTGAGTGAGGTTTATCTTTAAAGAGATGTGAGTCTGCCGATGTTGAGTAGAAACTCACGACTGTATGTAGAACATATAGACGCGATGAGGACGTACAAAAACACTGACTCACAAGATAGAAAACACCGTTCTGTCGGGAGAGAGAGAAGCCGCAGCGTGTGCACGAATAATAAAGTTCTGTGTGAACTTGAATAATTAGCTACACATCAGAAATCACTGATCACAGATCAGAAGGAACTGAAAAAAGACTTACGTTTTAATTTATACATCCAAACACTGAGAAACTGCCAGCATTCACTCGTTCACAAGCCATGATCTCTCGAGGACAAATATGGCGCTCGCATGGGCGTGCCAAATTCTCTGGGCAGAGGAAAGGGAGGTAACCGTTCCTGTTATGACTTCATAACAGGAAAATTCCAGATCAGCTCGACTGGGCTTTCATTTTCTCAAAGGCAGAGAAAGACACCCAGAACTCGGTTTTACACCGATCAAAATTTCTAGCGACAATGACAATAAAGGCTACTCTACTCTACTCTATAACATTCACGTGGTTTTTACATTTAAAAACATCATAATGAATAAGTAATAGGCTAATTTCTACCCTGGTTTTGAGCCTAGCTCCTGAAACGCTGTTTTTATGGGCATGCCGCTTTCAAGACTTGGAAGTAAACGGCCACTGCTATGATTGGATAACAGTTTTGCATATTATAATGAATTCTGACTCCCCCGTCAGTACACATGGGGAATAGTTTTGAAAACTTTCAATGTGGAAAAATGGCAACTGGAATGATTCGCCCATACATGTTCGACCCAGGGCAGGACAATGAACCTCAGTAACGCCTCAAATACAAAGGATACTCCAGCCTGTGACACAGAGGTAAGCTATCGCTAATTATGTTTAGTTAGGTACGTACACATAATCAGTAGATATCAAACGATCTGTAGCAATGCAATACTAACACAAACGTTTTTTTACTCACATAAGTGTGTTGTGTCATTCCTGTTGGATCCAATATAGAAGGCACACCATCGTTTTTTTAATCTAATTCTGTCTGCAAATCCAGTCTCGACCTGTCTTGTTTACAAAAGAATCCACAGTGAAATGAATTGAAAAAATGCTCAATGTTTTACCACCGTGAGCTGGAACTTCATTAAAAATAAAGTTCAACTTTATTCCTAATATTGGAATCTGAAGGAAGCTTATGCAGCGACTGTGTTCTTCCACAACCAGGCACTGCACAATATTTTGTAATCATGTAGGCCTATGTTATTTATCTATTACATGCCACTCGCAAATCTGTGGGCGGGGCTACAGAATTAGGCGTTATTCTGTTGAGCCGGTGTTTCACTGCACTCTGACGTTACAGGGAAGCACATTCGCAGATCTCTCGTTTGCTGAGTCAGCTGTCAATGAAAGCTTTTCTTTGACTAACAATGACGTTTCAGCTCCGAAACTTGCAGGATATTCTTATATTACCATGACCTTTTATGTATCTAAAGCTCAAGGAAAAGTTGATTTCTCAATTCATGGCCCCTTTAAAAAAAGCCTTGTGGGATAGTAAAGTGTCCATTGGATGCACACTTCAGAATGTAGCTGGAAATAGTAGGTCATTCAGGTACTTTAGCACAGGTTTTGATGCGGCACGAGTGACCGCGGGTAAGTTTTGGTAACTTTTTGCCATAGAGTAACAATGCATTGTGTCGACAACTTATGGGAATGCAGACAGTAGAGTGAGATCCAGTTGGATACTAGGACAGTGTTTAGCTAATAACATTTTTAACACTTGTTCATACCTGCGCAACAAGTGACCCTGTTTGATTGACGTTCTCCTTCAGGATTTCCAAAAGGTATGCAAAGTTCTTGTTATCATAGTCGAACCGTTCCCCCAGGACGATGGAACATATAATGTTGGAAACAGCATTGTGTATTGCATGTTGTGGGTCGAAAGGCTTGCCTTCAACAAAGAAAACCATGTGTTAGTTTTTGGCAAGGAATGCATTGTTTAAAGATAACTAAAAGTTGAAATTTAGCTAGCTTGCTGACTAAACAAGCTGGTTTAATGGCATTTGAAGCTAAACTGAATACTAAGGCACAATGGGACTATGCACTCACATCCACATACTTGCGTAAAGTAGCATGTTTAAAGTTTGTTTAGAACTCTAACAAAGACAAGGTGGGACATGACAGAGTACAGAACCTCTAAACACTGAAAACATTCACAGACTAAAATCCTCAATAACCTTCTGATTTGAGCATTTCAGAGAGTAGGTAACTGCTTTCCTCCATCACGCGTTCCTCCAAAGATTTCTTTCCCAAGCCAAAATTCCTGAGCGTGTGCAGAGCAAACCGTCTCTGCTGCCTCCAGGCGTGACCAAACGTGACCATTATTATACCTGATGGAAAGAGAACAGACCTTTGGACAAAGTTGAGCAAAGACAGACAGACAACTTAAACAGATTCATAGGTCTACCAGCCCCAAACATCTTGACCAAGACAGTCCCATATCTAGACTAGCAGTAGATTGCTTGAGGCCCAGATCCAAACCAAGTCGACGGTCGTGTTTTTGAGTGTCGGCCGGCTTAGTTTTTTTGCTGTGTTGTGCACCGTTGGCTCTAGTTGGAAGTCGTCTGTTTTTTTTAAGGCCGATTCAGCATGTTGAGATTCAGCGGTGAGAGAGAAATCTGATTGGCTGTTCAGCTTAGCAAAGGAGTTCATGCACGAGAATGGCCGAGATGCAGAAAGATGCCGTCTTTCGTCGCCGCTAGTTGTTTGACATCGCTTGGTGTGTCCCGGACATAAAGGGTTAGTTCACCGAAAACTGAAAATTAGCCCAGGATTTACTCAACCCTCAAGCAATCCTAGGTGTATATGACATTCTTCTTTCAGACGAACACAGTCAGAGTTATATTAAATAATATCCTGGCTCTTCCAAGCTTTATAATGGCAGTGACTGTTGAGTCATTTATGAAGTCCATAAATTTATAATTTATATCCATATTTAAAACTTTATAAAGTAAATTATCACACACCAGTTACACTCATCAGACGTAGCATAAGCATTTTGAACTGCGAGAAGACGGTCCGCCGGAAGCTAGATTCTTTACTTTATAAAGTTTTAAATGCCCATAACCACTGGATATCTCCAAAGAGCTGAACATACCCACCAGCGAGGCCCTTCATTTCTTATTTGGGCTACATACTGACACATTTGCGTGTCGGTTTCTTCGAAACAGCTGCTCCGATGCGGCGTAAGAATGAATTTGAATGTCTTGCCCAGTGCTTGCCCCGCGACTTCAGGGAGAAACTGTTGTCTTTTCAGTGCTATGGGACAGTAAGTGTGTCTTTTGACATGCCAGCATGCATCACTGTACATAAAAAAGGTGAGAAATCAGTCATTGTGAAGTCTACTGGAAATGAGAACTACAGGTTATTTTTATGGTATGCCATAATGTGTTAATTTTTAAATGTGAATTTTGGTACATTTTACCAATATTTATCAAACTTTCAATATAAAAATTTCAATATGAAAATTATTTTCAAATATAATCATTGTTTATAAAAGAACAGATTTGGCCCTCAAAAAGGTACATCTTGTGGGGGGTTCGTTTATAATCAGGGTCGTTTTATATTCAGAACTATACGATAAATTCCTTTTTCCATTTCATCAAAATTCGGATGTACAGTGCATCTGGAAAGTATTCACAGCGCTTCACTTTTTCCACATTGTCATGTTACAGCCTTATTCCAAAATGGATTAAATTCATTAATTTGTTCCTCAGTTCTACAAACAATACATCATATTGACAGCGTGAAACAAGTTTGTTTGAGAAAAAAAAGAAAAAAAAAAATCACATGTACATAAGTATTCACAGCCTTTGCCATGACACTTAAAATTGAGCTCAGGTGCTCCTGTTTCCACTGATCATCCTTGAGATGTTTCTACAACTTGATTGGAGTTCACCTGTGGTAAATTCAGTTGATTGGACATGATTTGGAAAGGCACACACCTGTCTATATAAGGTCCCACAGTTAACAGTGCATGTCAGAGCACGAACCAAGTCATGAAGTCCAAGGAATTGTCTGTTGACCTCCAAGACAGGATTGTATCGAGGCACAGAACTGGGGAAGGGTACAGAAACATTTCTGCAGCATTGAGGGTCCAAATGAGCACAGTGGCCTCCATCATCCATTAATGGATGAAGTTTGGAACCACCAGGACTCTTCCTAGAGCTGGCCGTCCGGCCAAACTGAGCAATCTGGGGAGAAGGGCCTTAGTCAGGGAGGTGACCAAGAACCCGATTGTCACTTTGACAGAGCTCCAGCGTTTCTCTGTGGAGGGAGGAGAACCTTCCAGAAGAACAACCAGCTCTGCAGCTCTCCATCAATCAGGCCTGTATGCTAGAGTGGCCAGATGGAAGCCACTCCTCAGTAAAAGTCTGTCTGGAGTTTGCCAAAAGACACCTGAAGGACTCTCAGACCACGAGAAATAAAGTTCTCTGGTCTGATGAAACAAAGATTGAACTCTTTAGCCTGAAGGAAGGAAGCCTGGAGGAAACCAGGCACCGCTCATCACCTGGCCAACACCATCCCTACAGTGAAGCGGTGGTGGCAGCTCATGCTAGGGGGATGTTTTACAGCGGCAGGAACTGGGAGACTAGTCAGGATCGAGTGAATGATGAATGCAGCAATGTACAGAGACATTCTTGATGAAAACCTGCTTCTGATTGCTCTGGACCCCAGACTGGGCTGAAGGTTCATCTTCCAACAGGACAATGACCCTAAGCACACAGTCAAGATAACAAAGGAGTGGCTACGGGACAACTCTGTGAATGTCCTTGAGTGGGCCAGTCAGAGCCCAGACTTGAACCCGATTGAACATCTCCCCAACCTGATGGAGCTCAAGAGGTCCAGCAAAGAAGAACGGGAGAAACTGCCCAAAAATAGGTGTGCCAAGCTTGTAGCATCAAACTCAACAAGACTTGAGGCTGTAATTGATGCTGTAATAATTTCACTTTTATAAAAGTGAAAATTTTATTAAAGGTCCAATGGCATGGCATTTTTCTATTATTTTATAATGTTGCCTGAGGTGTACCTATATTGTTAGTATGATTTTTACATCAAAAAATGTCATAATTTAGAAATAAAAGGCTTTTTTTCTATACTGTTATTACCCCTGTGGCTGAATGCTCTGTTTCAAGGGGCGTTTCTGCTGTGAGACTTCAGTGAAAACGCCCACTGTTGTGATTGGCTGACATCTTTGCATTTGAAATGAGTGTTAAATTATGTTGCAGAGGGGGCGTGGTTTAGCGAGGCACTGCATGCATGAGAGAGAGAGACTGACCGGACACTCGTGAACCACGAAGAGCTAGAGGAAGTTTTATTGTACTGAGTTGTTGAGAGCGCTGTGCTGTTAGCGCAAGCTTATTTGTAGCTGAGAGTTCTGAATAAACAGTCCCAGTCATGTCGACTCTGTCTTCTTCCACCTTATTCTACGTACTTTGTAGCACATCTAATGTACCATTATAGCCGTCGAGATGAACAAATTGTCAAAGTGTGGATTATAGCATTATTTTATGATCTATTCCTATCACATGAAGGGCTGCAGTGATGAGCATTGAGTACATAGTCTGTTGATCGCGTGAATACAGTGATCTCGTCATTGCAGCGCGTTTTCTCTCACAAAATGCTTTCACCACAACTAACAGCAAACACAACATTGACAGGAAGACAGTAAGAGCTTTGCTGTGCTGCATAACAGCGTCATTCATTATAACAGCAGTTTGGGCAAGTGTGCAGATACACTCGCAACGTGTGATTGACAGCTCAGGACATTATAAAGAGTGTTCTTTGATCGCTCTCTATAGTTGAATCACTTAAAAAACGGATTTGTTTCATGCTACTAACAGAAACTATCGTTTTAGTCACTGGCTTCACTGATGCATTACCCTTAGGGCATCAAGATGCCGATCATTAAACGATCTAGAAAGAAAGTCTGAGTGAACTTGAATGATTAGCTACACATCAGAAATCCCTGATCACAGATCAGGCATTAATGAACACTATTACGCACTGCTTGTCACGGTGCTGTCGAATCCATATCGTAAAGTCTGTTTGTAAAGCCTGTGCTGACATAAACTAATTCCATTCTCTCCAAGTGCCCTGGGCGGGAGGCAAAACAGAGGAAGGGGAGGTAACCTTTCCTGGTATGACGTCATAACAGGAACATTCCAGATCAGCTCGCCTGAGCTGTCATTTTATCAAAGGCAAACATTTTAGCCACTTGGGGACCATATACAGGCTAGGCGAACTCATATTAATGTTAAAAAACCTCATAAAATGAAATTGTCATGCCATGGGACCTTTAACAAAAGATAAACAAGAATAACTAACAACTACTAAATGAATACGATGAATGATGAAGTGCATAAGATATATAAAATACATCTGATTAAGTTGAGTGTGGCTATGGAAGAGTTGCGTTTTCTTATGGAAAGATAAACTGTTGTTTCTCTGAAACTAAGGTGAAGAACCTTATTATGCATCAAAGAAATAAACAAAAGATTATTTGTTATTAACTAGCATTAGTTGTATTACCTCTAATGTAAATTAGAAAATCATATACTGATAATTTACAACAATGCCATGGTTTCTGGAGAGAGGTTTGGTTAAGTGATATTTACGTTCCACTTGGTTGAGTAAGCAGTCTGATGGCGGCGATTCTTCCACTGGTTGTGCTGGGAGACAATGCAGTGGGAAAGGAGCTGGAACCCGTTTCAACAGTCTTGAACAAGAAGATCTGTGGGATGCTGATCTCCTGGAGCACCAAAGGGTCCTAAAATCTGGAACACGCAGATGAGGCCTGAAGTAGGTGCAGAAGGTCCTTAATCTGGGACACGCAGATTAAGGAACCTTGAAGTAAGGTTTGCTCTCCTGATCTTAACCTTGTTGCAAATGTCTCTGTGTGTCTTCTGACTCTCTGGGCCAGACACTCAGGACTTGGTCAATCCGCTTTTGTCTCTCTGGCATGGAGACTCGGGATGTGCTGTAGTTTTCTCGCTGGACTAAAACGTAGTGGTTGTAAATGTCTTTTTCCTCACAGGCTGGAGGCTCAGAACGTGGTTGTATCTGTTGCTGCCTCACAAGCTGTAGACTCAGATCTTTTGTTTTCTCTCTGGATTAACCAGAGACTCAGAACTCAGTGATCTGTTTCAGTCTCATCCTTGCAGGACTCAGACTCAGAACTTGGTGAACTGTTTGTCTCTCTCAAGGAGAAACTCAGAAATTGGTTGCTCTGTCACAGTCTCATCCTCGCCGGACAGACTCAGAACAAGGTGTGTCTGTTGAAAGGGTACCTTTATCCTTTTCCAAATAGGAGGAGATTGCAATTTGGCGCTTCTCCATTCCAGTGTTGCGATTGGCTGCTGGCATCAGAGGGGGTCCACAGTGAGGCTCACCCTCCTTTCTCCTGTGGAATTCATTTGCATACTGTACACAGTTAGAAGTCTTTAAAGTGTCTTTAAAGTTTACCAATGCATTTCTCACTTTCCAAACCACCATCAGAATACCCTTGGCAATATTCTAAACAAATAGACACCAAACGTGATGGAAAAAGATTGAACTGTTCATTAATTTGTTCATTAACAGCTGAATCTGTGTAAGATGTTGCATTACAAATAGCTGTCACTGAGAATACTTATTTCTCTGAATAAGTATGAAATGGATGTGTGTAGTTTACATCAGTCTTACGGTTTTCAAACATAGTCATGACTCGATTTGGAGGTATCATTGTGGTCTTTCTTTCACCCACTACTGCTAAGGTCCTGTGGAATTTTTATGGCAGTCATAGACCAGGACATTACGGATTTGGGGGAAGGGCAGAAACTGCATGTGGACCAATGAAATGTCTTGTCCTTCCTGGGCTTGGTACTAGAGCTGGTCTTTTTGGCCTCTAAGAGGTGTCTGGCTGTTGCCCTAGCATCTTTATCTGATGGCGTTGGACAGTTTGTTTGAGTAAGTCCACCAAGATCCAATAAAAATGTAGCAAACCTTTAACCACTGTTATGGACAGAGAGGGACCCGGCCATAAACTGCGCCCTGGAATGTGCTGTCCACTACAGTGGCAAAGGTGCTTCAATAAAGTATTGAGCAAAGGCTGTGAATACTTATGTACATGTGATTTTTTTTCGTTTTTTTTATTTTTAATACATTTGCAAAGATTGTTTGTAGAATTGAGGGGAAAAAAATATGAATGAATCGATTTTGGAATAAGGCTGTACCATAACAAAATGTGGAAAAAACTGGATGCACTGTATTAGTACGCTACAACACCAACATCTTCAAATTAATACATTTTACTGACCATATCCATTACTGATCCAGTTAATAAGTGGTACAGATGGCCTTCCTGAAAAAGATGATCCATTTTGAACCAGGGCTTCCTTCGTGACCTGGATTGTATTGAGCATTATCGTTGGCTTCCTCCCGAGATACAAAGTGGTCATCTCTCCATACTGAGGCATCTACTCGGAGAAGATTTCACAGCACTTCAACACAACTAAAGTGGTTTAGACATCATCTCACTTAGCACAAGCAGAACATAAGACACAATTGCACAAAAACAAAGCCTCTATTACTATAAGCTGAAAGTAAAGACTCACTGATCTCAGAAACTCCATTGGGTTCTTCAAAAAATGTGGTATGGTACCCACAAAGGGCAGAGGTCTGGGACCAGGAGGAGTTCGACCTCTGTAGGAATTAATCCTGATGGTCTCAAACAGAACCAGAACGATCAAGACCAGAAACAGAGCCAGGCCAACAGAGGCCAGGTCTAACTTCATGAGAGTTGCCCACATGATTCCTTTCAAGAGCAGCGGATGACCATGAGCTTTATAAACATAGCGAAAGAGGGAGGAGACAGTGGGAGAGTAAGTTTGACACGCCAGTCCATGCTTGTGTAAGAGTTCTACTAGTCTTTACTGCTAATGCTGCAAGATTCGAAACATTCAAGACATGAAGAAGATCATTTTACCTTCATAAACTAGCTAGATCTAAGGGAAGATGTTCTTTCAATGCAATGTGGGGCAAGTTTAGTAAAAAACTGACAAGCTCAAAGCTCTCTACTACACACCAGTGGAAACGGTCTACACCCTGATCTCGGCTTCTTTCAGATTGTTGCATAGTCATGCAAATGTATACATTTTACAGCAAGTAAAAAAAAAAGGTACTACTACAAAATATATAGAAAATGTTTAAGATTTTGGCACTACATAATTGTCTTATTGGGTTATGTTCGATTTTCCTATCTAAAGCCTTTGTCCTTATGCAAGCAAAATAGGAATACGGCTAATAAAAATAAAGTGAATACATTTTAAATCCTTTTATTTTTTACACATAAAATAAAAACACATTTTTGGATCCCTCCAAAAATAGGGGTATAAAAATATCTGACATTTTGTATCGCGAATCAATGTGATGAAACAGAAATAAAAGGAAAATAAAACATAAAAACTGTACAAAAATGACAAAATCCATAAAAAAAAGTTTCAAAATGATCAAATGATGCAAAGTTAGTCTTTTTTCTATAAGGACCTTCGGGCATTGGTTTACAAAGTAAAGTGTCATTTCTTCATTTCTTCTGCTGAATGTAGTTGAGATTGCCGAGTCGGCCGTGTTGAATCAGTGGGTAATGTTGATTTCCCACCACAGAACCTGCAAGAGGGGCAGAAATGGGCGGTTATAAGAGGACACGTTTCCATCTGTGGCTGGTAAACACCATCTAGAGAAATGACTATTCAGAGTTAACTTCATGTCTATGGATAACATCTGTTGTGTGCAGCAAATAATGTGTTTCACATGAACAGCAATGTCAAGAAAACATCTCAAGGTCATAATCAAAAATAGTCAAATAAATACTTTTCTACATAAAGAGAATGAAGCCAACTTTTACCAACATTAAAGTCACCATGAAATCAAAATGGAATATTGGAATAAAATAAATTATGGAATATTGCTGTAATTTACTATAAACTAATTATCTGTGCACATCATTATTTTTTTAAATTCATGTGCCTTGCAATCTTTAATCAGAATATCTTCCCCTCCTTCTTGCAGTAACATCTCTTCTCTTCTCTGATGATGAGAGCGGGGCAAACTGTCACTCACATGAGATCGACCAATAGCAAACCACAACCATCCAAGCGATTCCACAATCCCCGCCATACATTTGTTCTTGTTTGAGAAGCGGTTCCACTCGGATATACTGCACAATAGAGAAGAAAATACCATTTCCATTTAATTACGACTTTAAATTAAGGCAACACATATTGGTTTATTTTTCCGTGATTTTTTCTCTCCATTACAAGTCACCAATTCCAATATGACTTGAGTAAAAGTCTTAAAGTATCTGTTTTTTTACAGTACTTACAGACTTTCAAAGACTTGTGCATATTTTTCTTCATTATTGTAATGGCCTCTATATTGGCTTTAGTCAGGTCTCTCTCTCCAGACTGCAGATGGTTCAAAATGCGGTAGCTCGCCTGTTGAGGGGTACACGAAAGCGGGAATATATTACCCCTGTTCTCGCCTGTCTTCACTGGTTACCTGTCCATTTCAGGATTTTGGTTTTAAATCTCTTAATGGTTTAGCACCTAAATATCCTTCGAACCTGATTAAGCTTTTATGCTGCGCTAAGAGCTCTTAGGTCTGCTGACCACTTGCTTTTAGTTGTCCCACGGGCAAAGTTGAAAAGCTGGGGTGACCGAGCATTTGCAGTGGCGGCCCTAAAGCTCTGGAATAGTTTGCCCCTCTATAATAGACAGACTTAAACACTTGTTTTTAAATCTTGCCTAAAAACTTATTTTTATATTCTGGCATTTGATGCTATGTGAGCTGCTTTTTTATTGTTTTATTGTGTGTTACGGTTTTCCTTTGTGCTGTTGACTGTTTGTATCATTGATATTTTAGTTTTATGTGTGTACAGCAGTTTAATAAACAAAAACTTACTGTTTTTAAAAAGTGTTTTATAAATAAACTTTGACTTGAATCCCATGTTGTACGACTGCAACGAGTGTACGAGTTCAACGTGGGATTCGCAAAACGCTTGCTCTGGAAAGATGGGTCAATACCTAGTTTATTTGGACCAGTTTGCTCCTCAGAATCACAACCTGTAAATATAATTAATTATTGGTATATACATTTTCTACCGGGTGTTCAAAAGACGTAGTTTTGGGTTATATATTGTGTAGGTCTCCTGCTAATCGGCTAACTCACGTCTTACTGAAATACTTCTGCTCATCAGCTGTGGCGACTATTACCTAAAACTGTGTCTATTAATGCAGACTGCGTGTCATTCTTAGTACTTTGAGTAAAGAAAGGATGGAGAAAGATTTGTTTTGCAAACTTTAATGTTACATCAGTCATTCATGTTAGTGCTCGGCTAACGTATGCGCGGTTACTGAAACAGTTCCCACATGAGCACCGCAATAAATCAGAAATACACACATGGGTTTGTTGATGGACACACACTTATTAATGCTGATGGTGAGGAATTACAGCTGCAACATCTCATAATGTACCTCAAAATGAGTAGCGTATCACTGAGAAACATCCTGGTTGAGTCGTCCTTGCAATGGAGGTTTGAGTTGTACAACCAGTTCTTCCAATGTTTCATCATCGATTCGGACTTGCACTGGGATTGAGGAAAAACCGATGTCATTGTTACTGTCCTTACAGTGTGTACAATTGTTTATGGTAATGGGTATTTGTTTCGGATGTGCGCTGTACGCGGTAGACCAATCACAACAGACTGGGCCATCTGACCAATCAAAGCAGATTAGACCAATCACAACAGACTGGGCCATCTGACCAATCAGAGCAGAGTAGCTCTCGGAAAGGAGGGATTTAGAGAGACTGATTCATCCATCGAGTCGTTTGAGAATCATTGAACACTGTGGTGATGTGCAAAGTATATTATGAGAAAATAAAACGTTTTTTGACCTTTGATGCATTTAAATCTGTTGTAGGAGACCTCCAAAACTAAATCAGGAGCCTTTAAATCGCATAATAGGGGCACTTTAATGTCGGAAAAGTTACTGATGGTCAATCCTTAGGAAGCTCTGCTCTGGCATATGATGTCGTATGCATCAGGAGAGCGGACCAAACTGAAAATCCCATTCATGTCCGGCCACTGCACACCAGGTGGCCAGGAGAAACGAATGCGCTGCAAGAGAGAAGTGATGAAGAGGAAGAGCTCCATCTTAGCCAGGGTCTCACCGGGACACACCCTCGGACCTGATAAATGGAGATAAAACATAGTCGGTTTCAAATCTAGTTGGGTTCGCTCTTGGTCTACTGATGTCGTTGTCACAGGTGACTCACCCAAGGAGAAAGGGAGGAAAGACTCTGGTTTGAAGAATTGTCCATTATCGTCTAAGAAATTCTCTGGGTTAAAAGTGTCTGGATACTTCCAGTGCTCCTTATCACTTAAAATTGCTGTTAAGTTAGTCAGTATCTCGGTGCCCTAGAAAGACGATGTTTGTTAGTTGAACAATTTCAATCAGGAAAAACAACACATCCAGGCTCCATTCATTACCTTGGGAATGTCGTATCCTCGTAGTTTTATGGGCTGAGTTGTTTCATGCATCAAGTTAGTGGGTACAATATTGCCAAAGCGCTGAAACTCATGAACAGTTGCGTTCGTGTATGGTAGTTTGTCACGGTCATCCATGCTGGGAGAGCGGTCGTAACCCAGCACCCGAACAATCTCCTCATGACATCGTTCTGTAACGAAATTAAAGTTCATGTGTGTATGTTTCCCAATGTGAAAATACAAAAAGCAAGCCACTGGAAGGCTGACCTCCTGAAACACTGTTGTGTCGCTTTCAAAACCTACTCCAACTCAAACAATGGTGTGTTTGGGATGTAGCACCTGTGTGATATAGGGATGCTCATATTGACCGTTTAACCGTTAACCGATAGTATGAATTTTGACCGATTAATACTATCAGTTAAACGGTTTAAAAGGTGTTTTTTTTTTTTTGCTGCATGGTCACCACATTTTTATAAGAAACAATATTGAGTCTATTAAACACGACAGAACAACAAATATATCAGTGAGAACACTCGTTTTAACAGCCTACATACACCGGGACTGCATTTGACTGCATATCACAATTTTCCCAATGTTGATTCTTCTTGCAATCGTAATGAAATGGACTGTGGCCTACATTAAACCTTTAAATAAAAGGTTTACACAGTCATATACAATAAACGAGCTTGCACAGCGACAGGAAATAAAAATTAACACAAAAAACCTGCCTACCTTACCAGAGCATGTCAGCAAAGCAAAGCGGAGCTTCACTCATTTACTGCTCACCGGTAAAATGACGTGCGCTCAAATCCCTCTCCGACATGACATTTCTCAGTACTGTAGCCTACTATGCTTGTAGCCATTAAAACACGTAATTAGTTTCAGCTTAAATATTATAATGTTATTTTTTAATTTAATTTACGTTGAAAAGTGAACAGGACACATAAGATGCATAATGTCAGAAGACGGGGGTCTTCAATAAGTTCAATAACACTTCAATATGTTTTGTTTTGTTGAAAGCCTTTCTTTAAAGTGAATTTCGTTTTGTATAAATTGTATCTTAATTTTAATCTATGTTTAATCAACCAAATTGCCCGGATTTAAAGGTCCCGTTTTTCCTGTTTTTTTGAAGCTTTGATTGTGTGAAATATAACTTGTGTTCATGCTTCGCGTGTAAAAAAACCCAGTATTTTTCACACAATTTACTTATCTGTATACCGCTGTTTTCACTGTCCTAAAATTAGCTTGAGGATTTCCCTGTTCTATGAAGTCCCTCCTTCAGAAATACGTAACGAGTTCTGATTGTGCCAGCGGTTCCCGTGTTGTGATTCGACAGCAGCTTACACACGTTGCCCGGAAAGGTCACACCTCTTACCATAACGGGGAGATGTATGCGCTCAAAGTACAGCCCCTGAAGGCCAAACAAAGGTGATTTGACTCCGGGATGAAAATAACAGCGTCTCGACGACATGGCGACAAACACACTCTACGAACGCAACACTTCCTCTTCTCCACGAGGGAGCAACAAGACCACGCCCCCTTTTTCGTGTATTCTTGTGGGCGGAGGTTAGTCAACAAACTGTTCTACTGACGTCATTAAAGCAGGGAGTACAGGGATGTAGTCCAGACCGACCGTTCGCTGTAGGCTTTGAAAGGGAACTTCTGTTAAATAAAATATCTCGCTTGGCATTGAACTTTGAGCTTTATAATTTTACAGGTGTTATTTATACTCTAACAGCAACATTACACACTAACTAAAGTTTGAAAAATGGGATCACGAAGAACAGGACCTTTAATAAATAATAAGCAAATAGTATAGCCTATAACAGACAATGACATGGAGGCAGCGTGAACAACGGCTTAAATGAACAACTAGAAAAGAAAAAAAACTTTAGTCAGGGGCAGCTCTAACTATTTATTACAGATAGACCTATATTTTATCCAGCATGTCACAAATTGAGTTCTGGGTTGAGCGTGCGGTGCGGAGCGGAATGAGCTTCATAAATGAATGTAATTGTTTTAAAAACATAATTCAACAAATAAATAATATTTTTTAATGGGCCACTTAAAATGTTTATTACAAATAAATTACAAATAAAAACAAATAAAATGAACAAAAATATGCATTGCATTTGCAATCCTTTGAAATCCATTGCAGCACCCCAGGCACCCCCACTTCCCGCGCCCCTGCACCCCTTAGACATACTACTTTAAAAAAAAAATGTAAAACCAGTAAAGGTGTGGATTGAGGTAGGCTTGCTATTTTTATATGATTAAAAAAAACTTAGATTGACGGGAAAAAAACTATTCCGGTTCTTCAAATGGATTCAGTGTTTTCGTTTTGTCATCTTAATTTGTTAATTATTTAAGTGAAAAATATTTAGTGTCAGCTTATTTATTTTATGCATTTTTAAAAAGTTTTATTCTGTTTTTCTCTGTTGTCAGAAACGCTGCAGGTGTGTGAACGTTTGATAATGTGAATCCAGGTTCTGATGTTGTTTTGATCTGTTCTGTATGCTGCGGTTTGCACAGTAAAATAAACCCGTGGTCACAGACACCTATATGACCTATATGAGGTCACAGACACTCTTCAATTGTATATTTATTTAATGCCAATTCAATATTATAATCTAATCAGTTAACGGTTAATAATCGGATAATGAGCAGCGGTTGTCGGTCGGGAAAATTAATCGCTTTGAGCATCCCTAGTGTGATACAATAAAAATCTGTATAAACCTAGTTGCCTTTACAAATTATGCAATACTATTTCCATTTGGCTACTAAAAGCACAAAAAATGCATGTTACAACTTTGACACAATATAAAAAGGCAATATTACAGTGCAGAACAAAAAAACCAACAGCTCTTGCAATAAAATACATTTTTGTACATAATATTGTCTTGCATATGCAAGAAGGTTTGACAACAAGACCAAATGGTTCTGGTTTTTGTGCATCTCAAAACCAATCGTGACATGCCAAGCCATGTTTGAATATGCGAAAGTACAAATGAGATTCGAGAGCTGTGGAGGAGGGGATTTTCTGGGAATAATGACTCAAATTAGGTCTGTTCCTCAAACAAAAGCAACTGACTTTGATAGAAGACAGAATTCTCACTTTTAGGTAAACCAACCCTTAAAATGCATGCAAACTATACTTATCACCTTTATATCTACATTTACGAACTAGGCAGATCCAAAGCGAATTAGAGAGCACGCATACATTTATCAATTCATGCATTCAAGCAATGTTAAATGGATAGTTCCCCCCGAAATTAAAATTCTGTCATCATTTCCTCACCCTCAAGTTGTTCCAAACCTGTATGAGTTTCTTTCTTTTGTTGAACACAAAAGATGATATTTTGAAGAATGTTGGTAGTCAAACAGTTGACGTAGCCATTGACTTCCATTGTAGGAAAAAATACTATGAAAGCCAATGGCTACCGTCAAATGTCTGGTTACCAACATTCTTCAAAATATCTTTGTTTGTGTTCAACAGAATAAAGAAACTCAGGGTTGGAACAACATGAGGGGGAGTAAATGACATAACTTAATTTTTTGGTTGAGCAAGCCGTTTAAGCCTAAGTACCTTGTACATCTGGGTATTGTGCCAAGTAGATGAGCCCCCATCTGATGGTGGTTGATGTGGTGTCGGTTCCAGCCAGGAACAAATCAGCAGCTGACATAATCATGTTATCCTCGTGAAACGTGGAGTCCTCGTTGGACTTTTGCTGCCCCAAGGAAAACAGAAAGCATTTCAATTGATCCATGCATGTCTAGTTATCTAGCAGCCTACCGTGATTTCACCTTGTAGGATATTGTTGGTCTTAAAACAAATTTCCTATAAGAGTTAGAAATGGAACTGGGGGTCTGAAGAACATTTTAGGGGTAGTTCATAACACAAGATGTTCATTCAAGAACATGTTTTACTTGGCAAAATCGCTGCCACCTTTCCAAATAGTAACTACCATCAAAGAGTGGATTAAAAAGCTTCTAGAACGGTTGGTCGTGATCTCACTTTCTCAATCTCCAGCAGGTAGGCATCAATGTAGTCCCGTGGACTGTCTGGATCCAAAGTTTCTCGGTGTGCTTTGATTGCTTCCCTTAAGAAATTCTTCACCTCATCACCGTTCTGATAGATTTTCTGGTGTGGCCCTGGGAAATGTTTGATGATGGGAAGTAAGTTGAACACCTGGAAAAGAAAAAGGCTACAGATAACTATGCAGCATCAACAGCAAAATTTTCATTTTAACCTGCTCCAAAACACCTGCGTCCTAAATCACATAGTCCCAGAATAGGTACTTCTTTTGAGTAACTATTTCATGAGCATTAAAGGGGTGATGAACTGGCTTTTTTATACTGTTTTCTGAGGTCAACTTATGACATTCACATGGTTTTTACATTGAAAAACATCATAATGAATAAGTAATAGGCTATTTTTTACCCTGGTTTTGAGCCTAGCTCCTGAAACGCTCTGTTTTTATGGGCGTGCCGCATTCAAGACTTGGAAGTAAACGGCCACTGCTATGATTGGATAACAGTTTTGCATATTATAATGAGTTCCGACTCCCCCGTCAGTAAAAGTGGGGAATAGTTTTGAAAACTTTCAATGTGGAAAAATGCCAACTGGAATGATTTGCCCATACATGTTCGACCCAGAGTCTGATCCAGAATCGCAGGACAATGAACCAACAACACCTCAAATACAAAGGATACTCCAGCCTGTGACACAGAGGTAAGCTATCGCTAATTATGTTTAGTTAGGCACGTACACATAATCAGTAGATATCAAACGATCTGTAACAATGCAATACTAACACATAAACATTTTTTTACTCACATAAGTGTGTTGTGTCATTCCTGTTAGATCCAATATAGAAGGCACCCCATCGTTTTTTTAATCTAATTCTGTCTGCAAATCCAGTCTCTACCTGTCTTGTTTACAAAAGAATCTGCGGTGAAATGAATCGAAAAAACGCTCAACGTTTTACCCACTTGAGCTGGAACTTCATTAAAAATAAAGTTAAACCATATTCCTAATATTGGAATCTGAAGGAAGCTTATGCAGCGACTGTGTTCTTCCACAACCAGGCTTTGCACAAGTTCGGTGGGCGGGGCTACAGAATTAGGCGTTCTCCAAAGAGTAACAATGCATTGTGTCGAAAACTTATGGGAATGCAGACAGTAGAGTGAGATCCAGTTGGATACTAGGACAGTGTTTAGCTAATAACGTTTTTAACACTTGTTCATACCTGCCCTACAAGTGAACCTATGTGATTGACGTTCTCCTTCAGGATTTCCAGAAGGTATGCAAAGTTCTTGTTATCATAGTCGAACCGTTCCCCCAGGACGATGGAACATATAATGTTGGAAACAGCATTGTATATTGCATGTTGTGGGTCGAAAGGCTTGCCTTCAACAAAGAAAACCATGTGTTAGTTTTTGGCAAGGAATGCATTAATAGTTAAAGAGAATTAAAAGTTGAAATTTAGCTAGCTTGCTGACTAAACAACTGGTTTAATGGCATTTGAATGATTGAATTGATGATGCACTCACGTCCACGTACTTGCGTAAAATAGCATGTGTAAAGTTTGTTTAGAACTCTAACAAAGACAAGGTGGGACATAACAGAGTACAGCACCTCAAAACACTGAAAACATTCACAGACTAAAATCCTCAATTACCTTCTGATTTGAGCATTTCAGAGAGTAGGTAACTGCTTTCCTCTGTCACGCGTTCCTCCAAAGATTTCTTTCCCAGGCCAAAATTCCTGAGCGTGTGCAGAGCAAACCGTCTCTGCTGCCTCCAGGCGTGACCAAACGTGGCCATTATTATACCTGATGGAAAGAGAACAGACCTTCGGACAAAGTTAAGCAAAGACAGACAGACAGACAGACAACTTAAACAGATGCAAAGGTCTACCAGCCCCAAACATCTTGACCAAGACAGTCTACCAAGTCGAACATGGCCTCATTGCCGGGTAGAGTCCCAGATCTAGACTAGCAGTAGATTGCTTGAGGCCCAGATCCAAACCAAGCCAACGAGTCGTCAAGTCATCTTACCTGAGCATTTGAATGCACAGATATTTTCATAATAACATGAGCCAACTGGAACGAAGAACATGACTAGCATGATTTATATTAAAAATGGTAAGCAAGCGCTGCTTTGTTTAGGGTTTGTGTATCAGCAGTTCTAGTTTTTGTTTCCCTTATTGAATGACGATTGATGAGCGATATTTACTCACATGCTGGCGCAGAACGCACATGCTAGTTGACAGTCGCCTTTAATCTTTTTGGTGTGTTCAAGCGTAGCTTTTTGGCCGAGAGGCAGAAAGACGCCATCTTTCGTCGCCGCTAGTTCTTTGACATCGCTTGGTGTGTCCCGGGCATAAAGGGTTAGTTCACCGAAAACTGAAAATTAGCCCATGATTTACTCAACCCTCAAGTCTTCCTAGGTGTATATGACATTCTTCTTTCAGACGAACACAATCAGAGTTATATTAAAAATGTCCTGTCTCTTCCAAGCTTTAAAATGGCAGTGACTGTTGGGTCATTTTTGAAGTCCATAAAAGTGCATTTAGCCATCATATAACTGCTCCACATGGCTCTGGGGGGTTAATAAAGGCCTTATGAAGGGTAGCAAAGCGGTTGCGTAAGAAAAATATCCATATTTAAAACTTTATAAAGTAAATTATCGCACACCAGTTATGCTCGTCAGGCGTAGTGTAAGCATTTTGAACTGTGAGAGGCATTACACTTTTTTAAGTTAAATACATAAGACTGTCTGCCGGAAGCTAGATAATTTACTTTATAAAGTTTTAAATGCCCATAACCACTGGATATCTCCAAAGAGCTGAACATACCCACCAGCGAGGCCCTTCATTTCTTATTTGGGCTACGTACTGACACATTTGCCTGTAGGTTTCTTTGAAGCAGCCGCTCCGATGCGGCGTGAGAATGAATAAGAATGTCTTGCCCAACGCTTGCCCCGCGACTTCAACAACAGGGAGAAACTGTTGTTGTTATAATCAGGGTCGTTTTATATTCAGAACTATATGATAAATTCCTTTTTCCAACTCATCAAAATTCGGATGTACAGTGCATCTGGAAAGTATTCATAGCGCTTCATTTTTTCCACATTTTGTCATGTTACAGCCTTATTCCAAAATGTATTAAATTCTTACAATACATCATATTGACAGCGTGAAAGAAGTTTGTTTGAAATCTTTGCAAAAAAAACAACAACAAAAAACACATGTACATAAGTATTCACAGCCTTTGCCATGACACTTAAAATTGAGCTCAGGTGCTCCTGTTTCCACTGATCATCCTTGAGATGTTTCTACAACTTGATTGGAGTCCACTTGTGGTAAATTCAGTTGATTGGACATGATTTGGAAAGGCACACACCTGTCTATATAAGGTCCCACAGTTAACAGTGAATGTCAGAGCACAAACCAAGCCATGAAGTCCAAGGAATTGTCTGTAGACCTCAGAGACAGGATTGTATCGAGGCACAGAACTGGGGAAGGGTACAGAAACATTTCTGCAGCATTGACGGTCCAAATGAGCACAGTGGCCTCCATCATCCATTAATGGATGAAGTTTGGAACCACCAGGACTCTTCCTAGAGCTGGCTGTCCGGCCAAACTGAGCAATCGGTGGAGAAGGGCCTTAGTCAGGGAGGTGACCAAGAACCTGATGGTCATTCTGACAGAGCTCCAGCGTTTCTCTGTGGAGGGAGAAGAACCTTCCAGAAGAACAACCATCTCTGCAGCTCTCCATCAATCAGGCCTGTAGGTTAGAGTGGCCAGACGGAAGCCGGAAGAGTTTGCCAAAAGGCACCTGAAGGACTCCCAGACGACGAGAATCAAAGTTCTCTGGTCTGTTGAAACAAAGATTGAACTCTTCGGCCTGAATGGCAAGCGTCATGTCTGGAGGAAACCAGGCACCGCTCATCACCTGGCCAATCCCATCCCTACAGTGAAGCGGTGGTGGCAGCATCATGCTGTGGGGGTGTTTTACAGCGGCAGGAACTGGAAGACTAGTCAGGATCGAGGGAATGATGAATGCAGCAATGTACAGAGACATCCTTGATGAAAACCTGCTCCAAAGCACTCTGGACCTCAGACTGGGGCGAAGGTTCATCTTCCAACAGGACAATGACCCTAAGCACACAGCCAAGATAAAGGAGTGGCTACGGGACAACTCTGTGAATGTCCTTGAGTGGGCCAGTCAGAGCCCAGACTTGAACATCTCTAGAGAGATCTGAAAATGGCTGTGCACCAACGCTCCCCATCCAACCTGATGGAGCTTGAGTAGTCCTCAAGAAGAAAGAAGAAAGGGAGAATCTGCCCAAAAATAGGTGTGCCAAGCTTGTAGCATCAAACTCAACAAGACTTGAGGCTGTAATTGGTGCCAAAGGTGCTTCAACAAAGTATCGAGCAAAGGCTGTGAATACTTATGTACATGTGATTTTTATTTAATTTATTTTTTTATAAATTTGCAAAGATTTTAAACAAACTTCTTTCACATTGTCATTATGGGGTATTGTTTGTAGAATTGAGGAAAAAAATAATGAATTAATCGATTTTGGAATAAGGCTGTAACACAAAAAAATGTGGAAAAAACTGGATGCACTGTATTAGTACACTACAACACCAACATCTTCAAATTAATACATTTTACTGACCATATCCATTACTGATCCAGTTTAGAAGTGGTACAGGTGGCCTTCCTGAAAAAGAGGATCCATTTTGAACCAGGGCTTCCTTCGTGACCTGGATTGTATTGAGCATTATCGCTGGCTTCCTCCCGAGATACAAAGTGGTCATCTCTCCATACTGAGGCATCTACTCGGAGAAGATTTCACAGCACTTCAACACAACTAAAGTGGTTTAGACATCATCTCACTTAGCACAAGCAGAACATAAGACACATTATTGCACAAAAACAAAGCCTCTATTACTATAAGCTGAAAGTAAAGACTCACTGATCTCAGAAACTCCATTGGGTTCTTCAAAAAATGTGGCATAGTACCCACAAAGGGCAGAGGTCTGGGACCAGGAGGAGTTCGACCTCTGTAGGAATTAATCCTGATGGTCTCAAACAGAACCAGAATGATCAAGCCCAGAAACAGAGCCAGGCCAACAGAGGCCAGGTCTAACTTCATGAGAGTCGCCCACATGATTCCTTTCAAGACAAACACAAGAGCAGCGGACGACTGTGGGGCTTTATAAACAGAGCGAAAGAGGGAGGAGACCGTGGGAGAGTAAGTTTGACATGCCAGTCCATGCTTGTGTACAAGTCTTTACTGCTAATGCTGCAAGGTTTGAAACATTCAAGACATGAAGATATGATTATATTTCTGCAAAACACTAATTTTACCTTTATAAACTAGCTAGATCTAAGGGAAGACGTTCATTCACTGCAATGTGGGGCAAGTTTAGTAAATAACTGACAAGCTCAAAGCTCTCTACTACACACCAGTGGAAACGGTCTACACCCTGATCTCGTCTTTGTTATTGAGATTAGGCAAGAGGCCTGGAAAAGGGAGTATAGGTGACAGCAAAACTATAGCATGAGTTTTCAGTTCAGATTTTTGCAGTCATGCATATTTATACATTTTGCAGCAAGTAAAAAAAGGTACTACTAAAATATATATAGAAAATATTAGGCAACACAGCAGCATGTTGATTTGCTTTTTCTTTATTTTATTTTTTTGGTCTTTTCTTGATTTTTTTCTGCTCTTTTTGTCTGTTTTCTTGGTTTGCTATAGGGAAGATTTTGGCACTACATAATTGTCTTATTGGGTTGTTATGTTCAATTTTCCTATCTAAAGCCTTTGTCCTTATGCAAGCAAAATAGGAATACGGCTAATACAAATAAAGTGAATACATTTTAAATCCTTTTTTTTTTTTACACATAAAATAAAAACACTTTTTTGGACACCTCCAAAATAGGGGTATTAAAATATCTGACATATTGTATCACAAATCAATGTGATGAAACACAGAAATAAAAGGAAAATAAACATTTACATTTACATTTATGCATTTAGCAGACACTTTTATCCAAAGCGACTTACAACTTGCGAGAACAGGAAGCGATCGGTCATGAAGAGTCGAGTAAGCAAAACAAGTGCCTGAAATACTGAGTCCGTGTACATTGCTCAGTGTAGCACAGGCTAGAGTAGGGAGGGAAAAGGGAAAAAAGAGAAAAAGAACGTTTTTAGTTTTTTTTTATGAGGTTAAGTGGTCACGGAAGAGCTGAGTTTTTTGTTGTCTTTTGAATGTTGTCAATGATTCTGCGTTTCGGATGGCGGTGGGAAGATCGTTCCACCAGCTCGGAACGTTGAATGAAAAATGTTCTGGAAAGATTTTTTGCCTCTCTGTGATGGTACATTAAGCTGTCGCTCCTTAGCTGAGTGAAGGCTTCTGGTGGGGGTGTAGACTCGTAGAATCGAGTCAAAGTATGCAGGAGCTGAGCTTGTGGTGGCTCTATAGGCAAGCGTCAGCGCCTTAAACTTGATGCAAGCAGCGAGTGGTAGCCAGTGCAGAGAGATGAAGAGAGGTGTGACGTGGGTCCTTTTGGGCTCGTTGAAGATAAGACGTGCTGCTGCATTCTGGATCATTCGAAGTGTTTGGATCGAACAAGATGGGAGTCCAGTCAGAAGCGCATTACAGTAGTCAAGTCTGAAATAACCAGGGCCTGGACAAGAAGCTGTGTTGCGTGCTCTGAAAGGAATGGTCTGATCTTCCTGATGTTGTGGAGCGCAAACCTGCACGAGCGAGCTGTCTTAGAAATGTGTTCTTTGAAGGACAACTGGTCATCAAATGTTACTCCAAGATTTCTGACTGACTTTGATGGGGAAATCAAGGATGTACCTAACTGGATGGTGAAGTCGTGTTTTATAGTAGGACTGGCATAGAAGACGTGAGATGTCCGCCAGAGAGCTTGAGATTCGTGCAGCTACTGTGGGATCATCTGGTTGGAATGAGAGGTAGAGCTGTGTGTCATCAGCATAGCAGTGGTATGAGAAGCCATGTGCCTGTATGATGGGTCCCAAATGAAGTAGTGTAGATGGAGAAGTGGAGAGGTCCAAGCACTGAGCCCTGAGGCACCCCAGTGGTCAGGTGATGATCTTTGGATTCCTCTCCTCTCCAGGCAACCTTTAAATACCTACCTGTGAGATAAGACTCAAACCAAAAATAAAACATAAAAACAGTACAAAAATGATAAAATCCATTTGAAAAAGTTTCAAAATGACCAAATGATGCAAAGTTAGTCTTTTTTCTATAAGGACCTTCGGGCATTGGTTTACAAAGTAAAGTGTCATTTCTTCATTTCTTCTGCTGAATGTAGTTGAGATTGCCGAGCCGGCCGTGTTGAATCAGTGGGTAATGTTGATTTCCCACCACAGAACCTGCAAGAGGGGCAGAAATGGGCGGTTATAAGAGGACACGTTTCCATCTGTGGCTGGTAAACACCATCTAGAGAAATGACTATTCAGAGTTAACTTCATGTCTATGGACAAAATCTGTTGTGTGCAGCAAATAATGTGTTTCACATGAACAGCAATGTCAAGAAAACATCTCAAGGTCATAATCAAAAATAGTCAAATAAATACTTTTCTACATAAAGAGAATGAAGCCAACTTTTACCAACATTAAAGTCACCATGAAATCAAAATTGAGAATTCATTTTTATGTAATATTGCTGTAATTTATTATAAATTAATTATCTGTGCACATTATTATTTTTTTAATTCATGTGCCTTGCAATCTTTAATCAGAATATCTTCATCAACCTCCCTCTTGCAGCAACATCTCTTCTCTTCTCTGATGATGAGAGCGGGGCAAACTGTCACTCACATGAGATCGACCAATAGCAAACCACAACCATCCAATCGATTCCACAAGCCCCGTCCTACATTTGTTCTTGTTTGAGAAGCGGTTTCACTCGGATATATACGGCACAATAGAGAAGAAAATACCATTTCCATTTAATTACGACTTTAAATCAAGGCAACACATGTTGGTTTGTTTTTTGGTGATTTTTTGTTGTTGTCTGTTTCCTTGGTTTGCTAAAGAAAAGTTTTTGGCTTTTTTAACAGCATAATTGACTTATTGGGTTGCTATGTTTAATTTTCTATGTTATTGCTATGTTATGTGCTATGCTATATTGTTTAAAAAAAAGCAAACATGTTTCATGTTGACAGTAATTGAAATGTCCATGTTACTTTGGACATGAAAACCATACTTGAGTAAAAGTACAGATTCCTTACTGCGAAAATGTCTCCATTACAAGTTACGAGTCACCAATTCCAACATGACTTGAGTAAAGGTCTTAAAGTATCTGTTTTTTACAGTACTTAAAGACTTGTGCATATTTTTATTCATTATTGTAATGGCCTCTATATTGGCTTTAGTCAGGTCTCTCTCTCCAGACTGCAGATGGTTCAAAATGCGGTAGCTCGCCTGTTGAGGGGTACACGAAAGCGGGAATATATTACCCCTGTTCTCGCTTGTCTTCACTGGTTACCTGTCCATTTCAGAATTAATTTTAAGATTTTGCTGTTTGTTTTTAAATCTCTTAATGGTTTAGCACTTTAATATCTTTCAGACCTGATTAAGCTTTTATGCTGCGCTAAGAGCTCTTAGGTCTGCTGACCACTTGCTTTTAGTTGTCCCACGGGCAAAGTTGAAGAGCAGGGGTGACCGAGCATTTGCAGTGGCGGCCCTAAAGCTCTGGAATAGTTTGCCCCTCTATAATAGACAGGCTTAAACACTTGTTTTTAAATCTTGCCTAAAAATTTATTTTTATAGTCTGGCATTTGATGCTATGTGAGCTGCTTTTTTTATTGTTTTATTGTGTGTTATGGTTTTCCTTTGTGCTGTTGGCTGTTTGTATCATTGATATTTTAGAAATGATATTTGCATAATGCCCGCCTATGTTGTACGACTGCTTCTCAAATCTCGGAGTTCAACGTGGGATTCGCAAAACGCTTGCTCTGGAAAGATGGGCCAGTACCCAGTTTATATGGACCAGTTTGTCCTCAGAATCACAACTTGTAAGTATAATTAATTATTGGTGTATACATTTTCTACTGGGTGTTCAAAAGACGTAGTTTTGGGTTATATATTGTGTAGGTCTCCTGCTAATCGACTAACTCACGTCTTACTGAAATACTTCTGCTCATCAGCTGTGGCGACTATTACCTAAAACTGTGTCTATTAATGCAGATTGTATGTCATTCTTACTACTTTGAGTAAAGATAAAGGATGGAGAAAGACTTGTTTTGCAAACTTTAATGTTACATCAGTCATTCATGTTAGTACTCGGCTAACGTATGCGCTGATACTGATACAGTTCCCACATGAGCTCCCCAATAAATCAGAAATACACACATGGGTTTGTTGATGGACACACACTTATTAATGCTGATGGTGAGGAATTACAGCTGCAACATCTCATAATGTACCTCAAAATGAGTAGCATATCACTGAGAAACATCCTGGTTGAGTCGTCCTTGCAATGGAGGTTTGAGTTGTATAACCAGTTCTTCCAATGTTTCATCATCGATTCGGACTTGCGCTGGGATTGATGTAAAACCGATGTCATTGTTACTGTCCTTACAGTGTGTACAATCGTTTATGGTAATGGGTGTTTGTTTCCGATGTGCGCTATATGCGGTAGACCAATCACAACAGACTGGGCCATCTGACCAATCAAAGCAGATTAGACCAATCACAACAGACTGGGCCATCTGACCAATCAGAGCAGAGTAGCTCTCGGAAAGAAGGAATTTAGAGAGACTGATTCATCCATCGAGTCGTTTGAGAATCATTGAACACTGTGGTGATGTGCAAAGTATATTATGAGAAAAATAAAGCGTTTTTTGACCTTTGATTTAAATCTGTTGTAGGAGACCTCCAAAACTAAATCAGGAGCCTTTAAATCGCATAATAGGGGCACTTTAATGTCGGAAAAGTTACTGATGGTCAATCCTTAGGAAGCTCTGCTCTGGCATATGATGTCGTATGCATCAGGAGAGCGGACCAAACTGAAAATCCCATTCATGTCCGGCCACTGCACACCAGGTGGCCAGGAGAAACGAATGCGCTGCAAGAGAGAAGTGATGAAGAGGAAGAGCTCCATCTTAGCCAGGGTCTCACCGGGACACACCCTCGGACCTGATAAATGGAGATAAAACATAGTCGGTTTCAAATCTAGTTGGGTTCGCTCTTGGTCTACTGATGTCGTTGTCACAGGTGACTCACCCAAGGAGAAAGGGAGGAAAGACTCTGGTTTGAAGAATTGTCCATTATCGTCTAAGAAATTCTCTGGGTTAAAAGTGTCTGGATACTTCCAGTGCTCCTTATCACTTAAAATTGCTGTTAAGTTAGTCAGTATCTCGGTGCCCTAGAAAGACGATGTTTGTTAGTTGAACAATTTCAATCAGGAAAAACAACACATCCAGGCTCCATTCATTACCTTGGGAATGTCGTATCCTCGTAGTTTTGTGGGCTGAGTTGTTTCATGCATCAAGCCAGAGGGTGCAATGTTGCCAAAGCGCTGAAACTCATGAACAGTGGCGTTCGTGTACGGTAGTTTGTCACGGTCATCCATGCTGGGAGAGCGATCGTAACCCAGCACCCGAACAATCTCCTCATGACATCGTTCTGTAATGCAATTAAAGTTCATGAGTGTATGTTTCTCAATGTGAAAAATACAAGCAAGCCACTGGAAGGCTGACCTCCTGAAACACTGTTGTGCCGCTTTCTAAAACCTACTCCAACTCAATCAATGGTGTGTTTGGGATGGGGCTACATGTGTGCCACGATGAAAACCTGTATAAACCTAGTTGCATTTACAAATTATGCAATACTATTTCCATTTGGCATTTCCAACTACACTTATCAACTTTATATCTACATTTACGAACTAGACAGATCCAAAGCTGATAAGTTTTTATGTATATCTCAGCATTGCTTCTGCATTGTTTCTGTATTGTTTCTTTATCACCTAAGTATTTACCAGAGAATGAAAAGAGGGGCCTTTTTCCTTTGTCTTCTCTCTCTCTCTTTTTCTTTAAGGGAAGCATACCCCCACATATGTTTCTCATTTGTGGAGCAAGGATAAGATGACGAGTGAGGTTTTTACTTTCCTACTCTTTGCATTTTTAGGAGTACAAGGCAAGGCTGGTTAATATAATGATTGCCAGATGTGTTCTATATGTTGCACGGGTATCACGTGTCTCACGTTCTCATACCATATACCATATATGACGTAATCTTTCTCTCATTGGTTAAATCCATATTACGCCTCTTTTTTTTCTCCTATATGTTCTAATTCCTTTGTTCAATAAAATGAAGATTTTCCCCTTCTCTCAGATCTGAGTCTAAATTACTTGCAATTACCAAGGACACTGAAGGGCACGGTACGGGACAAACTGATAAACCTATCAAATTGGAATTAGAGAGCATGCATACATTTATCAATTCATGCATTCATTCAATGTCAAATGGATAGTTCCCCCCAAAATGAAAATTCTGTCATCATTTCCTCATCCTCAAGTTGTTCCAAACATGTATGAGTTTCTTTCTTTTGTTGAACACAAAAGATGATATTTTGAAGAATGTTGGTAATCAAACAGTTGACGTAGCCATTGACTTCCATTGTAGGAAAAAATCCTATGAAAGCCAATGGCTACCGTCAAATGTCTGGTTACCAACATTCTTCAAAATATCTTTGTTTGTGTTCAACAGAATAAAGAAACTCAGAGTTGGAACAACATGAGGGGGAGTAAATGACAGAACTTAATTTTTTGGGTGAACAAGCCGTTTAATCCTAAGTACCTTGTACATCTGGGTATTGTGCCAAGTAGATGAGCCCCCATCTGATGGTGGTTGATGTGGTGTCGGTTCCAGCCAGGAACAAATCAGCAGCTGACATAATCATGTTATCCTCGTGAAACGTGGAGTCCTCGTTGGACTTTTGCTGCTCCAAGGAAAACAGAAAGCATTTCAATTGATCCATGCATGTCTAGTTATCTAGCAGCCTACCGTGATTTCACCTTGTAGGATATTGTTGGTCTTAAATCAAATTTCTTATAAGAGTTAGAAATGGAACTGTGGGTCTGAAGAACATTTTAGGGGTAGTTCATAACAAAAGATGTTCATTCAAGAACATGTTTTACTCTGCAAAATCGCTGCCACCTTTCCAAATAGTAACTACCATCAAAGAGTGGATTAAACAGCTTCTAGAACGGTTGGTCGTGATCTCACTTTCTCAATCTCCAGCTGGTAGGCATCAATGTAGTCCCGTGGACTGTCTGGATCCAAAGTTTCTCGGTGTGCTTTGATTGCTTCCCTTAAGAAATTCTTCACCTCATCGCCGTTCTGATAGATTTTCTGGTGTGGCCCTGGGAAATGTTTGATGATGGGAAGTAAGTTAAAAACCTGGAAAAGAAAAAGGCTACAGATAACTATGCAACATCAACAGCAAAATTTTCATTTTAACCTGCTCTAAAACACCTGCGTCCTAAATCACATACTCCCAAAGTAGGTACTTCTTTTGAGTAACTATTTCATGAGCATTAAAGGGGTGATGAACTGGATTTTTTATACTGCTTTCTGAGGTCAACTTATGACTCATCCAGATGGCATTCACATCATCGCGGGGGACTTTAATAAAGCTCGCCTTAAGACTGTTCTCCCCAAATTCCATCAGCACGTTAAGTGAGCTACTAGGGGAGGAAATACATTAGATCATGTTTACTCCAATATTAGACATGCATATAGAGCGTCCCCCTTCCCCAACCTCGGACAATCAGACCACCTCTCCCTGCTCCTCTTCCCGGCCTACCAAGCCAGACCATCACAGCCTGGCTTGAAAATGCGCTCATCCAGCTGCAAGACTGCTTTGCCTGCACAGAGTGGAGTATTTTTGAAGATCAGGACCTGGACACACACACCGAGTCTGTCCTTTTCTACATCAAGTGCTTTATCGAAAATGTCACAACGGAGAGACGCATTCCGGATCTTCCCCAACAGGAAGCCCTGGATGACAAGTGAAGTCCAGACCCTGATCAGAGCTCGTCACTCGGCCTTCAGGACGAGAGACAGAGCTCTCTACAGCACTGCCAGAGCTGACCTGAGGAGGGGCATTAAACAGGCCAAGGACTCCTACAAGAGGAAAATAGAGGGACACCTGATTGACAAAAACCTGCAACAGATGTGGAGGGGCATCCAGGCCCTAACCAACTACAAAGGCCGCCCCCCTTCCACATCCTCCAGCAGCAGCACCCTGGCAGAGGAGTTAAACAGCTTCTTTGCCCGGTTCGAGACCACCACCACACACCTGCAGTCACTGCCTCCCTCTGGCTCCAGCACTCCACCTCTATCTCTTCAGGAGCACGAGGTGAGGAAGAATCTGAGAGCAGTGAACCCCAGGAAAGCTGCTGGTCCCGACGGCATGCCGGGAAAGGTGGTTAAAGCTG
The DNA here is from genome assembly GCF_949357685.1 of Gobio gobio. Taxonomy (NCBI): domain Eukaryota; kingdom Metazoa; phylum Chordata; class Actinopteri; order Cypriniformes; family Gobionidae; genus Gobio; species Gobio gobio. Next base: position 10,074,184 of record NC_137117.1, read on the forward strand.
ACAGGGATCCTCATCAAACTCTTCAACCTTTCCCTGACACATGCCAACATCCCCATATGTCTGAAGGCCTCTACCATCATCCCCATCCCCCAAAAAACTGCCATAGACAGCTTGAACGATTACAGACCCATCGCTCTGACATCTGTAATCATGAAGTACCTGGAGCGATCAGTCTCTCAGCACAGAGACTGCCTCCCTCCCTCCTTCGACCTCCACCAGTTTGCCTACAGGGCAAACCAGTCCACGGAGGATGCCATCGCCCTCACACTCCACACAGCGCTGAGCCACCTGGAAAACAAGAAGAGTTATGTGAGGATGCTCTTCGTGGACTACAGCGCAGCGTTTAATACAATCATTCCAGACATTCTCTACAGTAAACTGATACAGCTACAGATCCCCCTCCCCACCTGCATCTGGATTAAAAACTTTCTGTCGAGCCACCCACAAGCCGTGAGACTCGGCCCCTACCACTCCTCCAACACTTAGACTCAGCACTGGTTCCCCTCAAGGCTGCGTTCTGAGCCCTCTGCTGTACGCCCTGTACTCCCACGACTGCTCTCCAACCCACCCAACCAACCACATTATAAAAAATGCTGACGACACCACAGTGGTTGGATGTATCTATGATGGGGACGAGACCGTGTACAGGGCAGAGGTGAAGAATCTGTCGCGCTGGTGCTCAGACAATAACCTAACCTTAAATATCCTCAAAACAAAATAACAAATTTTGGATTTCAGGAAGCACAGACAGGATTACACCCCCCTCCTCATAAATGGAGATAGGGTGAAAATTGTCACCACCTTCAGGTTTCTGGGCACCGACATCTCTGCTGAGCACTCCTGGTCCTACAACATCAGGGCCATGGTTAAGAAAGCTCAGCAGTTGCCACACTTCCTGTGTGTCCTCAGGAAGAATAATCTGGACACTAGGGATGCCACAATTCTCAATATAATATTGAACCGTTCGGTACGGCCTTCATGATTCAATACGCGCTTGTGAATTAACTGTAATTATTTTTCTACAAATTCTATAATTTGCCTCCATTTCAATACTGAACAACACTACATACATTTACATCACACGTAAGTGGTAGAGTTATACTCACGGAACACTATAGTTATTTACAATCACGAAAGTTCATTATTTGCATGCGTTTTGAAGCCTTGCCGGTTTCATTCGCGTGCGCAGTTTTAACATGCGCTTTTCCAAACGTGCGCACTAAACGCCTGTCAAACACGTGATTACTGGACTAAGTAGTCTTACTGCACTAATACTGTCAAATACACACAAGGTTTACATAAACACAGTCGGTTATGTCTAAAGTGAAAGTAAAATCTGCGTGTGTAGATGCACGCAGGTCAAATTGACAGCAGCGCAGCCTAGTGAACACGCTGTTCTTAAAGGGACATTTCACCTCTAAAATGATGTCATTTATTTACTCACTCTAATATTGTTCCAAACCTGTATTCATTTCTCGATGACAGAATTTTCATTTTTGAATGAACTTTCTCTTTAATGTTAATACAACAACAAACGACAAAGAGAAAATCACTCACTGCTCTTGACAAAAAAACGAATACAGTAGCTTTAATAAGAATCAATGTATATTTTATAGTGAAGTGTATGTAGTGTTTTATTTTTACATTTATTCATTCAATTTCATACTTAAATGCTGCTGTATAGCTCTGAGCTGCCAGTGTAAATCTTATATATATATATATATATATATATATATATATATATATGTGTATTTTATATTATACAATACACTAGGAATGTGTACAAGGTTTTTTTAAGTAAAGTTTTAAGTTTAAGTAAGGGTTTTCAATTATTTTAAGTAAAATAAAGAAAGAGTATTGCAATAAAAAAATTATTTTTTCTCCTTAACCTCTTGCTGTTCCTGTTGGCTAAGAATAGAATAGCAAAAAACACTTGTGACAAGTCATCAGAACCGAACCGAACCGAACCGAAAACCGTGGTTAAAAACCGAGGTATGTATTGAACCGTGGACTAACTGTATTGTTGCATCCCTAATGGAAACGAAGCTACTACTGGCTTTCTATCACTCCGCTGTGGTGAGCGTACTAACACACTGCTTAAGTGTGTGGTACGCAGGCTCCAAGGCTGAGGACAGGAAGGCGGTGCAGAGGGTCATTAATATTGCCCAAAAGATCATCGGCTGCCCTCTGTCCAGCCTGGAAAACATTGCCACATCCTGCTGCCTCAGGAGAACCAAGGCCATCACAAGTGACCCTTCACACCCTGCCTACCCCCCCGTTTGATCTGTTGCCCTCTGGGAGACGCTACAGGTCAACCAAATCTCACACCAGCAGGCTGACGAACAGCTTTTTCCCCTGGGCCATACGAACTGTAAACACCCATGGACACTCACACACATAAGCCCCCACCTCCAATCACCTCATACCGCTCTGAAGAGCAGACAAATCAGCTCACCTCCCCCTACCTGCACTTTTGTTACAACAATAGACACTTTAAAGGTCCCATGGCGTGGCATTTTTCTATTATTTTATAATGTTTCCTGAAGTGTACTTATATTGTTAGTATGATTTTTACATCATAAAATGTCATAATTTTGAAATAAAAGGCATTTTTTCTATACTGATGTTTGCCCTCTGGCTGAATGCCCTGTTTCAAGAGGCGTGTCTGCTGTGAGACTTCAGTAAAAACGCCCACTGTTGTGATTGGCTGACATCTTTGCATTTGAATGAGTATAAGATCTTGTAGTGGAGGGGGCGTGGTTTAACGAGGTCTACGAGGCACGAGCCTGCTGCCAGAGAGACGGATGGACCGAAGTTCACTTCTCATCCTTTCTCTCAGCACGTCTCAGTTCAGTGAACTGTTGTAGTTACTAGCATATACTACAGGTTATTCGTTTATTTCTAGTCGGAGGGGCTGTCACTCATGTCAGAAAGTTAGTAACTCTAGTAAATTATGGATCAGCGCTGACTGGAGACGCGAACCGTTTAGAACGATTCAGTCCGATTTGGTGAACTGGTTCGGTTCACTAAAAAGAACCGGTTCGAAAGAATGATTCGTTCGCAAACTGGACATCACGAACCAGAGGCTGAGCGATTGCTAACAAAGTTATTTATAGTAATGCTGCCTAATTCCGATAGCACGTGAAGGCAGCATAACTACTGATTTGTGAGAGCGCTGCCAGCGTAAGTTTATTGTATCTGAGAGTTCTGAATGAACACGAGTTCCAGTCACGCCGAGCCCGTCTTCCTCCTTATTCTACCAACTTTGTAACACATGCAATGTACCATTACAGCTGTCGATATGAACGAGTTACGAGTAAGTGTTGATTATAGCATTATTTTTAGATATTTTCCTATCATATGAAAAGCGTCAGTGACGCACATTGAGTACACAGCGCAAACAAAGACACAACGGCGCAGTAATTAAATGTAATCCAGTTTATTGTGGGGAAAGCTGGCTAGCCCGGATACGCTCACGCTTACCCCCCGTCTGCTTAATCTCACGCCGTGTATGGCGCCTCCGCTGTGGGCCAGATGCAGTACTGGGGGTCGGTGATGTTGAAGGCCGACCGGCCAGTGCAGCCCGAGCCTCTGCGTGAGTGAGGTTTATCTTTAAAGAGATGTGAGTCTGCCGATGTTGAGTAGAAACTCACGACTGTATGTAGAACATATAGACGCGATGAGGACGTACAAAAACACTGACTCACAAGATAGAAAACACCGTTCTGTCGGGAGAGAGAGAAGCCGCAGCGTGTGCACGAATAATAAAGTTCTGTGTGAACTTGAATAATTAGCTACACATCAGAAATCACTGATCACAGATCAGAAGGAACTGAAAAAAGACTTACGTTTTAATTTATACATCCAAACACTGAGAAACTGCCAGCATTCACTCGTTCACAAGCCATGATCTCTCGAGGACAAATATGGCGCTCGCATGGGCGTGCCAAATTCTCTGGGCAGAGGAAAGGGAGGTAACCGTTCCTGTTATGACTTCATAACAGGAAAATTCCAGATCAGCTCGACTGGGCTTTCATTTTCTCAAAGGCAGAGAAAGACACCCAGAACTTGGTTTTACACCGATCAAAATTTCTAGCGACAATGACAATAAAGGCTACTCTACTCTACTCTATAACATTCACGTGGTTTTTACATTTAAAAACATCATAATGAATAAGTAATAGGCTAATTTCTACCCTGGTTTTGAGCCTAGCTCCTGAAACGCTGTTTTTATGGGCATGCCGCTTTCAAGACTTGGAAGTAAACGGCCACTGCTATGATTTGATAACAGTTTTGCATATTATAATGGATTCCGACTCCCCCGTCAGTACACATGGGGAATAGTTTTGAAAACTTTCAATGTGGAAAAATGGCAACTGGAATGATTCGCCCATACATGTTCGACCCAGGGCAGGACAATGAACCTCAGTAACGCCTCAAATACAAAGGATACTCCAGCCTGTGACACAGAGGTAAGCTATCGCTAATTATGTTTAGTTAGGTACGTACACATAATCAGTAGATATCAAACGATCTGTAGCAATGCAATACTAACACAAACGTTTTTTTACTCACATAAGTGTGTTGTGTCATTCCTGTTGGATCCAATATAGAAGGCACACCATCGTTTTTTTAATCTAATTCTGTCTGCAAATCCAGTCTCGACCTGTCTTGTTTACAAAAGAATCCACAGTGAAATGAATTGAAAAAATGCTCAATGTTTTACCACCGTGAGCTGGAACTTCATTAAAAATAAAGTTCAACTTTATTCCTAATATTGGAATCTGAAGGAAGCTTATGCAGCGACTGTGTTCTTCCACAACCAGGCACTGCACAATATTTTGTAATCATGTAGGCCTATGTTATTTATCTATTACATGCCACTCGCAAATCTGTGGGCGGGGCTACAGAATTAGGCGTTATTCTGTTGAGCCGGTGTTTCACTGCACTCTGACGTTACAGGGAAGCACATTCGCAGATCTCTCGTTTGCTGAGTCAGCTGTCAATGAAAGCTTTTCTTTGACTAACAATGACGTTTCAGCTCCGAAACTTGCAGGATATTCTTATATTACCATGACCTTTTATGTATCTAAAGCTCAAGGAAAAGTTGATTTCTCAATTCATGGCCCCTTTAAAAAAAGCCTTGTGGGATAGTAAAGTGTCCATTGGATGCACACTTCAGAATGTAGCTGGAAATAGTAGGTCATTCAGGTACTTTAGCACAGGTTTTGATGCGGCACGAGTGACCGCGGGTAAGTTTTGGTAACTTTTTGCCATAGAGTAACAATGCATTGTGTCGACAACTTATGGGAATGCAGACAGTAGAGTGAGATCCAGTTGGATACTAGGACAGTGTTTAGCTAATAACATTTTTAACACTTGTTCATACCTGCGCAACAAGTGACCCTGTTTGATTGACGTTCTCCTTCAGGATTTCCAAAAGGTATGCAAAGTTCTTGTTATCATAGTCGAACCGTTCCCCCAGGACGATGGAACATATAATGTTGGAAACAGCATTGTGTATTGCATGTTGTGGGTCGAAAGGCTTGCCTTCAACAAAGAAAACCATGTGTTAGTTTTTGGCAAGGAATGCATTGTTTAAAGATAACTAAAAGTTGAAATTTAGCTAGCTTGCTGACTAAACAAGCTGGTTTAATGGCATTTGAAGCTAAACTGAATACTAAGGCACAATGGGACTATGCACTCACATCCACATACTTGCGTAAAGTAGCATGTTTAAAGTTTGTTTAGAACTCTAACAAAGACAAGGTGGGACATGACAGAGTACAGAACCTCTAAACACTGAAAACATTCACAGACTAAAATCCTCAATAACCTTCTGATTTGAGCATTTCAGAGAGTAGGTAACTGCTTTCCTCCATCACGCGTTCCTCCAAAGATTTCTTTCCCAAGCCAAAATTCCTGAGCGTGTGCAGAGCAAACCGTCTCTGCTGCCTCCAGGCGTGACCAAACGTGACCATTATTATACCTGATGGAAAGAGAACAGACCTTTGGACAAAGTTGAGCAAAGACAGACAGACAACTTAAACAGATTCATAGGTCTACCAGCCCCAAACATCTTGACCAAGACAGTCCCATATCTAGACTAGCAGTAGATTGCTTGAGGCCCAGATCCAAACCAAGTCGACGGTCGTGTTTTTGAGTGTCGGCCGGCTTAGTTTTTTTGCTGTGTTGTGCACCGTTGGCTCTAGTTGGAAGTCGTCTGTTTTTTTTAAGGCCGATTCAGCATGTTGAGATTCAGCGGTGAGAGAGAAATCTGATTGGCTGTTCAGCTTAGCAAAGGAGTTCATGCACGAGAATGGCCGAGATGCAGAAAGATGCCGTCTTTCGTCGCCGCTAGTTGTTTGACATCGCTTGGTGTGTCCCGGACATAAAGGGTTAGTTCACCGAAAACTGAAAATTAGCCCAGGATTTACTCAACCCTCAAGCAATCCTAGGTGTATATGACATTCTTCTTTCAGACGAACACAGTCAGAGTTATATTAAATAATATCCTGGCTCTTCCAAGCTTTATAATGGCAGTGACTGTTGAGTCATTTATGAAGTCCATAAATTTATAATTTATATCCATATTTAAAACTTTATAAAGTAAATTATCACACACCAGTTACACTCATCAGACGTAGCATAAGCATTTTGAACTGCGAGAAGACGGTCCGCCGGAAGCTAGATTCTTTACTTTATAAAGTTTTAAATGCCCATAACCACTGGATATCTCCAAAGAGCTGAACATACCCACCAGCGAGGCCCTTCATTTCTTATTTGGGCTACATACTGACACATTTGCGTGTCGGTTTCTTCGAAACAGCTGCTCCGATGCGGCGTAAGAATGAATTTGAATGTCTTGCCCAGTGCTTGCCCCGCGACTTCAGGGAGAAACTGTTGTCTTTTCAGTGCTATGGGACAGTAAGTGTGTCTTTTGACATGCCAGCATGCATCACTGTACATAAAAAAGGTGAGAAATCAGTCATTGTGAAGTCTACTGGAAATGAGAACTACAGGTTATTTTTATGGTATGCCATAATGTGTTAATTTTTAAATGTGAATTTTGGTACATTTTACCAATATTTATCAAACTTTCAATATAAAAATTTCAATATGAAAATTATTTTCAAATATAATCATTGTTTATAAAAGAACAGATTTGGCCCTCAAAAAGGTACATCTTGTGGGGGGTTCGTTTATAATCAGGGTCGTTTTATATTCAGAACTATACGATAAATTCCTTTTTCCATTTCATCAAAATTCGGATGTACAGTGCATCTGGAAAGTATTCACAGCGCTTCACTTTTTCCACATTGTCATGTTACAGCCTTATTCCAAAATGGATTAAATTCATTAATTTGTTCCTCAGTTCTACAAACAATACATCATATTGACAGCGTGAAACAAGTTTGTTTGAGAAAAAAAAAAAAAAAAAAAATCACATGTACATAAGTATTCACAGCCTTTGCCATGACACTTAAAATTGAGCTCAGGTGCTCCTGTTTCCACTGATCATCCTTGAGATGTTTCTACAACTTGATTGGAGTTCACCTGTGGTAAATTCAGTTGATTGGACATGATTTGGAAAGGCACACACCTGTCTATATAAGGTCCCACAGTTAACAGTGCATGTCAGAGCACGAACCAAGTCATGAAGTCCAAAGAATTGTCTGTTGACCTCCAAGACAGGATTGTATCGAGGCACAGAACTGGGGAAGGGTACAGAAACATTTCTGCAGCATTGAGGGTCCAAATGAGCACAGTGGCCTCCATCATCCATTAATGGATGAAGTTTGGAACCACCAGGACTCTTCCTAGAGCTGGCCGTCCGGCCAAACTGAGCAATCTGGGGAGAAGGGCCTTAGTCAGGGAGGTGACCAAGAACCCGATTGTCACTTTGACAGAGCTCCAGCGTTTCTCTGTGGAGGGAGGAGAACCTTCCAGAAGAACAACCAGCTCTGCAGCTCTCCATCAATCAGGCCTGTATGCTAGAGTGGCCAGATGGAAGCCACTCCTCAGTAAAAGTCTGTCTGGAGTTTGCCAAAAGACACCTGAAGGACTCTCAGACCACGAGAAATAAAGTTCTCTGGTCTGATGAAACAAAGATTGAACTCTTTAGCCTGAAGGAAGGAAGCCTGGAGGAAACCAGGCACCGCTCATCACCTGGCCAACACCATCCCTACAGTGAAGCGGTGGTGGCAGCTCATGCTAGGGGGATGTTTTACAGCGGCAGGAACTGGGAGACTAGTCAGGATCGAGTGAATGATGAATGCAGCAATGTACAGAGACATTCTTGATGAAAACCTGCTTCTGATTGCTCTGGACCCCAGACTGGGCTGAAGGTTCATCTTCCAACAGGACAATGACCCTAAGCACACAGTCAAGATAACAAAGGAGTGGCTACGGGACAACTCTGTGAATGTCCTTGAGTGGGCCAGTCAGAGCCCAGACTTGAACCCGATTGAACATCTCCCCAACCTGATGGAGCTCAAGAGGTCCAGCAAAGAAGAACGGGAGAAACTGCCCAAAAATAGGTGTGCCAAGCTTGTAGCATCAAACTCAACAAGACTTGAGGCTGTAATTGATGCTGTAATAATTTCACTTTTATAAAAGTGAAAATTTTATTAAAGGTCCAATGGCATGGCATTTTTCTATTATTTTATAATGTTGCCTGAGGTGTACCTATATTGTTAGTATGATTTTTACATCAAAAAATGTCATAATTTAGAAATAAAAGGCTTTTTTTCTATACTGTTATTACCCCTGTGGCTGAATGCTCTGTTTCAAGGGGCGTTTCTGCTGTGAGACTTCAGTGAAAACGCCCACTGTTGTGATTGGCTGACATCTTTGCATTTGAAATGAGTGTTAAATTATGTTGCAGAGGGGGCGTGGTTTAGCGAGGCACTGCATGCATGAGAGAGAGAGACTGACCGGACACTCGTGAACCACGAAGAGCTAGAGGAAGTTTTATTGTACTGAGTTGTTGAGAGCGCTGTGCTGTTAGCGCAAGCTTATTTGTAGCTGAGAGTTCTGAATAAACAGTCCCAGTCATGTCGACTCTGTCTTCTTCCACCTTATTCTACGTACTTTGTAACACATCTAATGTACCATTATAGCCGTCGAGATGAACAAATTGTCAAAGTGTGGATTATAGCATTATTTTATGATCTATTCCTATCACATGAAGGGCTGCAGTGATGAGCATTGAGTACATAGTCTGTTGATCGCGTGAATACAGTGATCTCGTCATTGCAGCGCGTTTTCTCTCACAAAATGCTTTCACCACAACTAACAGCAAACACAACATTGACAGGAAGACAGTAAGAGCTTTGCTGTGCTGCATAACAGCGTCATTCATTATAACAGCAGTTTGGGCAAGTGTGCAGATACACTCGCAACGTGTGATTGACAGCTCAGGACATTATAAAGAGTGTTCTTTGATCGCTCTCTATAGTTGAATCACTTAAAAAACGGATTTGTTTCATGCTACTAACAGAAACTATCGTTTTAGTCACTGGCTTCACTGATGCATTACCCTTAGGGCATCAAGACGCCGATCATTAAACGATCTAGAAAGAAAGTCTGAGTGAACTTGAATGATTAGCTACACATCAGAAATCCCTGATCACAGATCAGGCATTAATGAACACTATTACGCACTGCTTGTCACGGTGCTGTCGAATCCATATCGTAAAGTCTGTTTGTAAAGCCTGTGCTGACATAAACTAATTCCATTCTCTCCAAGTGCCCTGGGCGGGAGGCAAAACAGAGGAAGGGGAGGTAACCTTTCCTGGTATGACGTCATAACAGGAACATTCCAGATCAGCTCGCCTGAGCTGTCATTTTATCAAAGGCAAACATTTTAGCCACTTGGGGACCATATACAGGCTAGGCGAACTCATATTAATGTTAAAAAACCTCATAAAATGAAATTGTCATGCCATGGGACCTTTAACAAAAGATAAACAAGAATAACTAACAACTACTAAATGAATACGATGAATGATGAAGTGCATAAGATATATAAAATACATCTGATTAAGTTGAGTGTGGCTATGGAAGAGTTGCGTTTTCTTATGGAAAGATAAACTGTTGTTTCTCTGAAACTAAGGTGAAGAACCTTATTATGCATCAAAGAAATAAACAAAAGATTATTTGTTATTAACTAGCATTAGTTGTATTACCTCTAATGTAAATTAGAAAATCATATACTGATAATTTACAACAATGCCATGGTTTCTGGAGAGAGGTTTGGTTAAGTGATATTTACGTTCCACTTGGTTGAGTAAGCAGTCTGATGGCGGCGATTCTTCCACTGGTTGTGCTGGGAGACAATGCAGTGGGAAAGGAGCTGGAACCCGTTTCAACAGTCTTGAACAAGAAGATCTGTGGGATGCTGATCTCCTGGAGCACCAAAGGGTCCTAAAATCTGGAACACGCAGATGAGGCCTGAAGTAGGTGCAGAAGGTCCTTAATCTGGGACACGCAGATTAAGGAACCTTGAAGTAAGGTTTGCTCTCCTGATCTTAACCTTGTTGCAAATGTCTCTGTGTGTCTTCTGACTCTCTGGGCCAGACACTCAGGACTTGGTCAATCCGCTTTTGTCTCTCTGGCATGGAGACTCGGGATGTGCTGTAGTTTTCTCGCTGGACTAAAACGTAGTGGTTGTAAATGTCTTTTTCCTCACAGGCTGGAGGCTCAGAACGTGGTTGTATCTGTTGCTGCCTCACAAGCTGTAGACTCAGATCTTTTGTTTTCTCTCTGGATTAACCAGAGACTCAGAACTCAGTGATCTGTTTCAGTCTCATCCTTGCAGGACTCAGACTCAGAACTTGGTGAACTGTTTGTCTCTCTCAAGGAGAAACTCAGAAATTGGTTGCTCTGTCACAGTCTCATCCTCGCCGGACAGACTCAGAACAAGGTGTGTCTGTTGAAAGGGTACCTTTATCCTTTTCCAAATAGGAGGAGATTGCAATTTGGCGCTTCTCCATTCCAGTGTTGCGATTGGCTGCTGGCATCAGAGGGGGTCCACAGTGAGGCTCACCCTCCTTTCTCCTGTGGAATTCATTTGCATACTGTACACAGTTAGAAGTCTTTAAAGTGTCTTTAAAGTTTACCAATGCATTTCTCACTTTCCAAACCACCATCAGAATACCCTTGGCAATATTCTAAACAAATAGACACCAAACGTGATGGAAAAAGATTGAACTGTTCATTAATTTGTTCATTAACAGCTGAATCTGTGTAAGATGTTGCATTACAAATAGCTGTCACTGAGAATACTTATTTCTCTGAATAAGTATGAAATGGATGTGTGTAGTTTACATCAGTCTTACGGTTTTCAAACATAGTCATGACTCGATTTGGAGGTATCATTGTGGTCTTTCTTTCACCCACTACTGCTAAGGTCCTGTGGAATTTTTATGGCAGTCATAGACCAGGACATTACGGATTTGGGGGAAGGGCAGAAACTGCATGTGGACCAATGAAATGTCTTGTCCTTCCTGGGCTTGGTACTAGAGCTGGTCTTTTTGGCCTCTAAGAGGTGTCTGGCTGTTGCCCTAGCATCTTTATCTGATGGCGTTGGACAGTTTGTTTGAGTAAGTCCACCAAGATCCAATAAAAATGTAGCAAACCTTTAACCACTGTTATGGACAGAGAGGGACCCGGCCATAAACTGCGCCCTGGAATGTGCTGTCCACTACAGTGGCAAAGGTGCTTCAATAAAGTATTGAGCAAAGGCTGTGAATACTTATGTACATGTGATTTTTTTTCGTTTTTTTTATTTTTAATACATTTGCAAAGATTGTTTGTAGAATTGAGGGGAAAAAAATATGAATGAATCGATTTTGGAATAAGGCTGTACCATAACAAAATGTGGAAAAAACTGGATGCACTGTATTAGTACGCTACAACACCAACATCTTCAAATTAATACATTTTACTGACCATATCCATTACTGATCCAGTTAATAAGTGGTACAGATGGCCTTCCTGAAAAAGATGATCCATTTTGAACCAGGGCTTCCTTCGTGACCTGGATTGTATTGAGCATTATCGTTGGCTTCCTCCCGAGATACAAAGTGGTCATCTCTCCATACTGAGGCATCTACTCGGAGAAGATTTCACAGCACTTCAACACAACTAAAGTGGTTTAGACATCATCTCACTTAGCACAAGCAGAACATAAGACACAATTGCACAAAAACAAAGCCTCTATTACTATAAGCTGAAAGTAAAGACTCACTGATCTCAGAAACTCCATTGGGTTCTTCAAAAAATGTGGTATGGTACCCACAAAGGGCAGAGGTCTGGGACCAGGAGGAGTTCGACCTCTGTAGGAATTAATCCTGATGGTCTCAAACAGAACCAGAACGATCAAGACCAGAAACAGAGCCAGGCCAACAGAGGCCAGGTCTAACTTCATGAGAGTTGCCCACATGATTCCTTTCAAGAGCAGCGGATGACCATGAGCTTTATAAACATAGCGAAAGAGGGAGGAGACAGTGGGAGAGTAAGTTTGACACGCCAGTCCATGCTTGTGTAAGAGTTCTACTAGTCTTTACTGCTAATGCTGCAAGATTCGAAACATTCAAGACATGAAGAAGATCATTTTACCTTCATAAACTAGCTAGATCTAAGGGAAGATGTTCTTTCAATGCAATGTGGGGCAAGTTTAGTAAAAAACTGACAAGCTCAAAGCTCTCTACTACACACCAGTGGAAACGGTCTACACCCTGATCTCGGCTTCTTTCAGATTGTTGCATAGTCATGCAAATGTATACATTTTACAGCAAGTAAAAAAAAAAGGTACTACTACAAAATATATAGAAAATGTTTAAGATTTTGGCACTACATAATTGTCTTATTGGGTTATGTTCGATTTTCCTATCTAAAGCCTTTGTCCTTATGCAAGCAAAATAGGAATACGGCTAATAAAAATAAAGTGAATACATTTTAAATCCTTTTATTTTTTACACATAAAATAAAAACACATTTTTGGATCCCTCCAAAAATAGGGGTATAAAAATATCTGACATTTTGTATCGCGAATCAATGTGATGAAACAGAAATAAAAGGAAAATAAAACATAAAAACTGTACAAAAATGACAAAATCCATAAAAAAAAGTTTCAAAATGATCAAATGATGCAAAGTTAGTCTTTTTTCTATAAGGACCTTCGGGCATTGGTTTACAAAGTAAAGTGTCATTTCTTCATTTCTTCTGCTGAATGTAGTTGAGATTGCCGAGCTGGCCGTGTTGAATCAGTGGGTAATGTTGATTTCCCACCACAGAACCTGCAAGAGGGGCAGAAATGGGCGGTTATAAGAGGACACGTTTCCATCTGTGGCTGGTAAACACCATCTAGAGAAATGACTATTCAGAGTTAACTTCATGTCTATGGATAACATCTGTTGTGTGCAGCAAATAATGTGTTTCACATGAACAGCAATGTCAAGAAAACATCTCAAGGTCATAATCAAATATAGTCAAATAAATACTTTTCTACATAAAGAGAATAAAGCCAACTTTTACCAACATTAAAGTCACCATGAAATCAAAATGGAATATTGGAATGAAATAAATTATGGAATATTGCTGTAATTTACTATAAACTAATTATCTGTGCACATCATTATTTTTTTAAATTCATGTGCCTTGCAATCTTTAATCAGAATATCTTCCCCTCCTTCTTGCAGTAACATCTCTTCTCTTCTCTGATGATGAGAGCGGGGCAAACTGTCACTCACATGAGATCGACCAATAGCAAACCACAACCATCCAAGCGATTCCACAATCCCCGCCATACATTTGTTCTTGTTTGAGAAGCGGTTCCACTCGGATATACTGCACAATAGAGAAGAAAATACCATTTCCATTTAATTACGACTTTAAATTAAGGCAACACATATTGGTTTATTTTTCCGTGATTTTTTCTCTCCATTACAAGTCACCAATTCCAATATGACTTGAGTAAAAGTCTTAAAGTATCTGTTTTTTTACAGTACTTACAGACTTTCAAAGACTTGTGCATATTTTTCTTCATTATTGTAATGGCCTCTATATTGGCTTTAGTCAGGTCTCTCTCTCCAGACTGCAGATGGTTCAAAATGCGGTAGCTCGCCTGTTGAGGGGTACACGAAAGCGGGAATATATTACCCCTGTTCTCGCCTGTCTTCACTGGTTACCTGTCCATTTCAGGATTTTGGTTTTAAATCTCTTAATGGTTTAGCACCTAAATATCCTTCGAACCTGATTAAGCTTTTATGCTGCGCTAAGAGCTCTTAGGTCTGCTGACCACTTGCTTTTAGTTGTCCCACGGGCAAAGTTGAAAAGCTGGGGTGACCGAGCATTTGCAGTGGCGGCCCTAAAGCTCTGGAATAGTTTGCCCCTCTATAATAGACAGACTTAAACACTTGTTTTTAAATCTTGCCTAAAAACTTATTTTTATATTCTGGCATTTGATGCTATGTGAGCTGCTTTTTTATTGTTTTATTGTGTGTTACGGTTTTCCTTTGTGCTGTTGACTGTTTGTATCATTGATATTTTAGTTTTATGTGTGTACAGCAGTTTAATAAACAAAAACTTACTGTTTTTAAAAAGTGTTTTATAAATAAACTTTGACTTGAATCCCATGTTGTACGACTGCAACGAGTGTACGAGTTCAACGTGGGATTCGCAAAACGCTTGCTCTGGAAAGATGGGTCAATACCTAGTTTATTTGGACCAGTTTGCTCCTCAGAATCACAACCTGTAAATATAATTAATTATTGGTATATACATTTTCTACCGGGTGTTCAAAAGACGTAGTTTTGGGTTATATATTGTGTAGGTCTCCTGCTAATCGGCTAACTCACGTCTTACTGAAATACTTCTGCTCATCAGCTGTGGCGACTATTACCTAAAACTGTGTCTATTAATGCAGACTGCGTGTCATTCTTAGTACTTTGAGTAAAGAAAGGATGGAGAAAGATTTGTTTTGCAAACTTTAATGTTACATCAGTCATTCATGTTAGTGCTCGGCTAACGTATGCGCGGTTACTGAAACAGTTCCCACATGAGCACCGCAATAAATCAGAAATACACACATGGGTTTGTTGATGGACACACACTTATTAATGCTGATGGTGAGGAATTACAGCTGCAACATCTCATAATGTACCTCAAAATGAGTAGCGTATCACTGAGAAACATCCTGGTTGAGTCGTCCTTGCAATGGAGGTTTGAGTTGTACAACCAGTTCTTCCAATGTTTCATCATCGATTCGGACTTGCACTGGGATTGAGGAAAAACCGATGTCATTGTTACTGTCCTTACAGTGTGTACAATTGTTTATGGTAATGGGTATTTGTTTCGGATGTGCGCTGTACGCGGTAGACCAATCACAACAGACTGGGCCATCTGACCAATCAAAGCAGATTAGACCAATCACAACAGACTGGGCCATCTGACCAATCAGAGCAGAGTAGCTCTCGGAAAGGAGGGATTTAGAGAGACTGATTCATCCATCGAGTCGTTTGAGAATCATTGAACACTGTGGTGATGTGCAAAGTATATTATGAGAAAATAAAACGTTTTTTGACCTTTGATGCATTTAAATCTGTTGTAGGAGACCTCCAAAACTAAATCAGGAGCCTTTAAATCGCATAATAGGGGCACTTTAATGTCGGAAAAGTTACTGATGGTCAATCCTTAGGAAGCTCTGCTCTGGCATATGATGTTGTATGCATCAGGAGAGCGGACCAAACTGAAAATCCCATTCATGTCCGGCCACTGCACACCAGGTGGCCAGGAGAAACGAATGCGCTGCAAGAGAGAAGTGATGAAGAGGAAGAGCTCCATCTTAGCCAGGGTCTCACCGGGACACACCCTCGGACCTGATAAATGGAGATAAAACATAGTCGGTTTCAAATCTAGTTGGGTTCGCTCTTGGTCTACTGATGTCGTTGTCACAGGTGACTCACCCAAGGAGAAAGGGAGGAAAGACTCTGGTTTGAAGAATTGTCCATTATCGTCTAAGAAATTCTCTGGGTTAAAAGTGTCTGGATACTTCCAGTGCTCCTTATCACTTAAAATTGCTGTTAAGTTAGTCAGTATCTCGGTGCCCTAGAAAGACGATGTTTGTTAGTTGAACAATTTCAATCAGGAAAAACAACACATCCAGGCTCCATTCATTACCTTGGGAATGTCGTATCCTCGTAGTTTTATGGGCTGAGTTGTTTCATGCATCAAGTTAGTGGGTACAATATTGCCAAAGCGCTGAAACTCATGAACAGTTGCGTTCGTGTATGGTAGTTTGTCACGGTCATCCATGCTGGGAGAGCGGTCGTAACCCAGCACCCGAACAATCTCCTCATGACATCGTTCTGTAACGAAATTAAAGTTCATGTGTGTATGTTTCCCAATGTGAAAATACAAAAAGCAAGCCACTGGAAGGCTGACCTCCTGAAACACTGTTGTGTCGCTTTCAAAACCTACTCCAACTCAAACAATGGTGTGTTTGGGATGTAGCACCTGTGTGATATAGGGATGCTCATATTGACCGTTTAACCGTTAACCGATAGTATGAATTTTGACCGATTAATACTATCAGTTAAACGGTTTAAAAGGTGTTTTTTTTTTTTTGCTGCATGGTCACCACATTTTTATAAGAAACAATATTGAGTCTATTAAACACGACAGAACAACAAATATATCAGTGAGAACACTCGTTTTAACAGCCTACATACACCGGGACTGCATTTGACTGCATATCACAATTTTCCCAATGTTGATTCTTCTTGCAATCGTAATGAAATGGACTGTGGCCTACATTAAACCTTTAAATAAAAGGTTTACACAGTCATATACAATAAACGAGCTTGCACAGCGACAGGAAATAAAAATTAACACAAAAAACCTGCCTACCTTACCAGAGCATGTCAGCAAAGCAAAGCGGAGCTTCACTCATTTACTGCTCACCGGTAAAATGACGTGCGCTCAAATCCCTCTCCGACATGACATTTCTCAGTACTGTAGCCTACTATGCTTGTAGCCATTAAAACACGTAATTAGTTTCAGCTTAAATATTATAATGTTATTTTTTAATTTAATTTACGTTGAAAAGTGAACAGGACACATAAGATGCATAATGTCAGAAGACGGGGGTCTTCAATAAGTTCAATAACACTTCAATATGTTTTGTTTTGTTGAAAGCCTTTCTTTAAAGTGAATTTCGTTTTGTATAAATTGTATCTTAATTTTAATCTATGTTTAATCAACCAAATTGCCCGGATTTAAAGGTCCCGTTTTTCCTGTTTTTTTGAAGCTTTGATTGTGTGAAATATAACTTGTGTTCATGCTTCGCGTGTAAAAAAACCCAGTATTTTTCACACAATTTACTTATCTGTATACCGCTGTTTTCACTGTCCTAAAATTAGCTTGAGGATTTCCCTGTTCTATGAAGTCCCTCCTTCAGAAATACGTAACGAGTTCTGATTGTGCCAGCGGTTCCCGTGTTGTGATTCGACAGCAGCTTACACACGTTGCCCGGAAAGGTCACGCCTCTTACCATAACGGGGAGATGTATGCGCTCAAAGTACAGCCCCTGAAGGCCAAACAAAGGTGATTTGATTCCGGGATGAAAATAACAGCGTCTCGACGACATGGCGACAAACACACTCTACGAACGCAACACTTCCTCTTCTCCACGAGGGAGCAACAAGACCACGCCCCCTTTTTCGTGTATTCTTGTGGGCGGAGGTTAGTCAACAAACTGTTCTACTGACGTCATTAAAGCAGGGAGTACAGGGATGTAGTCCAGACCGGCCGTTCGCTGTAGGCTTTGAAAGGGAATTTCTGTTAAATAAAATATCTCGCTTGGCATTGAACTTTGAGCTTTATAATTTTACAGGTGTTATTTATACTCTAACAGCAACATTACACACTAACTAAAGTTTGAAAAATGGGATCACGAAGAACAGGACCTTTAATAAATAATAAGCAAATAGTATAGCCTATAACAGACAATGACATGGAGGCAGCGTGAACAACGGCTTAAATGAACAACTAGAAAAGAAAAAAAACTTTAGTCAGGGGCAGCTCTAACTATTTATTACAGATAGACCTATATTTTATCCAGCATGTCACAAATTGAGTTCTGGGTTGAGCGTGCGGTGCGGAGCGGAATGAGCTTCATAAATGAATGTAATTGTTTTAAAAACATAATTCAACAAATAAATAATATTTTTTAATGGGCCACTTAAAATGTTTATTACAAATAAATTACAAATAAAAACAAATAAAATGAACAAAAATATGCATTGCATTTGCAATCCTTTGAAATCCATTGCAGCACCCCAGGCACCCCCACTTCCCGCGCCCCTGCACCCCTTAGACATACTACTTTAAAAAAAAATGTAAAACCAGTAAAGGTGTGGATTGAGGTAGGCTTGCTATTTTTATATGATTAAAAAAAACTTAGATTGACGGGAAAAAAACTATTCCGGTTCTTCAAATGGATTCAGTGTTTTCGTTTTGTCATCTTAATTTGTTAATTATTTAAGTGAAAAATATTTAGTGTCAGCCTATTTATTTTATGCATTTTTAAAAAGTTTTATTCTGTTTTTCTCTGTTGTCAGAAACGCTGCAGGTGTGTGAACGTTTGATAATGTGAATCCAGGTTCTGATGTTGTTTTGATCTGTTCTGTATGCTGCGGTTTGCACAGTAAAATAAACCCGTGGTCACAGACACCTATATGACCTATATGAGGTCACAGACACTCTTCAATTGTATATTTATTTAATGCCAATTCAATATTATAATCTAATCAGTTAACGGTTAATAATCGGATAATGAGCAGCGGTTGTCGGTCGGGAAAATTAATCGCTTTGAGCATCCCTAGTGTGATACAATAAAAATCTGTATAAACCTAGTTGCCTTTACAAATTATGCAATACTATTTCCATTTGGCTACTAAAAGCACAAAAAATGCATGTTACAACTTTGACACAATATAAAAAGGCAATATTACAGTGCAGAACAAAAAAACCAACAGCTCTTGCAATAAAATACATTTTTGTACATAATATTGTCTTGCATATGCAAGAAGGTTTGACAACAAGACCAA
This sequence comes from Gobio gobio, assembly GCF_949357685.1. Lineage (NCBI taxonomy): Eukaryota > Metazoa > Chordata > Actinopteri > Cypriniformes > Gobionidae > Gobio > Gobio gobio. The sequence continues at coordinate 10,093,299 of NC_137117.1, forward strand.
ATGGTTCTGGTTTTTGTGCATCTCAAAACCAATCGTGACATGCCAAGCCATGTTTGAATATGCGAAAGTACAAATGAGATTCGAGAGCTGTGGAGGAGGGGATTTTCTGGGAATAATGACTCAAATTAGGTCTGTTCCTCAAACAAAAGCAACTGACTTTGATAGAAGACAGAATTCTCACTTTTAGGTAAACCAACCCTTAAAATGCATGCAAACTATACTTATCACCTTTATATCTACATTTACGAACTAGGCAGATCCAAAGCGAATTAGAAAGCACACATACATTTATCAATTCATGCATTCAAGCAATGTTAAATGGATAGTTCCCCCCGAAATTAAAATTCTGTCATCATTTCCTCACCCTCAAGTTGTTCCAAACCTGTATAAGTTTCTTTCCTTTGTTGAACACAAAAGATGATATTTTGAAGAATGTTGGTAGTCAAACAGTTGACGTAGCCATTGACTTCCATTGTAGGAAAAAATACTATGAAAGCCAATGGCTACCGTCAAATGTCTGGTTACCAACATTCTTCAAAATATCTTTCTTTGTGTTCAACAGAATAAAGAAACTCAGGGTTGGAACAACATGAGGGGGAGTAAATGACAGAACTTAATTTTTTGGTTGAGCAAGCCGTTTAAGCCTAAGTACCTTGTACATCTGGGTATTGTGCCAAGTAGATGAGCCCCCATCTGATGGTGGTTGATGTGGTGTCGGTTCCAGCCAGGAACAAATCAGCAGCTGACATAATCATGTTATCCTCGTGAAACGTGGAGTCCTCGTTGGACTTTTGCTGCCCCAAGGAAAACAGAAAGCATTTCAATTGATCCATGCATGTCTAGTTATCTAGCAGCCTACCGTGATTTCACCTTGTAGGATATTGTTGGTCTTAAAACAAATTTCCTATAAGAGTTAGAAATGGAACTGGGGGTCTGAAGAACATTTTAGGGGTAGTTCATAACACAAGATGTTCATTCAAGAACATGTTTTACTTGGCAAAATCGCTGCCACCTTTCCAAATAGTAACTACCATCAAAGAGTGGATTAAAAAGCTTCTAGAACGGTTGGTCGTGATCTCACTTTCTCAATCTCCAGCAGGTAGGCATCAATGTAGTCCCGTGGACTGTCTGGATCCAAAGTTTCTCGGTGTGCTTTGATTGCTTCCCTTAAGAAATTCTTCACCTCATCACCGTTCTGATAGATTTTCTGGTGTGGCCCTGGGAAATGTTTGATGATGGGAAGTAAGTTGAACACCTGGAAAAGAAAAAGGCTACAGATAACTATGCAGCATCAACAGCAAAATTTTCATTTTAACCTGCTCTAAAACACCTGCGTCCTAAATCACATAGTCCCAGAATAGGTACTTCTTTTGAGTAACTATTTCATGAGCATTAAAGGGGTGATGAACTGGCTTTTTTATACTGTTTTCTGAGGTCAACTTATGACATTCAAGTGGTTTTTACATTGAAAAACATCATAATGAATAAGTAATATGCTATTTTCTACCCTGGTTTTGAGCCTAGCTCCTGAAACGCTCTGTTTTTATGGGCGTGCCGCATTCAAGACTTGGAAGTAAACGGCCACTGCTATGATTGGATAACAGTTTTGCATATTATAATGAGTTCCGACTCCCCCGTCAGTAAACGTGGGGAATAGTTTTGAAAACTTTCAATGTGGAAAAATGCCAACTGGAATGATTTGCCCATACATGTTCGACCCAGAGTCTGATCCAGAATCGCAGGACAATGAACCAACAACACCTCAAATACAAAGGATACTCCAGCCTGTGACACAGAGGTAAGCTATCGCTAATTATGTTTAGTTAGGCACGTACACATAATCAGTAGATATCAAACGATCTGTAACAATGCAATACTAACACATAAACATTATTTATACTCACATAAGTGTGTTGTGTCATTCCTGTTAGATCCAATATAGAAGGCACCCCATCGTTTTTTTAATCTAATTCTGTCTGCAAATCCAGTCTCTACCTGTCTTGTTTACAAAAGAATCTGCGGTGAAATGAATCGAAAAAACGCTCAACGTTTTACCCACTTGAGCTGGAACTTCATTAAAAATAAAGTTAAATCATATTCCTAATATTGGAATCTGAAGGAAGCTTATGCAGCGACTGTGTTCTTCCACAACCAGGCTTTGCACAAGTTCGGTGGGCGGGGCTACAGAATTAGGCGTTCTCCAAAGAGTAACAATGCATTGTGTCGAAAACTTATGGGAATGCAGACAGTAGAGTGAGATCCAGTTGGATACTAGGACAGTGTTTAGCTAATAACATTTTTAACACTTGTTCATACCTGCCCTACAAGTGAACCTGTGTGATTGACGTTCTCCTTCAGGATTTCCAAAAGGTATGCAAAGTTCTTGTTATCATAGTCGAACCGATCCCCCAGGACGATGGAACATATAATGTTGGAAACAGCATTGTGTATTGCATGTTGTGGGTCGAAAGGCTTGCCTTCAACAAAGAAAACCATGTGTTAGTTTTTGGCAGGGAATGCATTAATAGTTAAAGAGAATTAAAAGTTGAAATTTAGCTAGCTTGCTGACTAAACAACTGGTTTAATGGCATTTGAATGATTGAATTGATGATGCACTCACGTCCACGTACTTGCGTAAAATAGCATGTGTAAAGTTTGTTTAGAACTCTAACAAAGACAAGGTGGGACATGACAGAGTACAGCACCTCAAAACACTGAAAACATTCACAGACTAAAATCCTCAATTACCTTCTGATTTGAGCATTTCAGAAAGTAGGTAACTGCTTTCCTCTGTCACGCGTTCCTCCAAAGATTTCTTTCCCAGGCCAAAATTCCTGAGCGTGTGCAGAGCAAACCGTCTCTGCTGCCTCCAGGCGTGACCAAACGTGACCATTATTATACCTGATGGAAAGAGAACAGACCTTTGGACAAAGTTAAGCAAAGACAGACAGACAGACAGACAGACAGACAGACAGACAGACAGACAACTTAAACAGATGCAAAGGTCTACCAGCCCCAAACATCTTGACCAAGACAGTCTACCAAGTCGAACATGGCCTCATTGCCGGGTAGAGTCCCAGATCTAGACTAGCAGTAGATTGCTTGAGGCCCAGATCCAAACCAAGCCAACGAGTCGTCAAGTCATCTTACCTGAGCATTTGAATGCACAGATATTTTCATAATAACATGAGCCAACTGGAACGAAGAACATGACTAGCATGATTTATATTAAAAATGGTAAGCAAGCGCTGCTTTGTTTAGGGTTTGTGTATCAGCAGTTCTAGTTTTTGTTTCCCTTATTGAATGACGATTGATGAGCGATATTTACTCACATGCTGGCGCAGAACGCACATGCTAGTTGACAGTCGCCTTTAATCTTTTTGGTGTGTTCAAGCGTAGCTTTTTGGCCGAGAGGCAGAAAGACGCCATCTTTCGTCGCCGCTAGTTCTTTGACATCGCTTGGTGTGCCCCGGGCATAAAGGGTTAGTTCACCGAAAACTGAAAATTAGCCCATGATTTACTCAACCCTCAAGTCTTCCTAGGTGTATATGACATTCTTCTTTCAGACGAACACAATCAGAGTTATATTAAAAATGTCCTGTCTCTTCCAAGCTTTAAAATGGCAGTGCCTGTTGGGTCATTTTTGAAGTCCATAAAAGTGCATTTAGCCATCATATAACTGCTCCACATGGCTCCGGGGGGTTAATAAAGGCCTTCTGAAGCGTAGCAAAGCGGTTGCGTAAGAAAAATATCCATATTTAAAACTTTATAAAGTAAATTATCGCACACCAGTTATGCTCGTCAGGCGTAGTGTAAGCATTTTGAACTGTGAGAGGCATTACACTTTTTTAAGTTAAATACATAAGACTGTCTGCCGGAAGCTAGATTCTTTACTTTATAAAGTTTTAAATGCCCATAACCACTGGATATCTCCAAAGAGCTGAACATACCCACCAGCGAGGCCCTTCATTTCTTATTTGGGCTACGTACTGACACATTTGCCTGTAGGTTTCTTTGAAGCAGCCGCTCCGATGCGGCGTAAGAATGAATAAGAATGTCTTGCCCAACGCTTGCCCCGCGACTTCAACAACAGGGAGAAACTGTTGTTGTTATAATCAGGGTCGTTTTATATTCAGAACTATATGATAAATTCCTTTTTCCAACTCATCAAAATTCGGATGTACAGTGCATCTGGAAAGTATTCATAGCGCTTCATTTTTTCCACATTTTGTCATGTTACAGCCTTATTCCAAAATGTATTAAATTCTTACAATACATCATATTGACAGCGTGAAAGAAGTTTGTTTGAAATCTTTGCAAAAAAAACAACAACAAAAAACACATGTACATAAGTATTCACAGCCTTTGCCATGACACTTAAAATTGAGCTCAGGTGCTCCTGTTTCCACTGATCATCCTTGAGATGTTTCTACAACTTGATTGGAGTCCACTTGTGGTAAATTCAGTTGATTGGACATGATTTGGAAAGGCACACACCTGTCTATATAAGGTCCCACAGTTAACAGTGCATGTCAGAGCACGAACCAAGTCATGAAGTCCAAAGAATTGTCTGTAGACCTCAGAGACAGGATTGTATCGAGGCACAGAACTGGGGAAGGGTACAGAAACATTTCTGCAGCATTGACGGTCCAAATGAGCACAGTGGCCTCCATCATCCATTAATGGATGAAGTTTGGAACCACCAGGACTCTTCCTAGAGCTGGCTGTCCGGCCAAACTGAGCAATCGGTGGAGAAGGGCCTTAGTCAGGGAGGTGACCAAGAACCTGATGGTCATTCTGACAGAGCTCCAGCGTTTCTCTGTGGAGGGAGAAGAACCTTCCAGAAGAACAACCATCTCTGCAGCTCTCCATCAATCAGGCCTGTAGGTTAGAGTGGCCAGACGGAAGCCGGAAGAGTTTGCCAAAAGGCACCTGAAGGACTCCCAGACGACGAGAATCAAAGTTCTCTGGTCTGTTGAAACAAAGATTGAACTCTTCGGCCTGAATGGCAAGCGTCATGTCTGGAGGAAACCAGGCACCGCTCATCACCTGGCCAATCCCATCCCTACAGTGAAGCGGTGGTGGCAGCATCATGCTGTGGGGGTGTTTTACAGCGGCAGGAACTGGAAGACTAGTCAGGATCGAGGGAATGATGAATGCAGCAATGTACAGAGACATTCTTGATGAAAACCTGCTCCAAAGCACTCTGGACCTCAGACTGGGGCGAAGGTTCATCTTCCAACAGGACAATGACCCTAAGCACACAGCCAAGATAAAGGAGTGGCTACGGGACAACTCTGTGAATGTCCTTGAGTGGGCCAGTCAGAGCCCAGACTTGAACATCTCTAGAGAGATCTGAAAATGGCTGTGCACCAACGCTCCCCATCCAACCTGATGGAGCTTGAGTAGTCCTCAAGAAGAAAGAAGAAAGGGAGAAACTGCCCAAAAATAGGTGTGCCAAGCTTGTAGCATCAAACTCAACAAGACTTGAGGCTGTAATTGGTGCCAAAGGTGCTTCAACAAAGTATCGAGCAAAGGCTGTGAATACTTATGTACATGTGATTTTTATTTAATTTATTTTTTTATAAATTTGCAAAGATTTTAAACAAACTTCTTTCACATTGTCATTATGGGGTATTGTTTGTAGAATTGAGGAAAAAAATAATGAATTAATCGATTTTGGAATAAGGCTGTAACACAAAAAAATGTGGAAAAAACTGGATGCACTGTATTAGTACACTACAACACCAACATCTTCAAATTAATACATTTTACTGACCATATCCATTACTGATCCAGTTTAGAAGTGGTACAGGTGGCCTTCCTGAAAAAGAGGATCCATTTTGAACCAGGGCTTCCTTCGTGACCTGGATTGTATTGAGCATTATCGTTGGCTTCCTCCCGAGATACAAAGTGGTCATCTCTCCATACTGAGGCATCTACTCGGAGAAGATTTCACAGCACTTCAACACAACTAAAGTGGTTTAGACATCATCTCACTTAACACAAGCAGAACATAAGACACAATTGCACAAAAACAAAGCCTCTATTACTATAAGCTGAAAGTAAAGACTCACTGATCTCAGAAACTCCATTGGGTTCTTCAAAAAATGTGGTATAGTACCCACAAAGGGCAGAGGTCTGGGACCAGGAGGAGTTCGACCTCTGTAGGAATTAATCCTGATGGTCTCAAACAGAACCAGAATGATCAAGCCCAGAAACAGAGTCAGGCCAACAGAGGCCAGGTCTAACTTCAAGAGAGTTGCCCACATGATTCCTTTCAAGACAAACACAAGAGCAGCGGATGACCATGAGCTTTATAAACAGAGCGAAAGAGGGAGGAGACCGTGGGAGAGTAAGTTTGACATGCCAGGTCATGCTTGTGTAAGAGTTCTACTAGTCTTTACTGCTAATGCTGCTAGATTCGAAACATTCAAGACATGAGATGATTATATTTCTGCAAAACACTAATTTTACCTTTATAAACTAGCTAGATCTAAGGGAAGACGTTCATTCACTGCAATGTGGGGCAAGTTTAGTAAATAACTGACAAGCTCAAAGCTCTCTACTACACACCAGTGGAAACGGTCTACACCCTGATCTCGTCTTTGTTATTGAGATTAGGCAAGAGGCCTGGAAAAGAGAGTATAGGTGACAGCAAAACTATAGCAAAGGTAAAGCATGAGTTTTCACTTCAGATTGTTGCATAGTCATGCAAATGTATACATTTTGCAGCAAGTAAAAAAAAGGTACTACAACAAATATATAGAAAATAAAAGACAACACAGCAGCATGTTGGTTTGCTTTTTCTTTATTTTATTTTTTTGGTCTTTTCTTGATTTTTTTCTGCTCTTTTTGTCTGTTTTCTTGGTTTGCTATAGGGAAGATTTTGGCACTACATAATTGTCTTATTGGGTTATGTTCGATTTTCCTATCTAAAGCCTTTGTCCTTATGCAAGCAAAATAGGAATACGGCTAATAAAAATAAAGTGAATACATTTTAAATCCTTTTTTTTTTTACACATAAAATAAAAACACTTTTTTGGATCCCCTCCAAAAATAGGGGTATTAAAATATCTGACATTTTGTATCACAAATCAATGTGATGAAACACACAGAAATAAAAGGAAAATAAAACATAAAAACTGTACAAAAATGATAAAATCCATTTTAAAAAGTTTCAAAATGACCAAATGATGCAAAGTTAGTCTTTTTTCTATAAGGACCTTCGGGCATTGGTTTACAAAGTAAAGTGTAATTTCTTCATTTCTTCTGCTGAATGTAGTTGAGATTGCCGAGCCGGCCGTGTTGAATCAGTGGGTAATGTTGATTTCCCACCACAGAACCTGCAAGAGGGGCAGAAATGGGCGGTTATAAGAGGACACGTTTCCATCTGTGGCTGGTAAACACCAAGTGTTTGATTGACAAATGTATTGGAGTAAAAAGTAAATTTACTTGTTCAAAAATGTAGTCAAGTAGAGAGTAAAAGCTGCTAATATCTTTGATACTCAGTACACCAAGTAGCCAAAAAGACACTTAAGTACAGTAACTAATCACATTTACTCAAATACTTTACACCACTGACAGACATGTGTATAACGTTTGAATGTTTTATCCTCAACATGACCTGGTACCTTGTGAGATGAAGGGTTTGTTGGGCTGCTGCAGGTAGGGTGGCAGACGGTAGGGCATGAAGGATGGAGGCAGGGAATACGGAGCAGCACCGCCGTGCTCCCAGGATCGAGAGCCCGGACTCACACCCCCAAACTGAGATGGGAAATTAGCATCTGAGGTGGAGAGAGAGAACCATAAAAAAATGGCTCATAACAGAGATTAAAATAAACAACACAAGAACTCAGAATCATTAAATGTGCCCTGCCACACAAAACCGTTTTGAAATATGTTAGGTCCATATGTGTTTGTGTAATGTTGTGAAAATGAACGGCTACCTCCTCTGTCAGCTCTAGCCGCTGAAAAGGAATAAGCGGAGAAATCAGGCCATTTACAAAAGCTGGTACATCATATACATAATAAAGGCTTGATGTCTCATCTGCGCTGCTGGCCAATGGAGGTCAGCGTCTGTACCTGGCGGCCATCTTGTCACAGTCAGCTCGCTCACTGGTAACATTGTGTTTTTATGGTGCATGTACTTTTTAAATAACCATAACTTGCTCAATTTTCTACCGATTTTCAAACTGTTTGGTTTGTTATAAACGTCAGAGATGTAGTTATGACACTGCATACTTATGAATAATTATTCATAACTTGTTCAAGCATCCAGAATTATAGCCACGCTGATAACGTTTGTAAGAAACCAAACCATTTGTAAATCCGTCAAGATTTCAGCGATATGAGAGTATTTGTGTTCGTGCAGATCACTCACCCTACATCAGGTGCCCGCCTTAAAGCTTGCCTGTGACAAGATGGCCGCCGGTGATGACGTTAGACTCCACCGTAAGACATCTAGCCTTTATTATGTATATCTATGAGTCTGACGTGGTGTTGCCTGAGCTCATTAATATTCATGAGCTCGCCCATTGAGACCACGCCCACATAATTCATCTAGCTCAGTGACAGTTTTCGTATACAGCAAGGATGGCTAAATGTCATATATATATGAAAATATACCTGAAGAAGCCATTTCTGCAGCGATTCCAGACGATAGTAAACAAAGTTTGTTGGGTAAAGGATGCTGATAGCCAGGCTCTCATTGGCTAGCTGTTAGCCAATCAGTGTCAAGCAGCTTAGCTCGTTGAATATTAATGAGAACGGTCTTCCTGCAGGCTTTCTATACCACGCTGGAATGGCTTGAAACAAGGTAACCAAGGCATTTTTTCCACAAAAAAATGTTGGAGTCCATGGTAGACCTTCAGACATCACCACAAAAGTAATGAAATACGTGTGGCAGGGCACCTTTAAAACCATTATGAAACCACAAGCTTTCATTGCCACCTTCTTTATCTAAACTAGCAATAGCTGGATCTGTTTGAAAGTAATATACACCATTATGCTATAAAATGTGCCTTGAATAGAAGGAAATGCTTGGAAAACCAAGGTTTCATTAAAATGGGATTTCAATGGGTTACAGGTGTCCAGTAAACTAGTTTCCAGTGCTCAGACTAACAGACGTGACGTCACCTGTGCACCCCATACACCTGTGAGACTTACCTGAGCTCAAAAACACCACCTGCTCTCAATAAACACACAGCAGACGCATTTCACTGATTCGTCATATCACAGCTAATAGTCACATATATCTATATCTACATACATACGTCTCAAGACAGTAATATACTGTTGCTAATAATGTAGAGCTTGATTTTATCATTCAGGATTTGACTGGAGGGAAGTACTTTAGGTTACGATACCACTGGTTAATATTTTCCTCACCCACAAAACCTTGGTTACAAATTCAGTGTCTTGTTATCTGTCCTATCTTTCCATTTTGCATTTTTATTAGTGACATTTCACCTAGTCAATGCATTTTGATGACATTAGAAAACCTACTATTATTAACTACTAAAAGCTATTATTTACAATAATTGTAATTTTTACATTTTAGAAAATGTTTCTAAAAGCTGTGCCCAACCCTTATAGTTTACATTTTCCTTGTTTATTTAGTGAAAAGTTATTACTAAAATTAATTAGATTATTTATTAATTAAATTATGATTTTAATGAAATAAATAATATGTATTATCAGTTTTTATTAGTTAAATAATTAAATAGAATATAAATAATAATAAGCAAATTTACAATTGTATCTTGCAAATGTATTTTACAATTTAAATATTTTTATTATTTAATATAAATATATAATATAATTAGAGTACTAATTAGGTGTTTATATGTGTGTAATTCACATGAAATGTCACTGTAAAAAAGGTTAAAAAAAAAATCTGCATAATTTTCTTTCTTTCTTGTTTTTGTCCTTTTGATTGTGAGGATGAAATATTACCCTGACATTTCACCCGGTCATGACATTTTGACGACAGATTAGAAAAAATAAATAATTAAATTTTTTAGAACAATTTGCACTCACTGTGTAAAACTACACCACAGACATGCTAATAAAGTAATATGCGTAATATGAGTAATATGCCATCTGTCTCTATTTAATTTCATAAAACTTTTAGAGGAAAAATTAGGGGGGAAATGAACACACAGACAGCAGCTTTATTCCAAAGCTGCCAGCTGCCTACATAGGATTTAAGGCATTACTCAAATTATGCAATCATATTGTATCCATTGTAGAGTTTATAATCCCAGAATGCACTATGAATTAATTATGCATATGATTATTATTATTTAGAGCTGATGACATTCGTCTGATATGAGGTGAAATAATAGCATAAATACCGTTGGGTTTCTCGCAGAAACCGATCGTTTCGTGTCTTAAGACATCAATGTGTCGCCACGAGCCGCAGGGTTTAATTTGAAGTTGTCTGTGCATGTTTTTTTTACTCTAATAGAATTGGACCCCATTCACATGCATTATACGAGAGAGACTGCAACGGTTGGAGTTACAAATCTTCATTGGTGTTCTACTGAAGAAACAAAGACACCTACATGCCTTGTGGGTAAGCAGAAAAACATCAAATTTTCGTTTTTGGGTGAACTATCCCTTTAATCAGAATATTGTCTTATTCAGAATAAGGTCAATAATTAGATTACTGCTGTCCATGTAAACGATTATAATAGGATTGTGGCAATATTGCGATTAAACTTTACCTCATGTAAACGCAATACTTCGATCAAACTAATGCGATTAAGCTCACAATCATAGTAACCATAGTCGCATTAAACTATGTGGCGTAAGCCGATTTTAATCACAATAAACAGGCATGTAAACGCCTTAATCACATTATTACCGTTCTGACCAAAGTGGCATGCGCGCGGACGTACACGGATACCGTGCGTTGTTCAACTTCGTGACATTATTCTGAAGTTTTCTCTTCTCCAAATCACTAAACTCTGTCAAAACAACTCGCTGCGCAGTCTCTGCTCTCTAGACGGCGCGAAGAACACAACGGCAAACCCAGCTTTGAGATGTTCATCACGGCACCGAATAATATCCAGTAAGCTACGTCCATAAAAAATGTATTATGAATTTGATGCGAGTAGATTAAAACAATGGCCGGTAACATGCATACCTGAATAATGACACGTCTTTTTACAGCAGAATTTGTCTCATATGAAGTTTGCATCATTGATTCTGTGTATTTTGAAAATGAGCACTTTTCTATTTATGCTGCTGACACATACTGTGAGAACCCTGTGTGTGTACCTGTCTTGTTTACTGTGCCATTTCCCACTAGTGGCCCCGGATTGAGATGGTGATTGTGCCAGGGGTGCCCCCTTTCTCTGCCCGGGCCGCCCACCCCACCAGCCAACCGCCCCGTCGATGGCTGAGCGAAGATGATGCTGGGGTCGTTCAGGTTCATGGGGGCGGCATTCACCGCTTGCCCGCCTCCGCTTCCACCTCGGACGGCAAACTTCAGGCCCGGAGAGGACGGGTGGCCGGAGGCGGCGGGCGCCCCGGAGCCCTGGATGAGAGGGCCGTGAATGGGCCAGGAGGCTGAGGTCAGGGGCGGCTGCTGGGGGTGGGCGGGCAGAAGGCCCAGTGCAGAGAGCCCGGCGTGGTACTGGCTCGGGTGGGAGTGCGGAAAGCTGAAGAGTGGAAGTTGGACCTGGGGAACCTGCTGCTGCTGCGGTTGGGAGGGTTTGGACAGGCCGGTGGAGGTAGAGGATGCAGAGGAAGGCTTGCTGTTCTGGGGAGAGACGGACGCCTGGCTGTATGGAGACGGCTGAGGGGAGTACGGAGGAGTCTGACGCGTATCAGACTGGATGGAAACAGACAGAGAAAGAGATTCGGTTTGCACAAAAAGGATAATGAAAGAATGAATATAAATGGTTTGTTGTTGGGTGATATTGAACATTTGTTATACATGTACAATGATTTAGATCTTAATAAACATTCACTGATGCATTAAGAGCCAGGGGGTGAAAACTTTTGAAGATGTAATATTTTGTATTATTTTTTAGAGATGCACCGATGTATTGGCCGCCGATATTTATCGACCGATTTTTGATCAATTTACGACCAATCGGCTATAGCATTAAAAAGGCTGAAGTAACAAACTGATGTAATAATATATGTAATTGAACTTATACAGTGAAGAATATGCAGTGTTATTTAACATTTGCTTACTTTATTTCTGTACCTGGAAACTGTTAAACCTACCTCATATGTATATTTGCTCTGTTGTATTTATGTATTTATGTTGGCATGTCGAATGTTAAATGGATCAAGTCTATGTTCACTAGAAATTAGTGTTGTCAAAAATATGGATATTTCGATATGTATCGATCTGAAACGATACGATTCTCCTTTTCTACAGTATCCAGGGTTCCTACACAATTTTCATTTCAAAATTCCATACTTTTCCAGACTTTCCTACAGATTTTTCCGACCATATTTAACTTGTTTTGATAAATTGTTTTAAAATTCAACTGCTAACAATGTTACATTCTAAAGATTTAGTATTGGCGTTTTTGCCTTTTATTAGGATAGGAAAATAGCTAGATATTTGTGAGATAATTGTAATGGTAATTGATCAACGTTTATTTTTGAGAAAAAGCTTTATCAAATAAAGTGATCTTTTCAGAAGAAAATGTTTAATTGCCTAGACTTTCAATAGACGGACAAAAAAAGAAATTATATTAAAAATATCTATTTGACAGTATATGCAGCGTTTTTTTCCCCCGTGGTATCGAATATCGATACTTTTTTAGGTATCGTATCGAAGTTAGAAATTCCAGTATAGTGACAACACTCATGGGTGTCACTAGGCCCTTTTTAGGGGGGCTTCAGCTTTTTAGGGGGTTTTCAAGCTATTGTTATCTAATTTTTTGGCGTTCAGAACATTTTAAAATGCACATATGTAGATCATAGGAATCTAAATTTTCTCGAGGGGCCATGCCCCCCAAACCAAACCCCCCTGACCGCACATTTGCTATCTCAGTGATTATAAACCTGCCTACATTGTATGATTAAGGGATGTACAATATGGTCATGCAGAATGAGGCATTAATATTTGCTTTATAGGTATAATAAACAGCCAATATCCTAATATGCATACTAATAAGCTACTAGTTAATCGTGAGAATTGGACCCTAAACTAAAGTCTTACCAATTTTTTTTCTTTCATATCCTCACTGGGGGCTGAGCCCCCCTAAAATGAAAATCCTAGAAATGCCCCTGACAACACTATTAGAAATTAACGTGTTTTTTTTTTTTTTATTATTACTTTGCTGAACTAAAACGTGATCAAAACACTATCTATTTTAATGACAAAATTTCAAAAAAGGGGGCAAGTCACAAATATCGGTATCGGCCAATAATTGTTCATTAACTAATTCTAAGTTAATCCTAATTATTTTGTTTATATATATATATTTTTTTCATTTAGTACTGCCCTTTGGAAGCAACAGAACATACATACTTACAAATTAAGTACAATTTACATTGATCTTCAAATTCAAAAAGTTTTCAGCACCACACTACACACACTACCCACTAGCGCACACTCAGCATGTGCAACTCTTCTCAGGGTTTATAGCACCGTTGATCACTACATGTCAAACTATGACTGTGAATCATGTGCAAAGTTTATATCAGTCCTGTTCCAGTGAAGCCCTCACATTAACTCCTTTATCTAATTGTGCTTGCAGCAGTAGTTTATTATTATTATTAGAGGCATGTGACCATGCCTGAGGAGCAGGAGAGTTCAACAGCGCCCTAGATTAGAGATGCATGACTCATCTGTGAACCTTACCTGAGTTTCCTACGTATACAAGTGTGTCAAAGAGAATGTCTTTAATAAGCTAATTAGCGTAAAGAACAGAATACCATGTTTGGATGTTGCTGAAGTTATCTGTACTGATTATCCAGATGACTATAAGTGCTTCAGTAAGCTCTGTCAACTCTGACCCCTGGTCTTCATTCAGAATATTGGTCTCTGTCTAACTGTAATTCGACTGGTTTGAGAACACAATGAAATGCTGAGAAACATTGAGTATTGCTACAGTGAAGGGTTTTGTTTCTTACACATTCCGAGGGCTGCCTGTTCCGGCCCACCCGCTCCTGGACTGAAGCCCCTTGAGGAATGGGGATGGACTGAGAGCTCGCCATGGCCCGGACCATGTGAGGTACTGGAAATAAACCAGAGTGATCACAGCTTTTATCTGCTGCCCCCTACTGGCCACAGGTCGTGTCAAGACATATTAAAACCAGCAATGATAAGAAAAATACTGTGTATACTTTTTTTTAGTCTATTTATACAAATAAATTAGTATATTTTTATTATTTATTATAAATTAATATAAATTAATTAATAGATTATTTATATTTTATCCAGTTTCAATGAATACATAATTAAAATAAATTATTTATATTTATTTAAATGTTCATAAACTATAGTGGTTAATTATTAAGAGTGAAAGGTAATTATTAAAATTAATTCATCCATCCGTCTGTCTTTCGATCTGTCTATCCATCCACCTCTCCATCTATTCAGCCATCCATCTATCTATCCATCTATCTATCTATCTATCTATCTATCTATCTATCTATCTATCTATCTATCTATCTATCTATCTATCTATCTATCTATCTATCTATCTATCTATCTATCTATCTATCTATCTATCTATCTATCTATCTATCTATCTATCTATCTATCTATCCATCCATCCATCCATCCATCCATCCATCCATCCATCCATCCATCCATCCATCCATCCATCCATCCATCCATCCATCCATCCATCCATCCATCCATCTATCTATCTATCTATCTATCTATCTCTCCATCCATCCATCCATCCATCAATCTCTCTCCATCCATCCATCAATCCATCCATCCATCCATCCATCCATCCATCCATCCATCCATCCATCAATCTCTCTCCACCCATCAATCTATCTCTCCATCCATCCATCCAGCCATGCATCTCTCCATCCATCCATCCATCCACCAAACAATATCTCTCTCTATCCATTCATCCATCCATCCAGCCAGCCATCCATCCATCAATCTATCTATCTATCCATCCATCCATCCATCCATCCATCCATCCATCTCTTTCCATCCATCCATCTCTTTCCATCCATCCATCCATCTCTCCATCCATCCATCCATCCATCCATCCATCCATCCATCCATCCATCCATCTTTCCATCCATCCATCCATCTATCTCTCTCTCCATCCATCCATCCATCCATCCATCCATCCATCTTTCCATCCATCCATCCATCCATCCATCCATCCATCCATCTACCCCTCATCCATCAATCCATCTCTCCATCCATCCATCCATCCATCCATCCATCAATCTATCTCTCCATCCATCCATCCATCCATCCATCCATCCATGTTCATAAACTATAATAGTTAATTATTAAGAGTGAAAGGTAATTATTAAAAATAATTTGATTACTAATTGATTAATTATAAATAAATGAAATGCATTGCATTTAAAATAAAATAACATTTAAAAATCTACCTATTAATCAAATTTCATTTTTATTTTAAATGTATTATTTTTATTAAACAGATTTGTGTAATATATATCGTATAAAAGTATAAATCTAATGCATTGCACATTTTATATCTACTTCCTATCTATGGACAGAATAACTATAACAAATTATAAAATAAACTAATATTTACCCATTTATCTAATAATTTTTAAAAAATTATAAATATGTATAATATAAAATAATATGTATTATCAGTTTTTATTATTAAATAATTAAATAGAATATAAATAATAATAAGCAAATTTACAATTGTATCTTGTAAATGTATTTTACAATTTAAATATTTTTATTATTTAATATAAATATATAATATAATTAGGGTACTAATTAGGTGTTTATATGTGTGTAATTCACATGAAATGTCACTGTAAAAAAGTATAGTAATATAGTATATTACTATAATATAGTATATTACTATAATATAGTATATTTTTTTATTTAATATATTATTGAAATGTATAGTGTATACAAGAGTAAATCTATTTAGTAATTTTCAAAAAATAAAAGAAACAATAACCGATAGAGCATATTTAATATAACAAAATATGAGAAAATTACTAAAAATAATTAGATTTATTATATTGTAAAAAAAAATATATATACATTTTAATAAATATATTTTCTAATTAACTATAAAATACCATTTTAAAAAACTAAATATAAGTATAAAATTAATTAATATTTACCAAATACCACTTACCACTTTTACCAAATATTTTTTTAATATTTTTATTTACTTATTATGAATATTTGTTATATTCCAACTGTTTGGGCTTCCGGGAAATGCACTAGAGAGGCTGAATTAATTAAATAAACAGAATAAATTATTTTCAAAAGAAATGTATAAATGAAGTTGAGCTGTACCTGGTCCAGGCGCTACTCTCTGACGGAGGTGTTTGTAGTCGGGACAGTCTCTCCTCACATGCCCCATATCTCCACACTGAAAACAGCGTCTTTCTCTGGGCTCTCGATCTCTGTCCTCCTCCCTGATCTCCTCCTCTCGCTCGTTCTCCTTTTTCTTCATTCTGAAAAAAAATAAGATCAGCTTAGCATTTTCCGTCGTGTGCATTAGTGCTTTAAAAAGTAAACGTGAACAGCTGTGCACCTGCGCCTCTTTGGGCAGTCCTTCATATAGTGGCCGATCTTCCCACAGATGCGACAGCAGCGGTCATTCGGAGCCAATTCGCCGTCTGTCAGCACCTTTGAGTCAAAGAAGTAATCCTGAAAGAGAGATGAAGAGAGTGTACAGAATGAGAGATATGAACTGAAGGTTAATAGACTCCAGAGCAGTTCTAACGGGACTCACAGGCTCTGTCCCAGGCTGAGGGTAAAACGGGGTGCCGAACAGCTTCCTGCCGTTGATGAAGGCCTTCATGATGAAGTTCGTCACTGCGTGGAGAGGGCAGAGAGAACGAGTTGGACACACTCAACCGCATGTTTAGCAGAACTGCACTTCAGAGCAGAAAAACAGCTGAAGGCTGTGGGCAGGAGAGTTTCTCTTACTTTTGCGAGAGACACCAGCTCCGAGATTGTGATTCAAGTCAAAGGGATCTGTCAAGAGTAAAGAGTTATGTAAAAACAGAACATATGACATTAAACCATCCATCCATCCATCCATCTATATATCCATCCATCTATCTATCCATCCCTCCATCTATAGATCCATCCACCCATCCCTCAATCTATATATCCATCCACCCATCCATCTATATATCCATCCACCCATCTGTCCGTCCGTCCATCCATCCAAACCTCCATCCATTAATCTATCCATCCCTCCATTTATATATCCGTCCATCCATCCAAACCTCCATCCATCTATCCATCCCTTAATCTATATATCCATCCATCCACCCATCCATCTATATATCCATCCATCCATCCATCCATCTGTCTGTCCATCCATCCAAACCTCCATCCATCCGTCCACCCATCCATCCAAACCTCCATCCATTAATCTATCCATCCCTCCATCTATATATCCATCTGTCCGTCCGTCCGTCCATCCATCCATCCATCCCTCCATCCGTCCGCCCATGCATCCATCTATCCGTCCCTCCATCTATATATCCATCCATCTGTCCATCCATCCAAACCTCCATCCATCTATCTATCAATCCCTCCATCTATATCCACCCAACCATCTATATATCCATCCATCCAAACTTCCATCCATCTATCTATCCACCCCTCCATCTATATATCCGTCCATCCATCCAAACCTCCATCCATCTATCCATCCCTCAATCTATATATCCATCCACCCATCCATCTATATATCCATCCATCCGTCCGTCCGTCTATCCATCCGTCTGCCCATCCATCCAAACCTCCATCCATCTATCTATCCATCCCTCCATCCATCCAAACCTCCATCCATCTATATATCCATCCCTCCATCTTTATATCCATCCATCCCTCAATCTATATATCCATCCACCCATCCATCCAAACCTCCATCCGTCTGCCCATCCATCCATCTCTCCATCCATCACTCCATTTATATATCCATCCACCCATCCATCTATATATCCATCCATCCATCCATCTGTCTGTCTGTCCATCCATCCAAACCTCCATCCGTCCACCCATCCATCCAAACCTCCATCCATTAATCTATCCATCCCTCCATCTATATATCCATCTGTCCGTCCATCCATCCATCCATCCAAACCTCCATCCGTCCACCCATCCATCCATCTATCCGTCCCTCCATCTATATATATCTATATCTTCCACTTCCTGATCTCATACAGAGCAGACGTGCCTTCTATCTGCTCCCCGCTCTGCTTTGGCGCTGATCTTTTTGTCTTTTTTTCTTGACTCCCTGCTTGCTGGACTCCTGAAAATACTGAAATGGAATTAATTAACTGGTCTCTTAGCGCGATTGACAAGATTTTCTCACTGAGGAAAGGTGCTCCGGGAGAACCCCCCTGCCCGGACGGGACCTTCCCCGCGGGCTACACGCGGGACGCCTGGAACAACTGGCAAGGCCTGTGCCTGGAAGTCCAGTCCGTGGAGGATATTGAGGATATATTCATAATTGGCATTATGATAGTGGGGTTCCTATTTCTCGGCCTTGGGATTGCCCTGACCTATCGTAAAATTGGTAAGACAGCTGCCAGTAAATTCACCCAGCCGCTGTCTGTGGAAATTAAAGAGTGCTTCGTGGATGTGTGTGACCGACTGAAGGTATTAGATCAAAGAATGACATTGATTGAGGAGCTGTATCATAACATCTCAGCCCGGACTGCGGAGACGCAGGGAAGAGTGGGCTCCATCGGGGGTCAGGCTAGTGAACTGCTACGCAGTATGTCTGGTCTGACCGTGAAATTGGATGAAATGTCCAGGTCCATTCATGAACCGGACGCTCGCCACTGACGCTGAGGATCAGAACGGATTGATTGATTATGGTCTGGAAAATTACCGAAGATCAGCTAAATGGATTAAGATATTTTCCCTCATTCCAACGTCCAGCCTGTCCCTATCTCTCGGTTGGGAGGTCAGCTTGACAGCTGGGTCCTGCTATCTTGCTTTCGTTCCCTGTGCACGGCCATATCTCCTTTCAAGGACAAGCCACAGAACTGAACTTTGAAAACATCTTAAGTTATGGCTAACATTCTCACACAACACAGGAAGCTTCAAGACTCTTACTCGCATCACACACACCTCACCCCATCCCTGCCCCCATCCAACCGTCTGCCTCCCCTTTCCTCCTTCCTATCTCCCTTACTATTCCCAACAAAAAATCCCATCACGTGACCACGTGTACAGTGTGTACTATGTATGTAATGTTTGCATGTATGCTTAGCAATCTGCATTTCTTTATTTCCGGAGAGCGTGTGGCGGCGCTTTAAATAGCTGCGGCTCGGAGGCTTGCTCCAAACTTCATTTCGTTGCACTGTACTTGTACATGTGTAATGACAATAAACTTGAATCTCAATCTCAATATCCATCCATCTGTCCATCCATCCAAACCTCCATCCATCTATCTATCAATCCCTCCATCTATATCCACCCAACCATCTATATATCCATCCATCCAAACTTCCATCCATCTATCTATCCATCCCTCCATCTATATATCCGTCCATCCATCCAAACCTCCATCCATCTATCCATCCCTCAATCTATATATCCATCCACCCATCCATCTATATATCCATCCATCCGTCCGTCCGTCTATCCATCTGTCTGCCCATCCATCCAAACCTCCATCCATCTATCCATCCCTCCATCCAGGGGTGGGCGATATCTCGATATTTAAAATATATCGAGATATTTTTTAAACACGATATGGATTTTGACATATCGTATATATCGATATATTGTTTATATTTAATTCTGATTCCGCCACTTTGCTTGTTTGCCTTCTCTGTGCTGTGCTCGCGCCCGCTCGCTCGCCCCCCGCCTCCTTGCTTTTGTTCCCCCTCCCCTCGCGTGTTGTCATGGCGGCGTCCGCAACCAGCTCGGAGGCTACAGAACTCGTCTTAAAAACAACTGGCTCCATTATATGGAGATACTTCGGTTAAGGCGTCGGACGAACAGCAGACAGATGTCTACTGCCATGAATGCTGACAGTTGGTTCTCAAACACTTGATCCAAGATACAGTTTACCTAGGCAGCATTACTTTGCGAGACAAGAACTCCCGCGACTGTACACTACGGAGAGAGAGCGGCTTGCTTGCTGGAGAAGGTTACTTACTATGCCCTTGATTTGAGTTGTTTTAGTTTTGAATGAAAATTCATTATTTGCATGCGTTTTTTAAAGCCTTGCTCGTAGGGCACCGAGCGCGCGCACTAAAAGCCTGTCAAACAAGTGATTACTGGACTAAATCTTACTGCGCTAATACTGTCAAATACACACAAGGTTAACATAAACACAGTCGGTAATGTCTAAAGTGAAAGTAAAATCGGCGTGTGTTTGTATATTAGATGCGTGAAAGTCTTAAATTGACAGCAGGGCAGCCTATAGTGAACACGCTGCCGCTTGTCCTTAAAGGGACAGTTCACTCTAAAATGATGTCATTATTTACTCACTCTAATGTTGTTCCAAACCTGTAATAATTTCTTCTGTTGAACACAGACAGCTGATAGTAGCGATTGACATTCATATTATTATTTCCTACAATGGGGACCAGCAACTGTCAGGTTTCCAATATTCTTCAAAATATATGTTATGTCCAACAGAAGAAAGAACTTTATTCAGGTTTAAAACAACTTGAGCGTGAGTAATCAATGACAGAATTTTCATTTTTGAGTGAACTATTCCTTTAGTGGTTAATAAAATAACAAAAGACAAAGAGAAAATCACTCACGGCTCTTGACTGAAAAACTAATACAGTAGCTTTAATAAGAATCAATGTATATTTTATAGGGAAGTCTATGTAGTGTTTTATTTTTACATTTATTCATTCAATTTCATACTTAAATGCTGCTGTACAGCTCTGAGCTGCCAGTGTAAATCTTAATAAATATATATTTATTTTATATTATACAGTACACTAGGAATGTTTACAAGGGTTTTTTTAAAGTAAAGTTTTAAGCTTAAGTAAGGTTTTTCAAGTCTTTTAAGTAAAATAAAGAAAGAGTATTGCAATAAAAAAAAAGTATTTTTTCCTCCTTAAGCTCTTGCTGTTCGGCTAAGAATAGAATAGCAAAAATCTGATGCGACTAGCCATCAGAACCGAACCGAACCGAAAACCGTGGAAAAAAAACCGAGGTATGTATTGAACTGTGGACTTACTGTATTGTTGCATCCCTACTTTGTTCCTACATTAACTGCCTACCTCTTTGCACTTCAATAAAAAAAAGACTTTGTGGTATTTGGCATATTTGTTTTTGCAGTAGTTTTTGGGGGGTTATTTTTCCTGTAAAGATATCGAGATATATATCGTATATCGAGATATAGCAAAATATATCGAGATATATTTTTTGCTCCATATCGCCCAGCCCTACCTCCATCTATATATCCATCCATCCAAACCTCCATCCATATATATATATCCATCCCTCCATCTTTATATCCATCCATCCCTCAATCTATATATCCATCCACCATCCATCTATATATCCATCCATCCGTCTGTCCGTCCATCCATCCAAACCTCCATCCATCTATCTATCCATCTCGCCATCTATATATCCATCCATCCGTCCATCTATCTATTCATCTCTCTATCTATATATCCATCCCTTCCTCCATCTATATATCTATCCATCCCTCCATCTATCTATATATCCACCCATCCCTCCATCCATCTATATATCCATCCACAATGGATAACAGGAATGGATAAAGAAGCAAAATAAATTATGTTATTATAATGCTTTTGTATTTCAGAACAGAGTGAGAGCAAACGCTTTAAGTCATTGCGTGACAATGTGTTTCAAACCTTCGATTGCGATGCATTTGGACGTCCACTGTTTCTCAAAGGTGGTGAGGCGCTTGCGCTGGCGGATGGAGATGACGTGCTCTTTAAAATCAAACTCTTCTGTGTAGAAGCGCAGCAGGCCGAGCCACAGCTCCCCGACGGACTCCTTATTCTGATGGAGCTCCGGGAGACGCCGCCGCTGGACACGCAAAACACACACACACATTAGTTAATGCGTTTGAGTGGACTTGGAAATACATCGGGCTGCATAATTTGTTTACACGCCATCCAATTGAATAAATACTAATTGCGCTTTTCCACTGCATAGTAACGGCTCGGTAGGGTTCGCTTAGATAGCACCACCTTGGTTGAGGTTCCAAGCACGCCATACCAATACTAAAATGTGACGTGTAAACACTGCAGATCACTGATCGGTCAGAGAGCTTTTGTGACAGTGATATAGCGATTGAGACCCTGAACACATTGCTAAATGCAAGATTCTCTTACCCTCGCGGGCCTTCGAGCAAATCAAGTCATGCCGTTTACTCTTTGTTGTACGAGTTCCCAGACTCTCTTGTTTTCAGCAGTATTTTGTTTTGTTGTCATCAGCCTCCTTTGAAACAAACTTCTTTGTCTTACAGTTGTCTGGCTCTAATTCTGAGAAGTAGAGGCGACGCAACTATAACGATCAGTCTACAATCCCACCCACTTTGAAGCAATACTAACTGCAG
Source organism: Gobio gobio (assembly GCF_949357685.1). Lineage (NCBI taxonomy): Eukaryota > Metazoa > Chordata > Actinopteri > Cypriniformes > Gobionidae > Gobio > Gobio gobio. Next base: position 10,116,008 of record NC_137117.1, read on the forward strand.
TGGAAAAGCAAACTGAGCCAAACCGAGTCGTCCCACGCAGTGGAAAAGCACCATAAATGGGTAGAATCAAAAAGGCAGAATGAAACCTCCTTGAGACACAAACAAACATGTATTATCAGAAACAATCTCAAACCTATCCTGCTCACCAGCTCATCAAGGTCATTGAAGAAGAAAGCGTTCCAGCCGTCCACCATCCTCTGAGGAACAGTGTTCCCATCAAATATCTGCAGAAGAAACAGAAGCTGGCTCTTACAGCTACAGAGATTTCTTAGAAACACAATCTTTTATTCACTAACAAAAAAAATCATGTTATTAGGGATTTTTGGACACTGTTTTAGTGTATTATTATTGTAATAGTACAGGACTCCAGACTGCGACCTATTGGTCACATTTTGCAACCTTTTTTCCTGCAAGTGCGACGAAATATTGTGACACTTCCACGTTGCCCAACTAATAAGAGCTGCCTTTTATGTTGTATATGAGAAACATCAAACTAAACGAAAGTGAAACACTACACTGTGTAAACAGTTTATCAGCTTTATTATTTACCGTTTATTATTAGACAGGGCAGCGTGAGTTCAGAACAGGTTTACTTACGGGCCGAACTCGATCAGGTGACACCGTTACTACACAGTGCTGGGAGATCCAGTGAGAAAGCGTTTAAATTCAGCGCAGAATTCAGTCTTATAAACCATATCGGATCAAACAACGCTGATGTGGAAACCGGGAGAAGCATTGTGCCGAGAACAAACAAGTTATAGAAGGCTTTGCAATACACAAATCACCAACATTCACCATGGATTTAATGTAGCAATGCTAACTGTAACCATGGTATTGTGGCAGAAATGGTTAAAATGTTTTTACATTATTCATTACATTATTCATACAACTTTTGAGAGTGAAATTCAAGCACATTTCAAGGGCTTCACACTTTTTCCAGCACTTCAAAGCTCTAAATATTATTCATATTTAGTGTTATTTTTAATGTGATAATTTGTAAAACTAAACGTTTAAAGAAAAACTAAAACTTTGTTGGAAACAAACACTTTTTTCAAGCACTTATTGACCATTTCCACTCCCTAAAGCCGGGGGCATACTGTGCATACGATTTATAATAGTCATTTACGATTGTTCCTTGTCAGACTGTAGGAACATGATCCGAGCTGTAAACCATGTCACACTGTAAGATCTAAGCTGTCATTAATGTCAATTAAAAACTGACGCACGCAAGAAAAAAGTTTTACATCATTAATCAATGACGCGTTCGGTGACTGAGCTGCATTGTGGGATTGAAATGGTGGCTACAGAGAAATCTCTAGAGCTCATTTTGGTCATAGTTTGTCTTGAAAAACGAAGATAATTTGACGATCGTCGTAGGAGAGTTCACAGGATCGTGCGTCAAATCTTCAGCGTTAAAATTTTATCGCAGCGGTCATTAATCAGCTGCCGATGAACATGTCAAACTAACGATTAAAGCCTTCAGATTTTAGCCTAAGATCAGAGGAATCTTTTAGGATTAGTCCTAAAATTTGTCTCAGACGGCCAAATCGTGGCCAAAATCGCACAGTGTTAACACCGGCTTAATATATGGAATAAAGTAGGAACAGTCTCATGAAAAACAAAAACTTTTCTTGATTGAATGATACAGAAAGAAAGTAAAGAGCGCTCCTTTTATAATCACTAAAGCTGTTGGTCAGTTCCATGTGATACTATAGAAGAACAATGGTACATTTAAATGGTCCCATGGAATGAAATTTTCATTTTATGAGTTTTTTTAACATTAACATGAGTTCCCCTAGCCTGTATATGGTCTCCAAGTGGCTAGAAATTTTGATGGGTGTAAACCGAGTTCTGGCTGTCTTTCTCTGCCTTTGATAAAGGCTGAGACGAGCCGATCTGGAATCTTCCCTGTTGTGTCGTCATAACAGGAAAGGTTACCTCCTGTTCCTCTGTTTGCCCGCCCAGAAAATTAGGAGAAAATGGAGTTTATCAGTCGCGATGTCAGCACAGGCTTTACAAACAGACTTTTACCATATGGATTCGACAGCACTGCCACAAACAGTGAGTAACAGTGTTTATTAATGCCTAATCTGTGATCAGTGATTTCTGATGTGTAGCTAATCATTCAAGTTCACGCAGACTTTCTTTCGAAATCGTTTAATACTGTCAGCCCCGCCGCTGGCTATCTTGATGCCCTAAGCGTAATGCATCAGTGAATCAAACCAGTGACTAAACGATCAACTTCACATCGTTTCTGTTAGTAGCATGAAACAAATCCGTGATTGAATGATTAAACTAGAGAGCGATCAAAGAAGACTCTCTTTATAATGTTCGTAGCTGTCAATCACACGTCGCGAGTGTATCTGCACACTTGCCCAAACTGCCGTTATAATGAATGACGCTGTTATGCTGCACGAAGCTCTTACTGTATTCATGTCGATCTTGTGTTCGCTGTTGTGGTGAAAGCATTTTGTGAGAGAAAACGTGTTGCAACGATGAGATCACTGCATTCACGCGATCAAGCAACAAGAATGCTCATCACTGCAGCTTTTCATGTGATGGGAAAAGATCATAAAATAATGCTATAGTCATCACTTTGACGATTTGTTCATCTTGACGGCTGTGATGGTAAAAAAACTTTAGAGGTTTAGAGGGGTTCTACATGTTACAAAGGAGGAAGATGACGGTCGCTTGACTGGGACTCGTGTTTATTCAGAACTCTCAGATACAAACAAAATAAACCCGCGGCCTCAACAACTCGGTACAATAAAACTTTCTCAGCTATCTTTATCCAGCTCTGCTTCTCTCTGGTCCTCTCTGGTCTCTCTCTCTCTGGCAGTGCGTGCAGATTTTGCTAAACCATTCCCAGTCTGCCACATAATCTAATACATCTAATACTCATTTCAAATGCAAAGATGTCAGCCAATCACAAAAGTGGGTGTTTTCACTGAAGTCTCACAGCAGACACGCCCCTTGAAACAGAGCATTGAAGCCAGGGGCTAATATCAGTATAGAAAAATGCTTTTTATTTCTAAATTATGACAGTTTTTGATGTAAAAACCATAGCGCGGGTCAGGTGCTGGCGCCACCTTCGGTAGAACTGAGTGGCATCAGTGCCACTGCTGTCAAATGTTAGTCTGGAGCCCTGTAGTGCCAGTATTGCTAATGGTGCTAAGGTTACCTCTTGTAACACAGGGATGACTGGTGGTTGTCTCTGTTGTAGGAAATACAGCACCATGAGGATGTAAGCATAGGAGGAGAGACTCCCTCTGGAGGCATCGCCAATGTCACAGCGCTGCCAAACACACACATTTATACATTTTTACAGTATTTTCCGATGCAATGACATTTAATGAAGAGAGCAGTGATAGACTACATTTAATAAAAAAATGTGCTAATTCTACTTTATTATTAAATATATACAGTCGTATGACTCTTATTAACTGAGAGACTACAATTAATTTGAGGTCATAAAACTAAATGTATAGTTAATAACTTGGCGGCTTCTTTCACTCTTTGGTTCGACTTATTCAGGACTGTTTAAAAGTATGGTAATGGTTAATGTGTTTGAAAGAAGTCTTTTCTGCTTTTCACCAAGGCTGCAATTATTTTATCGTTCGAATATCTAGGGAATATTTGATGCTTTTATCTGCATTCTGCAAATTAGATTCCTATTTATGATGACAACAGCAGGGATATCTGGTCTTACCTTGGCAAATACTTTCATAGTGTAGCCCAGATACTGCACACGAGGGTCTATAGCAGCGTACGTGGCCAGCATCCGGGTGTTGTGTTGGGCCTGACACACAAAACAGGAAATAAAAAAACAAAACAGATAATAATATAAATGTAATGTAATATAATATAATATTAGGGCTAGTGCTGGGCGGTATACCGGTTCATACAGAATACCGGTATTTATTTTTGTTATGATATGAATTTTTAATATACAGCAATACCGGTGTATGTTGCTTAAATAACATTCGGAACGGGGCCACTGTTTGAGAAGGGTCACGTTTCACTGTTGCACTGTAGTGAGGACACCCCTGAGATCGCATTACAGCGGAGAATTCAAACCACATGCGGCACAAGCAAGAGAGCGGTTTCTGCGCGGAGCGCCGCAATGAGTATATCCTCTAGTGCTCTAAACACGAACCAGCAGCGTGTATGCGCATATATTTAATCACGTCTTCTTAAAATGAAACATATGTGCACTGATACAGGTACGTCTGATCATGACCACGATGACATGATGAATTATTCTGCTACACCCAAGACAATGATGTAGACCAGGCATTCTCAACCCTGGTCCTTGAGGGCCACTGTCCTGCAGAGTTTAGCTTCAACCCTAATCAAGCACACCTGAACCAGCTAATTAAGATCCTCAGGATTACTAGGGCTGCGTCCGAAACCTGCAAAATGCTGCCTTCGGAGGACATATTTCAAGGCAGGAAGGCATCAAGGCACGTCCGAATCTAATGTTAGCTTCACTTCCTGTCTCCAGAGATACCTTTATCTGATCGATTTACGAAGGCAGCATTTATGTGTCCTTCGCTGCCTTTGAAATCCCACAATCCACAATCCATTCTGTGACAGTTGAGATGGGGAAAAAAGATGCCGTCCGAAAGTTGCGTTTTGCCGAGTTTGTGTGTAAATGTAAGTTTTTTTTACCAACATTTTCTACTTCTAATGTTAATTCTTGCGAGAAATTACTAATGTAGCAATTAAATATTTGTTTAGTTCTCACTAAAGCTCTCTCTATTTTGCTGTAGATCATTTAACGGTTACACTGCCTAAGAAGTCTGTCCGAAATCAGTTTCGTGAGGTGCCTTCATGCACAAATGCTGCCTTACAAGCCATTGTGTGATAAGGCAGCGAGGCAACGAGTCAGCTGTCTAGGTTTTCGGACGCAGCCAATAAAGCAACAGGCAGGTAAGTTTGATAAAGGTTGGAGCTAAACTCTGCAGGACAGTGGCCCTCGAGGACCAGGGTTGAGAACCCCTGATGTAGACTGACAATTCAAAGATGAACGGGCAAAGAAAGTAACTATGCCTTTATTCTTTCTGTGTTAAACTGACGCGTGTCGTTTGTTCAGAGACTGTAGTGCTCTTAAATGTATTGAAAATATCCTTAGACCGTTTAAATGTTCTTCCGCGTTTCTCCCTCGTTTTGTTGTTATATAAGGATAGATTTTTAAAATGCTTAAAGTGCCCTCAACTCAGTTTTTTTTCTCTCCATGGTCATATTTTAATATTAATGTGTCTGTAGTCTGTTTTATTGGTTGTCTCCCCACAGCATCATTTTGTGGGGCTTTGCGAACCTGTATTAACTGTAGCGTGGAATTTTTCTACAATATTTACTCATCATGAGAGTAAAATAGGGCATTCTAGTCAATCTACTGCAGTATTTCCTCTCTCAATCAGTAGAAAATGTGGTTAACACCCGGTCATGCATAGGGAAAAAAATACTGTAATATACTGCAAAACCGGTATAATTTAGAAAAATACCGTGATATAAATGTTTTGTCATACCGCTCAGCACTAAATAGAGGTGTAACAATACATCGATTTAGATTGATGCATCGATCTAAAGTCTAACGATACGATGCATCGATGCAATGCGTTAAAAAACGATACCTATAGGCTATTTATATATTTAAGAGGCACATTTGTTTTAACACTCTACACATGTTCACACAATGTAAGTCTATGCATTATCGCCAGCGCGTGCATTCTCGTTCAAACTACCTTTCAGAGTTTGTGAAATACGCTCGGGACAGCCGATGGAACTGTCAGTGTCCTGATTGGCCCAGCGCTGAATCTTCGCGAAAGTTTATCATTTGCTTGAAGCAGCGCGCACTCATTTCAAACTGTGCACAGATAGGCCACTGAATTGAGTCTTATTTATTTTTTGTGCTTCAGTAGATAAAGGTCTATGGTTTGCCTAATAAGAAGAATAGAGTGCTATGAATCGTTCTTAACACTGAGATTTTTAACTGTTAAAAGAAAATGCTCAATAAACTTGGAGCGCTGCCCGCTGTGACTCTGTGTTGCTTCAAGTTGCTTCTAATTATGTTTACCAATTTATTCTTATATTCTTTATATTTATTTTCATCATCTATTGTTCTAAATTTCAAAAATTTTCTATACAATATATTTTTCTTCTTACATGCTTTTATAATGCCTTTAGTAAACCAAGGTTTCTGTATTTTATGATTAACTTTAATTACTTTAAGTGGACAGCATTTATCATAGATCTTTAATATTTTTTCCAGAAAAATACCATAAGCCTCATTTGGGTTTTCATAACTATTGACCTCATCCCAATTTTGCCTGCTCAGTTCCTCTTTAAATATTTCTATTGCTTCTGGTGTTCTGTGTCTCACAATTCTGGACTCATATGTTGGCCTAGAATTTACTTTAAATACATTTTGGAAAACTGCAAAAACAGGTAGATGGTCACTAATGTCAGTTATTAAGAGCCATTATTGAAAATATTATCTATTAATGTTGCTGATGATGCTGTTATCCTACTTGGTTTTACTATTACTGGAAATAATGTAATATTATAGAAGGTGTTAATAAAATCTGTGGTCCCTTTATGTTCTCCCGGATTAAGCAGGTCAACATTAAAGTCCCCACAGACAATATAGGTCCTGTTTCCACTTTGCCTTTGATACAAATCTGATATAAATTCATTGAAGGTTTCAAGTGGTGAACCAGGAGTCCTATATGTCCGAACTGCTTGCATTTTAATTTATATGCTTAAATTTAACCCTGTTCTTATTTTTATTTTTAATTATACTCTTTATTTTTATCTTTCAATGTTTTCTTTATTTTTTATTTCTTTTAATTCCTATTATAACTGTAATATTTTTATTTAATTTCTGTGTAAAGCACTTTGAATTGCCACTGTGTATGAAATGTGCTATACAAATAAACTTGCCTTGCCTTGCCTTGCCTATGTACAACTAACAGTTACATTTTTCCGTTTTTCAATTTTAACTTCAACAGTCACACATTCTAAGACCTTATCAATTGTTGTTGACATGTCATTCACTAGATTGCATTGTAAATTTGAATCCACATAAATAGCAACTCCACCTCCTTTTTTGTCTTCCCTATTTATTACAAACAATTCATATCCATCTAGCTCTACATCTAATACCTTATCCTTATCTAGCCATGTTTCAGAAACCGCTACTATACTAAACTTTGGAAAACTATTTAAATAGTCTTTAATTTTAGCAACATTTTTCCATAGACTTCTACTATTGAAGTGTATCACAGATAAAGATTGCTTCATATTGATTTTACTATTAAATTGTTCTTCTGTGTAATACTGACAATTTGGTTCATTATAAAGATAGATTTCTGGGTCAATTTCTCTCTCAATGTCATACTTGTTGGGTCTGATAAATTTAAAATTATTAAAATTATTCAAGTCAAATAATTTGTTGGATGTGTCAGATAAGTCTATGTTATCAGCTTCATAAATACCTAAATTAGAAATTAGGTTTATATCATTTTCAGGGCCTGTACAACTCATTACTGATAATCGAATTGATCGATATACTCCTGAATCGAATCATATCGTTATCGTATTGCAGAACTTTTTGAGGTATCGGAAAATATCGTATCACTGGCTATGAGAATTGATATTGTATTGCATCGTGTTGAACCATCCGATTTACACCCCTATATAATATAATATAAAATAAAAGAGTCTCACCAGTGTGTTGTAGAGGCTGATGTCTCCCTCCAGTCCGCTCTGCCTGTGTTCAAACTTCACTATAGGCACTTTAGCAGTTGTGATAGGCAAGATATTCCTTAGACCTGAACCACACAAACAAATTAATCAGTCAGCGCTGAATAATCAACTCATACGGACTAGATTTATATTGACATACTGAGTTTTAAAAAATAAATCAGTCTCGCACCTGTGTGTTTCTTCAGCACCTTGGCTAAACCCTCGATGATCTCCTTACAGTTCAGTTTCTGCAAGAAGGACAAGAGAAAGAGACTGTAGTTATTGAAGTACAATAATACAAACTGGTCCCTTTTTGAGTGCTTTTAAACAAAAAGTGCCATTTTAACAGTGAAATCAGGCATCAAAACAAAGCACAATATAAAGGGAAGAACTTCTGAAACTTGTAATGATTCCAATATTGGCCTAATCACTCAGATATTTAAAGAGGATCTATTGTGCTTTTTTACATGTTCATCTTTCTTTAGTGTGTAATGTTGCTGCTTTAGCATGAGAAAGGCAAAGTCGCAATATTCCAACACGTCACATTATTACGCATTTAAATAAATAAAAACAATTACTTAGTTAGTTAGTAGTGTAAGGGGCAGCACAGTTCCAAAACACGCTCGAAGAGCTTGACCAATCACAGCACTGGTCCAACGCCCAATAAGTCATTTCCCGTACAACAACGTCACTCGCTGCTTGACTACCATAGCACAATGCATCGTTGAAGAAATCAACTAACTACTCGCGACTGTTTCCCGAAACCGTATTGTCGCAAATTTGTCATTCAACCACGTTGGTTAACGATGTCACGTAGGTGGTGGAGTTATAACTTCTTTTAATGAATCCGTTTGAGATTAAATCAATGCTATAATCTACAGACATGGCATCTAAGGACTTTATTTCCAGATTCAATCATAAGCCCTATTCGGACGGTAATTGTTCCTTGTGGGGTCATAAGGTATTTTCATCATTGACAGGGGCTAGTCAGTGATTTTATCGCTGTCCGAATCCAGAATGTCAGTGTTTTTCTCAGTGATTTTCACAGACCAGCCCCTGTCAATGATGAAAATACCTTGTGACCCCACAAGAAAAACTTACCGTCCGAATAGGGCTAATGTCAAATATGTGAAAAATAATGTGTTTTTGAACATTCAAGCATGAAAACCTGTTATAGTAGAGCCCAAAACAATCAAGATTGAAAAAACTTCCCATCTCCTATAAATGTCCCTCTTTTGAAGGTTAACAGAATTTATACCTCAGCGGTGTCATGACCCTCCAGTGTCATACAGATGTCCAGGTCACTGTCACGAAAGCCAAAGCCGTTCTTAGAAGAACCAAACAGACAGAGCTGGGCCTTATCTGAACAGACAAACAGAATAAAGATACATTTTCATCAAAAAGTAGGAATTTTACAATTATCCAATCTGTCAATAATCATAAAAACCGTGAAATTAAGATTTTTCACACACACTGTTGGCATCCCTAGTCAAAAGTTGCTAGACTACAACAACTACTTCCACATTTTTCAAGAAGTGCACTCTCTCTCCATGGTTTCTACAGACAGCTGCGAGTAGGGGGATATGATGTCATTGAAAGGCGATGCAATGACACGGGGCGTAACACTGGTTAAAATTGCAGATTTCTCTGGATTTAAAAATTGTTGGAAACATTGGGATAATATAAGTACACAAGTCAACAAAATATATAACATTGTGGTAGCACTTTATTTTACAGTCCTGTTCCGCCCGTACATACTATGTCCTTATGTACTACAATAACTGAGTAATAACTAGGTACTAACTCTGAACCTAAACCTAAGCCATGTAGTTTACTCATATTACTCAGTACTTTCTTAGGTAAGTACACCAACTACCGCTAAATATAGTTCAACCAATATTGTTCTTGTGGTTTTTGGATATTTTAATGCAAAAATCTACATATTGTACCCTTAATATTTAGACGTTTATGGTTCTCTGATGTTGATTAATGCTCACATTACATGCAGGTAAACAATATATATTCAGTAAGAGTTTATCTTGATTGTTTCCATTTATTTTTATTTTATATTGTTATGATTTAATTATTAGCTTTTCAGACCCCATTTTTTAAACTCTGTTGTAATATCTAGTTATGTCAAAAAATTTAATGCTACGGAGCCACTAAAGGGACGTGGTAGTGGAAAAAATTATTTTGCGTTTCCTCGCAAAGATAATGTCCCGCTGGCCGTTTCAAACAGCTCAGTACATTAACAATGGAGTGGTTAGAGATTTATTTTGAACTTGGGCTCAAATATAAAGAAATACAGTCAGTGCTTAGTTAATGAGTTCAGTAAAGTTGGCAATATATTCACAAATTTGAACTTCCCGGATCAATAACTTGCAAGCGAGGAGCTTTGCTTGCAAGCAGAGGAAGACGCTCCATATCTAAGCTGTTGAATTCTACATTGATCGTGCTTTAGGTCTTGGCGTAGTGGTCAAAATGGGGCAAGTGTGTGCATTTCCTGGATGCCCGAACGCCGGGGCTACGTCATATTCTCACGCATGTGTCGTGGTGCTTCGTGAGTTCACGTCTGAGGCCCAGACGGAAGACAAAAACTTGTTGAATAAAGTCGTTATTTTGTTTGTTTTTTGCGCACAAAAACTATTCTCGTCGCTTCATAAAGTTATTGTAGAACCACTGTAGTGAGATGGACTTTTTAACAACGTCTTTAGTGCCTTTTATGGGTCTTGAGAGTGAACCGTGCCATTGTGCCAATGGAGGCTTTTCTGAGCCATCGGATTTCAGAAAAAATATCTTCATTTGTGTTCCGAAGATTAACAAAGGTCTCACGGGTGTCGAACGACATGAGGGTCATTAATGACAGAATTTTCCTTTTTGGGTGAACTAACCCTTTAAGCTCAAGTTCAAAATAAAACTCTAACCACTCCATTGTTAATGTACTGAGCTGTTTTTTATCTTTGCAAAGCAAAGCAAAGTTTCTCAGGGGGAACACAAGAGATTTGAAAAAGAAAAACTAGTTAACACTTACTTGAGATCTCTTCTGAGTGCCGTAATTTCTCTAATATTTTGTTCTTTTGAAAAGTTGTGAAAACACAATAAATGTAATTATTATTTTGCTACTAGACTAGAGGAAATATTTGAATTAGGCTCCACTACAGAAGTTTACCCAATTATGACAACTTCTGCTTATGAAAATCCTTGAAACGTGAAAAGGGTCCATTTCCACTTTATTTCAGTTAATAAAGTAGATAAAATAAAAAATTGTGAAAACCCTGGTATGCTTTCATATGAATATGCATTCGCACCGTTGTACTCTTTTCTAATGAAGTGCTCCAGACTGGCCAGAATCTGCTCACGCTTCTGCTGCTCTACGAGAGACGGTGACAGCTCACCTACGAACACAAAAACATCACGTTTGAACCTCAGCATAAATGCACCCGAGCTGCTGGTGCGTTGGATATGAAACACAGATGATGGTAAAGTATGGCGCTCACGGTAACACAGCATGCAGAGTCCGTCCAGGATTTCTCTGAAGTGCTCGGTCATGGGCGGCAGAGGATTCAGCTCGATCTTCTTGAAGTCTTCAGGGCAATCGTCTTTAAGGTGGCCGTCTCGCTTGCAGATGCTGCATACGACCGTTGGCGGCTGGACAGAAAAAACACCACAAGACACTTCATTTCTGGGTCACAGCATCAAAGTTGCCTTTAGGCCTCTTATGTACACTACTGTTCAAATGTTTGGGGGTTAGTACAGTATCTATAAAATAAATTAATACTTTTATTCAGCATGAATGCATGAAATGTATCAAATGCGACTAAGACGTTTATAAAGTTTTCTAAGAAAAGATTTCCATTTCAAATAAATGTAAAAAAAATGATTTCGTTTTAGTCATTTTAGTCATCTGAATTGTTTTTAGTTTTAGTCTAGTTTTAATTGACTAAAATCTAATGAGTTTAGTTCAATTGTAATGTATTCATTGAGCATTTCAGCATTGCATAACCGACTGTTACTTGAATACATATCAAAACTGCCATTGACAAAATTGTGTTTTTGATAAAAAAAATATGGACGACGAGAGTAGGAAGTAGAGGCGCGATTATCAAAAGTTGCCCACACTCTCACAGATGCAGAACAATGCATTATGTTGGTGTGAAATAAACAGTTATGAAAATGTAGAAATTAAAGCTAAAGCTCCAATCTCCTCCCAAAAATCCCGAAAAAAGTCTGTTAGTGCCTCAGTGACAACTTCACTCAGAGAAGCCGTCAATCTCAGCTGTCAATCATGACGTCACACCCCCCGTTTTTATAGTATCAAAAAACTCACTAAAACTAAACTTATTTAAAAACGAACACTTGAAATGAAATCTTCGTGATAAAAACTGCCTAAAATGACAAACCATCTTTAGTAAACAATTATTTGAAGTGTAATTGAATTGTTTAGTTCGTCCCGCGTCCATTGTAATACATGGAGAGGTGGGGTTTATGAGCTATACTGGGACCAACCACCGCATAGGCTTCAGATTCTGAGAGGAGTGCTACAGATTTGGTTCAAGCGCAAGAATACACAAAAGAGAGGTTTTTTAAAAACCTCTATATAGTTTTTATAATGTATTTCTGCTTTAGTTAGTATATCAGGTTAAGCTAAAGCTTCAAATAAGTTTAAGTTTATTGTTTTAATTTCAGTTAACATTAATTTCAAGTAATTAATGTTTTTTTAATGGTTTTAGTGAACTATTATAACCCTGATACTTTATTGCATAATATTTGTCAAATACTGTTCTTAGTCTTTCCTCCTGACTATGAATTAAATGGGAATGAGCAGTGGCTGTAACCAAAAACGCATATATAATGCGTGACTTTTAATTATAAACAAGCTGGAAATACACCAGGACTCTTATTTTGAAATGTCTGCGCCTTACTATTGCTCTTTCAAGTTCAGATGAGGGAGATCAAATATGCCTTGTTACAACCATCTAAACCATATTACTATATAAACATTGTAAAGTAAACATTGTCATTATTCCTCAGCATTAGTTCATAAACAATTACCTGTCATAAATGTGCGCTATTCCTTGATTGAGCTGTTCTGAAGCGCTGTTGCGTGAGCCTGTAGAAGCTCAACAGCGCCGTGTTTTCCCGCCGTTAGATCCGCGTGTTACAACTCAAATGTGCGCATCTGTTACACAGGACATCACTGCCCTACAAAGGCAAAATACCTTAACTCGCTAGAGTGTGGAACTGAGAAGAATGACTTTAAAGATTTTTAGTAGTCCAGCCAAATTAATTATAGGCAGGACACTGGAAATCTGTCAATTAGATGTTTTAGTAATGAAAATGATCTACATAAAAAAAAAAATCTTGAGCTCAAACTTGACTTTTGACCCCTATTTTACTGTCCTCTGCCTTTGTATTGTCTGCAAAAAGTGAGAAGTCACACCAAGGTAAAAGGCAGTAACTTCCACATTATCAATATTTGGTTGCTGTTCACCGTTTACAAAATCATTATAGTAACACCTGTATAAAATCTAGAGACCATGGCATTTATTTTGGATGATTTAAAATTGCTTTTTTTATATGGAGCAGTTTGGTAGCCTATTCATTGGATAGATGACTAGCCAATTTATGCTATAGGCTACTAGGAACTGGTGTTACAGTGTTCTATACTTTCCTGTAGCTCAAACAGTTGAGCATGGCGCTAGCAACGCCAAGGTCATGGGTTCGATTCCCAGGGAAAGCAAGAATTGACCAAATGTAAAATGTGTACCTTGAATGCAATGTAAGTCGCTTTGGATAAAAGCGTCTGCCAAATGCATAAATGTAAATGTAAATGTTCTGCCTTAGTTTCTCCTGGGCTTTTGGAAGTTACTGTTGAGACAACCCATAATTTTCTCGATAAAACAACAGAATTGACTCAAGATCCACATGACAAAGGAGGTCTTGAAATATCCCAAAAATATCAACAACTAATTTTTGAGTTACTGCCTTTTGCCTTTGTAGGGCAGATAAGTTCTGACTGGATCTCTTCCCTAATCGTCCCTCCCATGTATCCCGTTATTTAAATGTTTGTAACAAATAAATAATGATATGTGGTTGAAAAGATTGTTTGTGAAACTGCTTCATACTGTATATTTACTAAGTTTATTAAATTATTGTCTTTAAATAATTCAAGCACTTTTTATAAATATGGCCATTTCCAAGGGTTTTCCAGGACTTGCATTTCAAAAAGTCCAATTCAAGTACTTGAAGCACATTGTACGAACCCTGGAATAAAATCGCATGGGTGTTTGAATCGCGATCACGATACTTTAACGATTAATCGTTCAAGCTCTACTGTATCCCGTGCAATTACCTTTCCTCCCGTGAAGATCATCCTGTCGAAGATGTAGTGCATGTCTTCTGGAGCGATACTGTCCTGTTCCTCCCTCTCTTGAGCTTTATCCTCCTCCTCCTCCTCATCATCATCATCACTGTCCATCAGCAGGCCGTTCAGGACGGAAGGAGACACCGCTGTGGGGAGTTCCCGGGAAACCTCCATCCCACCATCGCTCACCAGGAGCTCAGTGAACCCTGCTCTCAGGCTCTCCTCTTCCTCAACATCCCTCTCTTCCTCATCATCACTGCTGTCCTCCTCGCCGCTCCTCTCCACGTCCTTCCGCTCCAGGCTGTCGTTGTGTCCGTGCGAGCGCACTCTGGATTTCTTCCTCAGTAAGCCGCGGCTGGCGTTCACTCCGTTCCTGCTCTGAGGACAGGCAAAGTACTTGTAGGCCATGCGGAAACGCTCCTGGATGTACTCAAACACCATCTGACTGTTCAGACTGCGAGCCACGTTCCTCTTCAATGCAAACGGATCTGGAACAGCCAACATCTCATCATTTAAAAGTGCTTTCATACTGCAGCTGTTGCTCATTTTCATATGCATCTTAAAGGGATAGTTCACCCAAAAATGAAAATTAGCCCATAATTTACTCACCCTAGGCGTGTATGACATTCATCTTTCAGACGAAAGATGATATATTAGCCTATATATTCATTAGCCTATATATTAATTAGGCATGTGCCGGTATCAAATTTTCATGTTGCGATTAATTGCTGAAGCTTTTATCACGGTATACGGTATTATCACGATATTTTAAAAAAAGTTGCAAAAAAAGTGTTGTCATAATATAACAGGTTTAGAAACTTTCTTATAACAAAAGAACCAAACATTTAAATACAATAAAGCAATACACAAAAATGTATAAAGTAAACAAATATTTGAAACAGATTAAAGTGCTAAAGAATTATAAAGAACAATAGGTAACACTTTACAATAATGTCTCGCCAGTTAATGCATTAACATTAACAAAGAGCGAATAGCTACATTTTTACAGAAGTTATTCTTCTTTGATAATGTTAGTTTAAAAAAGCAACTGTTAGTGTAAGCTCAGGTCCATTAAATAATACAGTTACAACTTTTGATTTTAATAATGTGTTATTAAATGCTGAAATGTACATTTAACTAAGATTAATACATGCTTTAGAAGTATTTTTCATTGTCAGTTTGTTAATGAATGAACTAATGTTAAATAATGGAGCCATATTGTAAAGTGTGTGATTGAACAACAGTCAGAACATATTCAAACAACATCTAGGGCATGTAATTTAAAACTTAAAAAAAAAAATTACGTTTGAAAATGACTTTAAGTCTTTAAGTATTAGGTTATGTGATGACGAGCACGGATTGTGGTTACTGGGGAAACGGCTGTATTTCTGCTGTTCCATCAGCGCCCTCTGCTGTCTGAAAGTGAATGTGCACTTCAGTGTGTCTTCACGCCTTCCGCCATGTGCTCGGCTCATGAACGGTCTGTTTACATCAGTGCGCGTTCCTCTTTGACGCGTTGTTCATTTTAAACGGTTGATGGGTAAAGTATTCTTAAAATACATTCAAAAAATCTGAATAATTCGTAATAAATAATTATTCACGGTATTTTGAAGTGCCCACGATAACAATATTGTGCATGTTCATTATTGCGGTATATCGTATTACCGTTTACCGGCACATGTCTAATATTAATTATATTCTACTGAATCTGTTAGTGAGGTCTGGATTATTTAATGTGTGTTTAAATAAATCTGTCATGAAAATGACACACACTGTGTATCAATGATTTCAACAACGAATTGGGAAAAAAAAAGATTTAGAAGTTAAGGCAAAAACGGCCTTATGCGAAGTTTACATGTTTGCACACAATGTGTTATTTGAGTGTTAATTATTATATCTAACTATAAATAGCAACTGAATTTAGGCTAATAGTTTGGGCTCTGTCCTTTAATATTATAGCAATGTGTGAGTAAGGACTCCCTATAGTTTACAGCATTATCTTTAAGAAACTTTTAGTTATAATTGAAATCATTTAAGGACAGACACAATTTATTAAAGCAGCACTAGGTAGGTTTTGCTCTCGGGGTCCCCCTACAGTTGGGAAACAGTATTGTCCTCTACTACTGTCGTAAACTCTGTCATTCTACATCAGGGGATGCATCGCACATGCATTTGTTGACATGACAACTATGATAGCCTTGAACACTGCAGCAGGAGTTCACATGTCTATGGAGTTCACATGCATGTTCTGCTTGCGTCGCGTGTGAAATGTCTTCATCCCAGGTACAGTGGCACATGTTTCAGCATGTCATATGAATATAATTTCATGGGTTTTATTTTTTTCAAACGCCAAATGATCGCGATGCTCACGTTTACAAGCCAGCATCATTATAGTAGCCTAGTCTATTGGTTACCGTTTTACAGAATCTATATGATACTTCAATTCAATGTTTGAATGGTAGGTAATAACCATATATCGTCAATATTATAATATCAAGCTACCATAGATGAATCTGCAAATTTGAAAAATCGATTTGCATTATAGCTTGAGGCAAGACAAATAAACAAATATCACAGACATGTTAGGTATCCTAAAATATGATTTTGTAAGTCTTATGTATTTACGTGCAAGAATGTAGCCCCTCCTCCTTCAGCTCACGCCAACGAGCAAACGCTGGCCCAATGTTGATCCTCGTCCTGCCTTTAATCCGATCACTTTTCTCGTTTCCTCTTTTTGCTTTCCTCCGACAAAACCTTTGCTTTCTTATTTTTCTGTGCTGCTTATCGGCCATGACTATAACATTCGGCAAACAAATGATAGTTTGGCTCGCACGTCCGAATTTAAGGAAGTGGGGGTGGTGGTGGAAGTGACGTATATGCCGTAAAGCAGTCGCATTTTGTAGTTCTTTTTTTTCTCGGGTTACTACCCGAAACCCGAAGTTTAAAAGTACGATTAAAAACGATACAGACCCCGTCAGGCTATGGCAGACGTGTCATTCAACCTATTGTAAGTCGATGTATCATCACAAGAGGTTTGAAAATATATTATAAAGGTTGAAAAGTTACCTAGTGCTGCTTTAAGAAACTTTTAGTTATAATTGAATTCATTTAAGGACAGACACAATTTATTCAGAAAACCACTGTTTAATACAAATAAATAAAAAGCTATTTTGTAAAACTGCTGTACCGAACCGAGACTTCAAAACCGAGGTATGTACCGAACGGTCAGTTTTGTGTACCGTTACACCCCTAGTGTATATCCCTCTGAGCCCCACTGGATCTCAAAGATCTCTGTGCCTACCCTCGATGGCGAGTCTGCGGCGAGGCCAGTGCTTGAGCTCTCGCGACAGCAGCTCTCTCAGACGGATGCTGATGATGTGCTCCTCCAGTGCAAACTCCAGCGTGTAAAAGCGCAGGAGCTCCAGCCACAGCTGCCCCAGAGACGCGCTCACCGGCTCCTGCAGCGTCAAACGAGCCTACAGACAAACGCATGTTACTCACAGGTTTTCTTTTACAATCACCAAGACCAATTTCTCAATACTTAGCTCACTACAGAAGTCTGTTTTCATCCATCTATTTGCATGCACATTTTGGGAAATTGCATTTAAAAAAAAGCGTCAAATAAATTTGCCCAGGCTGCAACAACGGCTCTCCTCTTTTTTCTCTGCCTAACGAGAGCAACATTTTGCGGACCTTTAAAGATTGTGCAGAAAGCAAAACACAGAATAATCATTTCACCTGCATCCAGTGTGTCCTTTGCATATCGCGCCGTTTTCCGGGTCAGGACGTCTTAGGGCTGTTTCGTGTATAGTGTAAATGCAAATATCGGATATGGGTCACTTTTAAAAGATGATGTAAGTGGGTCATCAAAACTTGGTGATTTTGCATTAAGACCTGGGCCTGTATTCATAAAGAATCTTAATGCAAAGAGTAGCTCCTAGTGACAAAATTCTAAGAAAATTCTTTGAAATGTGGGCGTTTACTCTTAAAATTAACTAAAAAATCCAAGTAAAGAAAAAAAGTAATTCAGAAAGCATCTTAACCCATAAAAGAGATCTTAAGGTCAAATTTGTTAGGAGCACGGACGAGGACTTTTAAGAGGCTTAAGAGTTTCTTTAGCACCGGAGAAAATGGCTGAACAAATGTGTTGCAGACAATGGATGACAGTTACTTAAGACGCTATAGATTAGATCGTGCAGGGATCATGTTTGTTGCATTAAACCCAACTTTCAAACCACCAATTAAATCAGTGTAATTGGAAAGGGTGGAACAATGTTTATAGTTCTAAGCCAATCAAATACCTTATAGGAAATTAACAGCATGGTAAATAATAAAAGGATTTATATACATATATATATAATGTGTGTGTGTGTGTGTGTGTGTGTGTGTGTGTGTGTGTGTGTGTGTGTGTGTGTGTGTGTGTATACTTAAAAGCGTTCCTTTTTTCCCCTTTTTGGACAACCAACCAATCATACATAGCAACGGGGTCAGCCCCGCCTCTTCACTAAGATAAAAGTTTTTGTATTTTCCTTGCTCAGAGTTGCTCTCAGATCGGTTCCGAATAGCTCTTAAACTAAGACTCCTACATAAAAGTTTTTAAGCTAAATTAGGAGTTTTCTGAGAGGACTCTAATAATCTTTATGAATACGGGCCCTGCGGTGTAAATGCGGCCTCTGTCTCAACACAGGATGTGATTGGATAACTGGACTAACCAGCGGACCAATCTCATCGCACAAATGTTGGTTTGGTCTTTCTGAAACGCCTGAGCCAAAGTAATCAAAATGGTTGGGTATCATTTCCTCCCAGAAGCGCCTCACATGGTTGTGTTTTCAAACACCAGCATCCGAACGCAAGATCACATGGCAGTGTTTCTTGCGTTTCATCTGTGCTCTGAGATGAAAGTCATTTATGATGTAGGGAAAAAGAGCAACAGTGTCTTCCCTGATTGCAGCAACTTTGATTTTTATTACAGATATTTTGCACCACTTTCCTAGGAAGTGACGGTTTTGTTCTCTTGAACACATGGGATGGAAACGCTGCAAATTAATTATGCAATATTCCAATTTTGCACTTACAGTGCAACTGGAAAGTATTCATAGCGCTTCACTTTTTCCACATTTTATGTTACAACCTTATTCCAAAATTGATGAAATTCATTATTTTATTTATTTATGTATTGCTTTATTCGCAAATGAATGATGTGTTATCCCACTCAAACATAACCATTGCCAAACTCTATGCACCTACAGGACAAATTTGCACATTTACATACTTCTTACAAAACTGTTAAACTTAAGTTTATACCCTAAAACTGAGTAAGACAGCAATTTACCACATTTCTAAAGTAATATCGATAACACTTTACATTAAAGGTCTCATGTGTTAACATTAGTTAATGTATTAACCAACATGAACTAACAAGGAGCAATACATTTCATGTATTTGTTAATCTTAATGTTAATATGTAATAAAAAATATAGCTGTTCATTGTTCGTTGATAGTTCACAGTGTATTAACTAATGTTAATAAACACAACTTTTGATTATAATAATGTATTAGTAAATGTTTAAATGATTATTAACCAAGATTAATAAATACTAATGTTAACTAATGAAACCTTATTGTAAAGTGTTATGTGCTATGGCGAATATACATTGAACAAAATTATAAACTGGCCAGCCTAAGGCACACCTGTGCAATAATCATGCTGTCTAATCAGCATCTTGATATGCCACACCTGTGAGGTGGATGGATTATCTCGGCAAAGGAGAAGTGCTCACTAACACAGGTTTGTGAAAAATATTTGAGAGAAATAGGCCTTTTGTGTACACAGAAAAAGTCTTAGATCCTTGTGTTCAGCTCATGAAAAATGGGGGCAAAAACAAAAGTGTTGCGTTTATAATTTTGGGACATGTATGAAGTAGTTTTAGTGCATTTTCAATGTTAAAATAATGCTGTGCCAAGCTGAAAGTTGGTTATTGCGTGAAGAGTTTTGAAAAAGTGACCGAAATGTGTCCTAGAGATTATAAAAGACTGTAATACTTTCCTCAGGGTTTCTTTAAAACAATCATGCATATCGGTGAAATGTTTACCTTGCCCTTAGCGTACTCGCTCTTCTTCTCTTTCTTCTCTGCGTGGGTTTTTGGTTCAGGTTTGGCTTTGCCCTCACCGCGGCCCTCGCCAGCAGGAGCGGGCCTGTGCTCCCAACCCACGAATGTGCCCGACTCCATCCCGGTCAGGTGAAACTCATCCACGCGCTTCACGTCGAAGCCCTTGATCTGACCAGAGAATAAAGTTCACATTTATGTAGATTTACTTTAGTTTGAGGTTCACTACATTTTTGACACAATAGTGTCAATATTGTCTGTTTTTGTTCAATTTTGCCAATTAAAAAGGGTTACAAACCAGAACAGAAGTGGTATGCTTCTCTGAGCAACACGCAGCAATGTTTCATAACTGAATGAATCTGTGGTTTATAACGATTCGAGTGAGCCAATGATTCAGTGACTCATTCATAAAGACAGTCACTTGCTTCGTTCCTGAACGAATCAATCGTTTGAGTGAATCGGTTGAGTGAATGACTCAATGGGCCCTATTTTAACGATTTGAGCGCATGGTCAGGTGTATTGGGGGGTGTCCGAATCCACTTTGCTAGTTTAATGAAGGAAAAACTGTTCAGTGCACCAGGTGCATGGTCCAAAAGTGTTGTCCCTAGTCACTTAATGAGTCGGGGGGGTGTTTTGGGTGTAACATGCAATAAACCAATCAGAGTCTCATCTCCCATTCCCTTTAAAAGTCAGTTGCGCTCGCACCATGGCGGATTCGCTATTTACATGGAAGAATTTGACAACGGAAAGAACGCTTCTCCAGAGAGGGATCTTTTATTTGTGATATTTAAAAATATTTGTGTGCTGCTGTGCGTCCCTGTGTGTGTAATAAGTGTACGCCCATTGTGTACCCGCCTATAGATGCATATTACTAACGCATCCTTTAAATAACACACAAATACTGCGCTATTGACCTTAGGGCAGGTTTTTGTTGGTCAATGGCGCAGTCGTTTTCAGTTCCTCAATATAGCAACACGCCAACAACGCGCCTGAACTAGGGGTGGGTGATATAGCCTCAAAATGATATCACGATATTTCAAGAATATTTGCGATAATGATATTTATGACGATATAGAAACAAAGTTTTATTGGTGATTGCAGCTGGTAGGCAGCAGCATTTATTAGTGCAAACAAAATGAAGGGCATTTTCCATCCTTATCCAGTGAGCTCCTGTGATGACTGAATACCTAATTCGAAATGTAAATCTATTGTCATAAGGCAAGAAGATAGAGCAACCATTGTCTACAATAGTATTTTTTTCCCTACTATGGTAGTCAGTGGTTGCTCTATCTGCTTTGTTATAAACATTCTACACACGTGCACCGAACCGAAAGACCAGTACCGAAAGGCTTCGGTACGAATACATGTACCGTTATGCGCATGTACCGTAAATGCACTACACGTCATTGCATCACTATATCATTGATATCGCGATATGACACTTTTTTTATCATATAAAAATGTATGCCGGTGTTATCGTGGACCGTATGATATGGCACACCCCTAGTCTGAACACACCTAATTATCAGACCAGCACGCCCATGGGCGAACAGATGGGTGCGAGTAAATCTTCACTCTGGGCGACTAAACAATTTCTATCATTAGCCATTGGCTAATAAACGCTTAGATTTTACTCGCCAGGGCGTGTCTAAGAGGCTAAGAATAAGTTTAGCATAGATATCTTTTCACTCACTGAACACTCGCTCTCCATCAAGCGATCTGTCTAGTTCAGTTCAGCTCAATGGATGCTTGCGCACCTGTATTTGACATACCGAAAACTCAAGTGTGAAGGCGCACAACTCGCCGTCACTTTGAGAGAGCACTGTGTTTCTCTCTCTCTCACACACACACAGCGCGCAAGAAGAGAGAGAGTCTTAAATACCACGCAGAATTGACGCGCTACATGTCAATCATATTCTTTGTTGTATTTTCCTGTCAAAGCAACGGAGTTCATTTGGAATTATTCCGCTTTTAATAAGAAGCAGAAGATATGCGGTAGTGGGCGGGACTAATGCGCAAACGGCAATCTCATTTAATCTCATCTATTACCGCCCCTGTTTTGATTTCAGCAAATCAGTTTGAGCAACGCTGACAACGTGATTAATATTCATGAACCCAGCAGCTCATCAGTCTTTAGTGCGTTGTATATTGTTATTAATAGTAGAATTAGTAGTAGTAATAATAATTAATATTTACATTTATGCATTTGGCAGATGCTTTTATTCAAAGCGACTTACAGTGCCCTTATTACAGGGACAATCCCCCTGGAGCAACATGGAGTAATGTGCCTTGCTCAAGGACACACTGGTGGTGACCGCTGGGATTGATCAGTTTGATCAGTTCCATGGTTTAACCCACTGGACCACCATCTCACTGTATATATAAATAATATTATCTATTACTATTATATTTTTCTTACAGAAACACTCAATGACCAACAATATCTTAAGCACCACCACCAGTATGTGTGTGTACAGTGTATATTTATTATGGATGTATAAATACACACACATTGTATATATTGTATATATATTGTATTATAATGTATATATTTAAGAAATATTTGCATGTATATATAATTATATAATTTATATTATATATAAATATTGTATATATAAATATAAAAAATATTTCTTAAATATATACATGTGTATGTATTTATATACACATAATAATGATACACAGGACACACACATATGTAAACACAAACTTTTATTTTGGATGCGGTTAAATCACGATTAATTGATTTGACATCACTAATATAAATAAAACAGTCTATCAGTCTGGCGAGTAAACGAAAAAATGTACTAGCCAATGGCGATTATATTGCCATTTTGTGCGTAGAGGGTTGACTAGCAAAAAACACTTGTGTTGCACCTGCCTTCGCATTGCGCCGGGTGTATGATAGGGCCCAATGACTCACTCATCAAGACAGTGACGTGCCGCCACCTATTTTTGTTTCATATTTAGAGTATAATTTAATTTCATTCATATACACTCACCTAAAGGATTATTAGGAACAACATACTAATACTGTGTTTGACCCCCTTTCGCCTTCAGAACTGCCTTAATTCTACGTGGCATTGATTCAACAAGGTGCTGAAAGCATTCTTTAGAAATGTTGGCCCATATTGATAGGATAGCATCTTGCAGTTGATGGAGATTTGTGGGATGCACATCCAGGGCATGAAGCTCCCGTTCCACCACATCCCAAAGATGCTCTATTGGGTTGAGATCTGGTGACTGTGGGGGCCATTTTAGTCCAGTGAACTCATTGTCATGTTCAAGAAACCAATTTGAAATGATTCGAGCTTTGTGACATGGTGCATTATCCTGCTGGAAGTAGCCATCAGAGGATGGGGACATGGTGGTCATAAAGGAATGGACATGGTCAGAAACAATGCTCAGGTAGGCCGTGGCATTTAAACAATGCCCAATTGGCACTAAGGGGCCTGAAGTGTGCCAAGAAAACATCCCCCAAACCATTACATCACCACCACCAGCCTGCACAGTGGTAACAAGGCATGATGGATCCATGTTCTCATTCTGTTTACGCCAAATTCTGACTCTACCATCTGAATGTCTCAACAGAAATCGAGACTCATCAGACCAGGCAACATTTTTCCAGTCTTCAACTGTTCAATTTTGGTGAGCTCGTGCAAATTGTAGCCTCTTTTTCCTATTTGTAGTGGAGATGAGTGGTACCCGGTGGGGTCTTCTGCTGTTGTAGCCCATCCGCCTCAAGGTTGTGCGTGTTGTGGCTTCACAAATGCTTTGCTGCATACCTCGGTTGTAACGAGTGCTTATTTCAGTCAAAGTTGCTCTTCTATCAGCTTGAATCAGTCGGCCCATTCTCCTCTGACCTCTAGCATCAACAAGGCATTTTCACCCACAGGACTGCCACATACTGGATGTTTTTCCCTTTTCACACCATTCTTTGTAAAGCCTAGAAATGGTTGTGGGTGAAAATCCCAGTAACTGAGCAGATTGTGAAATACTCAGACCGGCCTGTCTGGCACCAACAACCATGCCACGCTCAAAATTGCTTAAATTACATTTCTTTCCCATTCTGACATTCAGTTTGGAGTTCAGGAGATTGTCTTGACCAGGACCACACCCATAAACGCATTGAAGCAACTGCCATGTGATTGGTTGATTAGATAATTGTATTAATGAGAAATTGAACAGGTGTTCCTAATAATCCTTTAGGTGAGTGTATATACATACAAAAAAACTACTACTAAAGTATGTAAACTCATAAATGGAGTTATTATTTATTCTGTTCCGGGTTCACTAACACATCAGCTCTTACCCAATGTCCTAGATAAACGGGAAGGACGGGCTTCGCTCTCTGTTGCAGGAAGAATATGACCATGAGAGACAGCGAGTAGGATGGGATTCCCCCCTCCGCCTGACAGTCAATGTGGCACAGCTACAAATAAACATACAATCTTGTTAGACCTTGGTGAGAAACGGCTACAGTGATCTCGGGAAAGTGTGAGGGCGAGTCATACGTTGGCCCAGTGTCGGAAGGCCAGCACCAGAGGCACGAGCCTCGGCTCCAGTCTGGCCAGAGCTGCAAGGTGATTGGTGGTGAGGCACGCGACATCATTTCCTGCACTCACTTTGCACATCAAGCCACTGTAGACACAACACACAACCCACAACAGCCATTACATATTATAATAAATGTCTTCAAACTGATTAGTCTTCGTGTGCAGTAACTATTTATAGCATCTAGGTTTTATTGCCCACATAAAACTGACCTCGCCACATCTCTGCAGAAGACAACAGGGACTTTGGCATGAAAATCAGACTCCACCTCGGCGAACTCCACTGAAAAACAAAAGTGAAACTAGAGTTAATCTGGGCTCTCGAAACTCAAGTCTTGTGCGAACATGAAGTTTCAGCTGTTCGATAGTCAAGCGAAGCTCATTTATGATTATAGGATCTGTCAAATGTCTTTGACTGAATTTGAGTCTCACAAAATCTTTAAAACCGTCTGATCTAAAGGCGTAAATTACTTAAGTGAGTTTTGCAAACACGTATAATTTAAAACATATGCAAACAAAATGTTAGATTTATACATTTTCTGTTTAAAAGTGATGGACAAATTCTTCACTACTATTATATAAATAAATATTAAAATACATATTTTAAAAGTTGGACAAACATTTGATTAAAACACATATACATACATATATATACACACACATGCATACAGTTGCAAGAAAAAGTATGTGAACCACCAGAGTCAGGTTATTTTTTATTTAGTGCTGTATTCACCCCCCGGCTCTTAACGCGTTGTGTTTCCTTCTGGAGCATCAGTGAATGTTTCCACCTTTTTTAATAGTTGTGTTTGAGCCCCTCAATCGTCCTCAGTGTGAAAAGATGGATCTTAAAATCATACAGTCCCTGCTGGAGAGGGTTCAAATATGCTGGAAAACTGAAGAATGTGCAGGACCTGGAGGATTTTTCTGAAGAACATTGGGCAGTTTAACTGCTCAAGACAAACAAGAGACTCAAGAACAACCATCACAAAACACACAGTAGTGGATCATCCAAGGAACCACACACACAGCCGTGGATCATCCAGGGAACGACACACACACACACACACACACACACACACACACACACACACACACACACACACACACACACAAAAACAGCCGTGGCTCATCCAAGGCACGACACACAGTATTGAGAATCAATGGTTCATAAACTTTTGAACGGGGTTATTTTAATAAATTCAGCTATTTTGACTATATGTAAAACAAAAATTATGTAACATATCTTATTCAGGACAGCACTAAATAAACAAATAACATGCATTTTGTATGATCTCTTTTATTTAGTTAAAATTATTCAAATTTTCACAGCTTCCACTGTGTGTGTGTGTGTGTGTGTGTGTGTGTGTGTGTGTGTGTGTGTGTGTGTGTGTGTGTGTGTGTGTGTGTGTGTGTGTGTGTGTGTGTGTGTGTGTGTGTGTGTGTGTGTGTGTGTGTGTGTGTGTGTGTGTGTGTGTGTGTGTGTGTGTGTGTGTGTGTGTGTGTGTGTGTGTGTGTTAGAAAAGTCATAGTCATAGAAAAGATGTCAAGAGAAGTCAAGAGCCAAGTCACTCTCATTTAGCCATTGGTAAATGTATTGTTGTATTGTTATTTGAAATAAGTTTATGAAGTTATGAAGTTTTTGCTTGAGTATTACTGTATACATCAGCAATAATCAGCAGCTTTTAACCAAAAATATGGTATTAATTTATGACTTTTATTGTACATTGTCAATATTATTAAACATTATTAAACAGTGTGTGTGTGTGTGTGTGTGTGTGTATGAATGGGAAACTCACCACTTTTCTTTATGATCTCCAGCACCTGGATCAGCACATCAGGCTGAGTCATCTACACAACACGATTGTGTTCATAAAAACACAGTAAAACGTTTATGAACACAGTAAAATGCAGTGTCAAATATCCACAAAAGCAGCTCATGCTCGTCCGAATGTTCACACTCACAGTGGAGGGGTAAGAGACGTCGATGTTGACGTCACTCGTTTTGAAGGCGAAGCGGGTGAGACAGGAGCCGTAAAGACGGAGAGAGCACGCTATGAAGAACAAAGGACAGAACTCATTATAACCATCACCATATTGACAAAAATACTTTCTCACCCATTATTTCTTTTTAGTTTTTACTGCAAGCTATTATACAAAGTACACTAGCCTTCAAAAGTTTAGAGTCAGTATGATTTATTTATATTTTTGAAAGAAGTTTCTTCTGCTCACCAAGAATGCATGGTCAAAAATACAGTCAAAACTGTGATATTGTGAAATATTCAAAATAACTTTTCTATTGTAATATATTGTAAAATACAATTTATTCCTGTGATCAAAGCTGGATTTTCAGCATCATTACTCCAGTCTTCAGTGTCACATGATCCTTCAGAAATCATTCTGATATGACGATTTGAAGCTCAAGAAACATTTGATTATTATCAATGTTGAAAACGGTTCAATATTTTTGAGGAAAATGTGATTTTTTTTTTTTCAGGATTTGTTGATGAAAAGAACAGCATTTATTTGAAATAGAATCTTATTTTTAAAAAGTCAAATACAAGATTTGACTGTCACTTTTGATCACATTAATGCATTCTTGCTGAATAAAAGTATTAATTTCTTAATATATACAGTACCAGTCATGTGTCACCAGTCATACCAAGGATCATGAGACACTGAAGACTGGAGTAATAATGCTTTGCCATCACAGAAATATATTACCCTTTTAAAACATTAAAACAGAAAACAGTTCTTTTAAATTGTGATAATATTTCACTATATTAATTTTTTTACTGTATTTTTGATCAAATAAGTTCAGCCTTGGCGAGCAGAAGAAACATTAAAAACTCTCAAACTTTTGACTGGTACTGTGTATGTTACTGATCCCAATGTTTTGAAATGCTGAAATTGATAATGCACCATATTTTTGGCACCTAACTTTCATTTCACCCCTTATCCCTGAATCAAGTTACCACAAATCAGGCCAGTTTCTTGCATTCTTATTAAAGGATCATGCCACTATTTTTGAAAATAGGCTTATTTTCCAACTCCCCTAGAGTTAAACAGTTAAACAGTCTTACCGTTTTCGAATCCATTCAGCCGATCTCCGGGTCTGGCGCTAGCACTTTTAGCATAGCTTAGCATAGATCATTGAATCTGATTAGACCGTTAGCATCTCGCTCAAAAAAATGACCAAAAGACTTCACGCAGTGCCTGAAAATAAGCTAACTTCAGTCAACATAACCAACGTGACAACCTGCTTGCACAAGGAGCGTGCTGGGGACTATTTTCAGGTGCTGTGTAATATCATTGTTCCTTGTTCAAGTTCCTTGATTATTACGCAGGAATGAGAGTATAATTCCAAGCCATATCGGCTTAGAAAATCACAACTTTTCATTTTCCGTCGGTCTTAGTACACGATGTAACTACAGAAGAGTCAAGTTTTAAATAGGAAAAATATTGAAACTGGTAATTTTTTGAGCGAGATGCTAACGGTCTAATCAGATTCAATGATCTATGCTAAGCTATGCTAAAAGTGCTACCGCCAGACCCGGAGATCGGCTGAATGGATTCGAAAACGGTAAAACTCAACTGTTTAACTCTAGGGGAGTAGGACATTTTCAAAAGTAGCGGCGTGTTCCTTTTAAGTCCACTAATGGATGATAATAAACAGAATTAATTGTCTTAAGTTCGTCAGGGAAAGTCGTGTACCTGTGAGTTGTTTGCGTATAATACCCTCCATCCGGAGCACCACGGCTTGCCTCAGCGCAAAGTCTTCCTCTGAGATGCCGTGCACCTCTGCCGCTTCCAGGACGGCGGAGTCTAGCGCCTTCAAATGGGCCGGAGAGGGAAGAGGAAGCGCTCGCAACTCATTTTCCTCCTGCTTTTCCTGCAAAATTCACATTCGAATCAAACAAAAAGAGTCAAAGTCCAATGTTTAGCTATAATATCTTTGCTGCTGCTGATTAATTCAGAGATGCTTCTTCTCTGGCAGGGTTTTAATGGGTTTACAGTGACACGCAGATTTCTTCTGCATGTTTGCTAACAGTCTAACAGAAACTAGCACAGTAAAACCCTCTCTAAGCTTAGCACAGAGCCACTGTGGATTATACAGAGCACAGAAATAAACGTTGGGGAAGATAACAGCCTGCGTCCTCTCACCATGATGTTCTTCTTGTGACGTTTCTCTTTAATGTGCTTGTGAGCACCCTGGATGTTCTCCACGTGGACCGAACACAGTTTGCATAGATACTGGAAGTTGGGGTACTCCGGAGATGGCTGTGGGAATACACAACGACAGAGAAACCACATCAATTCACACATCTGAGTGCTCCACAGACGTGCAAACGGGGCAAATCAAGAGACGCTGAACGACCCCTTGACTTCCTCGGGTTGTTTCAGATTCAATTAACGACCTACTTTTGACAGTCATTCAGAAGTAAAATCAGTCGGTGAGTGTGAATGCAAACACTCTCATTGATCCGCAGGAAAGTTAGAGCAAAGATACAGCTCAAGTCAAGTGAAACTAGTCAATGTGAGGTAAAGCAAATATACACCAGGGTTATTACCATTAACTCAACTAAATCTATTAGGCCATGTGTCCACCAAAGCACTTTTTCCTGAGGGTAGTATATTTTTGTAATTGTTTTCAATGGGAACGGCCCTTTAAAAAATATATAATAATAATAAAAAAACAGTGTGGCGAGGTGCCGAGTGTCTATTTAAAACTAAGCGCAGGGCATTTTTTACCGGTCGCTGAGATAAAGACTTTTGAGATCAACTTTGGGTAAAACGCAGCGTTCATCAATGTCACTTTTTACTAGGGCTGGGCGATATGGCCAAAAAGTGATCTCGATCGATAATTATCACGATAAATGTCAAATATTATTTCATTCAAATTTAAAGGCTCCTTATTTTTGCTCCTAAGTGAAGGTTGTAGAAACCAGACTGTTACTTGAGGTTTTAAACTACCTTTTATTGTCAGAATATGACAAACACTTCACGTTTTTGAATTCCTTACACTTTTCCAGTAATTTTTCCTTAACAAAATACATTTCTTAATAGAAACAAATAATATCTTAGTTTTTCCATGTTCTAATAGGTGATATTGTTTCTAGTCATGAAACATGTCTGTGTTGCCTGACTTTGGCATATATCTTCGGCACAGTTTGCAGTGCAGTATTAAAGGGGTGGTAAACCACGATTTCACGATTCTAACTTTAGCTAGCGTGTAATGTTGCTGCTTGAGCATAAACAACATCTGCAAAGTTACAACGTTCAAAGTTTAAAGAAAAGGGAGATATTTGCTTTTAAAGAAATCAGTTTCTAAGGACTACAGCAAACGGCCAGTAGGCGACTACAGACATTCCTCCAGGGTCTCTGACATCACCAGCCCCAATATTTACATAAACCCCTCCTCCGAGAAGATTAAATATGGGGGGGGTGAGGCCATTTTGTATCGCGGCGCTGTTGTGGTATAGTTAGGCTGGAGTGGTGTTGCCACGATGCCAAGGAAACGCTGTTATTTTCATCAGGATTGCAGGTCTGGGGTACTTGCTTTGTTCAGCCTTCCTTGTGGGACGGGGGTGCGTTGCAGAGCGTTTAACATACAGCATGTTATATGCACATGTGTGTTTGAGACGGAGGGAAACAGGCGCTCGCGGGGCTCCCGCTGCACATCTCACGGAGGAAAACTTCCACCATCTTCGCGAGTTCAATGCCGGATTTGAACAACGTCAGCTGCGTGAGACAAACACTGCCAGTGTGTGGATGCACGACCCGCGCGGGGCTCCCGCTGCACATTTCACGGAGGAAAACTTCCACCATCTTCGCGAGTTCAATGCAGGATATGCACCACGGCTTGTCCTGAAAGCTGGATTTACAAACAGAAGCTGTTTACGGGCCACAACCTGTAAGTCTGATTTATTTTTCATCAATGTGTTTTCCTGTAATAGGTTGTACATTGTAGCAAGGAAGTAAACAGATGACAACGCTGTTCTGCAAACCAGTCTGTTAAATGCTCATTCATACTTAACGTTATCCGACGAACACCTAACGTTACAAACACTAACGTTAAAATCTCAACAGCGAACTTGGTATTAGTGTAAATGATTCTTTGATTAGAGCTTTTATGTATTGTTTATCTACAGGCATGCTAAACATGGTTCTGTGTGTGATTTGGCTAACTTACTAGTAAAGCCAGTGTTGGTTTTGGGTTAATAGTTCTTGCGACAGATATTTGGCTATAATCGTTCTAAAAATACAAAAGTAAAAGTGCCATTCAGTAGCGATCACTATAGACCCGCAGTCTTTACTCTTGAGGAATGAACAGGTTCTGCTCGATCATCTTCACTCAAATGTTCTGGGTCTGATTCGGGCTCAGATTGGTATGGTTTTATTGACGCCACTGTTTCTAATACTGACCAAAACACAGCCTCCAGGTAAGAGGCGTGACGTTTCCGACAAACGTGCACTCCGGTTAGCGAATCACAACACACTGGGCCGGCTAACCAATCAGAGCCCATTGTGTACTTTTGAGGGACTGGCTTCATACAACCCGGAAAGCATCAGACCGTTTTACAAGGAGGGACAGAGCAGTGTAGAATAAAGGTCAAATATATGAAAAATAATGCTTTTTTTTTTTAAAACGAAGCATGAACACATGTTACAGTGCACCCTACAATCACAATCAAGCCTTCAAAAGAATGTGTTTTACCACCCCTTTAATAATATTACATGTTTTGTCTCTTAGAAATGCAGATTTGACAGTGAGTTGACAGTAGTAGTAGCTTGAGTTAGGAGGATGCAGATGTAAATTTGTTCATCAACAAAAACATGGACATCTGTAAAAATTGTAAGCACCTCATTTTTATATGGTCAAATTTGAATATTATGACTGTGTTAAAATTAAAATGAACCATTGGTCTTCCATAGTATCATAGATTTAGATCATGATAACTACAGTTAAAAACACGCAATAGCTCTTCACTACCATGGTAAAATGTATCTATATGGTTTCTATGGTATTTGTATGAAAAACAGTAGACCTAGCCTAAAGCCATTTAGTATAAATGCACAAATTATACAGCTCAGCTCAATCACAAAAAATACTGTAATAATATTCCATTACTCCTTTAATACATAATACAGGTCTACATTAATAATATAATACAATTCTATATGAATATATCCCACATTTCTGCCACAGTACCATGGTGCAGTGTCACAACAGTAAATTTATGGTAAATATGGATAAGATGGAAAAGCCTTCTGACTGTATCATTGCACAGTGTTTCTGCTGTTTGTCAGCTGTGTTTTGTCTGGCTTTAAACTAGTTTAAAATCACAGAGACATTTGTGTTTTTCGCTGAATGCACGCGCTTCTCACTGGATCTCACAGCTAGGCCTGACACGATAACTACTTTTTGTTTCGCGATATATCGTCCCAGAAATAATTGCGATAAACAATATTACGTCATTTTAAGACTATTTTATGCCACTGAATATATAATCCTAATATAACAGCATAATAATGCAAGTAGACCTACACGGTTTCAAATGACAACCTTTTAGTTCTTTAGATCATGGAAATTAAGGGTCAAAAATATATTATCCTAAATAAAAAATTGAATAAATAGTAAATAAACATTTTCCCTTGTGAAACTGCTTTAAACTCGTCATTCTGCGTTGATGGAACAGGGGATCGCGGCTTTGAAATCGAGTCCATTTGGGCTTAATCTTCCAAACTGTCAGTAGTTGTCAGGAAAACACTGTAACGCCTCAAATGACGCCTTTTTTCCTATTTTATCGGCGATTCGATATGATATCGTTTATCGGCCGAGCCCTACTTTTTACCCAGCCGTCCAATCACAGTGGAGGGGGGGCGGGACTAATACAACACCGACCAACCACATCCTGCTGGCACAAAGATAACAAACGACAGCAACAAGCACATCTCTTCATCCAAAACTAGTGCCAGAGTAAGCATGTTAGATTGTGTCTACATTTTTATATTCAGAAACAAACCATTTGTGAAATTAGATACTAGTAACAGTTCTGCGGATATTTCCTATCATTGCACATATAGGGCTGTGTCATACACCTGACACCAATAACAAGTATAGGCATATTGTCTGTGTGCAGGAATGTGTCTTGCCTTGAGCAGCCGGTGGATGTAGTCTCTCTGCAGCCTCTCCTCCGCCTGTTTGAGTCCCAGCTGTTGGTCAGAGGTCAGGTTTCCCACCTCCACGACCTCTGCTGCGACCTCAACCCTCTGTCGGCCTGAGATCTCCACACCTGAGACCGCAAAAACAACCCACCCATAAAACTTACTGCCATAGAAAGACAAAAACACAGTGAATTCACCAAAACAAGTACAGAGAACACGTTAACAAATTTGTCAGATAATAAACACTTTCCGTTTAAAATATCTTTTCTTTTTGGGATTTAATTTAATTTCAGCGATTTCACGTATATCTCATTTTCCACTATTAAATTGAAACATTTATAATATTCACTAGAGTTCAAAAGTTTGGGGTCAGTAAGACTTTTCTTTTGTTATATAGAAATTGATCATTATCCAGCAGGAGTGAGTTAAAGGTCCTGTTTTTCGTGATCCCATTTTTCAAACTTTAGTTAGTGTGTAATGTTGCTGTTCGAGCATATATAATACCTGTAAAATTATAAAGCTCAAAGTTCAATGCCAAGCGAGATATTTTATTTAACAGAAGTTCCCTTTCAAAGCCTACAGCGAACGGCCGGTTTGGACTACATCCCTGTACTTCCTGCTTTAATGACGTCAGTAGAGCAGTTTGTTGACTAACCTCCGCCCACAAGAATACGCGAAAAAGGGGGCGTGGTCTTGTTGTTCCCACGTGGAGAAGAGGAAGTGTTGCGTTCGGTTGCGTTTGTATAGTTTGTTTGTCGCCATGTCGTCGAGACGCTGTTATTTTCATCCCGGAGTCAAGTCACCTTTGTTTGGCTTTCCCAGGAACGCTGTACTTAGAGATCATTGAGCGCATGCATCCCCGTTATGGTGAGAGGCGTGACCTTTCCGGTAACGTGCGCTTTGCGTGCGCTAAGCTGCTGTCGAATCACAACACGGGAACCGCTGGCAAAATCAGAACTCGTTACGTATTTCTGAAGGAGGGACTTCATAGAACAGGGAAATCTTTCAAGCCGTTTTGAGGACAGTGAAAACAGTAGTATACAGCTAAGTAAATTGTGTGAAAAATACTGTGTTTTTTTACATGCGAAACATGAACACATGTTATATTGCACACTGTAAACACAATCAAAGCTTCAAAAAAACACGAAAAACGGGACCTTTAAAGGGTTAGTTCACCCAAAAATTTAAATTCTGTCATTAAAGCTGCACTATGTAACATTTTTTCAGTAAAATATCCAGAAACCACTAGGCCAGTGTCATATATTTTGTTCAGTTGAGTACTTACAATATCCCAAATTTGTCCAACTATTTGTAAATCATGAGAAACTGCTATTTTACCCGAGGAACCGGGACGTGTGAGGGATTCGCCTGTCGATGGCGTCATATCTGCGTTCCCCTCGGTTTCCGGTTTTATTTTGCAGAAACGCTTTACTCTCACTGCAGTGTGAATAAGTGTCATAGCAGCCGCTGAGCGAACGCACAGAATAACGTCATAACAGCATTTTCAACACACTCAGATGTGTCTAATATAATAAACAGAGCTGTGTTACCTCATACTCATGACCGGAAAAGTGGAAGTGGCGCCGGCGACTGTGGCATAATAAAAGTCCTGCTGCTCGTGAGGCATGTGTTGCATTCATCTTATTAACAATCGCTCCAGTGGCCTTGCTCACCTCCTGCTCTGCTTAATACTACAGTAGTATTGTCAAAAATATCGATATTTCGATATGTATCGATACTGAAATATCTGAAATGATACGATATTCCTTTTCTACAGTATCGATACCAGCCGCGCTCTCCTCTCCTCTCCGACTGACAGCGAGTGACACGTACCCGCCCCAGTTAACCCTCCGAACACGCAAACGCATGTTCTGCTGGATTTTTCCTCATGACTGCGTGTTAGTGTTGGCGTGACGGGTCTGAATTTCCCACAGGATTGCAAATAACGTTAATTCTACTCATTCCCACAGATTTCGCGCTCGCATCTGAAGCGCACACACACATACCGTAATAAAGCCACCTCTGACATACAAGGGCAAAAATTTGCTCTTTTTCCAGCTTATTAATGGTCAAATACACTCAAAAAAATTCTCAATGTCCATCTTGGTGAGTATTAACGTAAACACAGTTGTAAACAGTTCAGGAAGAATGTGTAGCAGGAACAGTGTTTGAGATCCATGCGTGCGTCAGGTCTTAAAGGGACAGCAGTTATTTATTATTCTATCTACAAAAAGACCAACGATCACTTGCTGCTCTTGACTGGTTCACTTTTGTAACTCTTATGGATTCATCTGTATTTAATTTTTTAAAATGAAGATTATCCAATGTTATTTTAAATTTGATTACTTCGGGGGTTTTTTTAATTCAGTTTCTTTATCTGAATACTGTTAGACCTACCTGAAAAAATAAAGCAGTCCATTTAATTTGTATCTTTATTCTATTGTATTTATTTGTGCTATTGTTAGTCATTTGTTTATTTGTTCTTATTTTATTACTGTTGACTCGTCTTTTTAAATTCAATTTGAAATCAAGCTTTCTTGTGCTGTATGTAAACTATTGCAACACAATTAGTTAGTAAATATTTGAGAGATAATTGTAATGGAAAAACCTTAAAAATAATAATGATATTAAAAATATCTATTTGACAGTATATTTTTTCCCCGTGGTATCGAAAATCGATATTTTTTTAGGTATCGTATCGAAGCTAGAAATTCCAGTATCGTGACAACACTATACTACAGTAACGTTAATAATCACATGAACATGATTTCTGCCCGAGTCCCGATTCTTTTCCACCGGCTGTGAGGCGAAGACCACATGTCCCAAGATTCTGCGCTCAAACCTGGCGTCATCAAACTATGCCTTTGCTTTGAATAGGCGACCTCTAGCGGACGTATAAGTCAGAGTGCACCCTTTAAATCCTCCCCCTCATGTCGTTCCAAACCCGTAAGACCTTCGTTCATCTTCAGAACACAAATGAAGATATTGTTGATGAAATCCAAGAGCTCTCTGACACTCCATAGACAGCAATGTAATTAACACTTTCAAGGCCCAGAAAGGAAGTAAAGATGAGCGAAGATGAACGAAGGTCTTACGGGTTTGGAATGACATGAGGGTGAGGAATCAATGACAGAACATTTTTGGGTTATAATTTTCCCATTTTAAAGCTTGGAAGAGCCAGGATATTTTTCAATACAACTCTGATTGTGTTCGTCTGAAACAAGAATGTGGTAGCACTTTACAATAAGGTTGTATTAGCTAATGTTAGTTAACATGAAAAATCCAGCTGTTCATGGTTTGTTCATGTTAGTTGACAGTGCATTTACTAATGTTACCAAGATTGTAATGCATTAGTAAATGTTGAAATTAACATTAACAAAGATAAATAAATGCTTTAGAAGTGCAGTTCATTATTGTTAACTAATGTAGTTAACTAATGCTAACTAATACGAACCTTATTATAAAGTGTTACCAAGAATGTCATATACACCTAGGATGGTTTGAGGGTGAGTAAATCATGGGCTAATTTTCATTTTTGGGTGAACAATCCCTTTAAAGTGACGGCAGTAACGGCTGCTAAAAAAAAATCAGCTTTGAACACATTTACATTTTAAAATATATTTTTTCAAAATGTAATAATATTATTTCACAATATTTCTGTTTGTTTATGGTTTAACGTCATGCAAGCTACCCCGGCTATATTCATGGCGAGAAAGAGATTAAAATAGCTTTTTAAATGTTATCTTTTATCGTCATTAAAAAAAAAATCATAAGAGTCAACTGAAAAATAACGAATCCTAAAGGCGGACGTACATTGTGCGAGTTCGGACACTTGGGAGGTTGTGAGATATTGCACACGGTACGAGTCAGTTAACTGGACAATCGCGTCAAAGCAGCTGGTACACGACAAGCCGGAGTTTTCGCGCTAAACATAGAGAGTGCGTCTCAGTCAGCTCTAGGGTTGGGTACCGAAATCCGGTTCCAATATGGCACCGGTACTTATTTAACCGGTATGTACCGGACCGAATCAGAATGCAGATTTCGGTTCCTCATTTCGGTGCCAAAATTCAAACGTGCTTTCGCGTGCTTTGGCTGCACCGAGCCAGAGACAGACGCCCAGCGCTGGTCACATCACAACTCATGACAACTATTCAGTGTTTTCAACCACATCATGTTTATTCCAGGTTTCAGACATTTAAATGTTCATAAGTAGGCTACTAGCAACAAAACACCCACTGATGTCTATGAAAGCGGCAATGACAATCCTTTCAGACGGTTATAATTTGACTAACGTTACATGTTTTATTCACATCAGATACATACATGCACATTATATAGTAACTATATTGTTTACTCTATTCTTCTTCCAGTTCACTGGTCACTTACTTTCATGTATTTCGTGAGACGAGAATTAACTCAAGTGTTGTAAATCCGATAGATCCGATTCTGAGGCATAAACTAACATGGCGCCGCCCATTGCGCTTTATAGATCAACTAACACACATTCACTCACACATTTGAACATCAGATAGTTCGTGACACAGTTAAGAAGTTTGTGAATATTTTGAATAAAACGAAATAAACCCGATACAGCTGAGCTGTCAGCGCTATTGCGGCTGCTGTGTCATGTGAGAAACATGACGCGTCGCCATGGAAACATTAAGGCGATGCGTTCTAAAATATTTAGCCAGAGAATATGATCATATTTCAAAATAAAGCTGAAGCTCGAAGCTGGTTTGTAGCAGAGCAAGAACACAGACGACTGCTGTTATTACTGTAACTGTTATTTAGAGTTATATTAGGCTTGTTGTAGTTGGGTTAGGTGGCTTAGGTTTTACTGTGAATTTGTAAATAAGTAAATTATAATTTGTAAATAAGTAAATTGTGTTTTGTATTTATTTATATTCATACATTTAAGTATACATTAAACTTTTAATAAATGGTTCAATTTAAATAAAAAATAAATAAATAAAAAGCCATTTAATGTCGTCCACCTCGTTTTGTGGCCTTTTTTTTTTTTTAAGTATCGGTTCAGGCACCGTTTAGGCACCGGAACCGTTTTAAAAGTATCGGTTTGGCACCGGAATCGAAAAAAACCCAAACGATACCCAACCCTAGTCAGCTCCCTAGTTCAGTATTCTGGGCACTGATCAGGGATCAGCCCATTGACTGATCACCTGCTCAGTGCCCTGACTGCTGAACTAGGGAGCTGACTGAGACGCACCCAATGACTGGAGCTTTCAATGTTGCAGCTATAGCTTCGGATAGGAAAAAGAAAGACAAAATTATGTGTGTGAAAACCAGAGAACAGCAGCCATTCCTTTCAACAGAAACAACCAGAGAGAGAGAACGTGCGTGTGTGTGGGTGTGTGAAAGAGGCTGTATGGTTGCAGCTATAGCCTAATAATACTCGTAGATCTAGCTTGTGTGACGTGGTTGTGTATGACTTGACAATAGAGAACAGCCTGTTGAATTCGGGCCGACTCCTCAAACTTTTTAAACATGTTTAAAAATGATCGGGAGGTCGTGAGGTGCTCGTAAACGTGCTCGGCCCATCTCGTAATTCCTCTCACAAGCTGCGAGCCGCGACCATACGAGCATCAATGATTTCCATGCAGAAAAAACGTCTGCAAGCTCGTACGACCGCAAAAATCGCACCGTGAACGCCTGACTTAAAGGGATAGTTCACCCAAAAAACAAAATTATGTTTATCTGCTTACCCCCAGGGCATCCAAGATATAGGTGTCTTTGTTTCTTCAGTAGAACACAAATTAAGATTTTTAACTCCAACCATTGCAGTCTGTCAGTCGTATAATGCATGTCAGTGGGGATATTTTAGAGTATGAGAGTAAAAACACATAGACATACGAATCCTTATTAAACCCTGCGGCTCGTGGCGACACATTGATGTCTTAAGACACAAAACGATCGGTTTCTGCAAGAAACCCAACAGTATTTATGTAATTTTTTTACCTCTTATCAGACGAATGTCATCTAGTATTCCCAGCGCCATAACTTCCGGCGAATAAGGTCAAAATAATGGCGCGATCAAAGATATATATATACGTAGATGCCTCATTCGACTGATCCGCGCAGGCACTAATGAGGAATCTATGTATTTATCTATGATCGCGCCGGTATTTTGCATGTATTTTGACCTTATTCGCCGGAAGTGATGGCGCGGGGACGGCTGATGCAGAGCCATAGAAAAAAATGAAATACATTTTTAAATATGGATATTTTTCTTACACAAACGCATCGATTCGCTTCAGAAGGCCTTTATTAACACCCCAGAGCCACGTGGAGCAGTTATTTGACGGAGGGATGCATTTTTTATGGACTTCAAAAACCGAGCAACTATCCAATGCTTGGATTAGCCTGAACATTTTTAATATAACTAATATAATTTTATTCGTCTGAAAGAAGAATGTCATATACACCTCAGATGACTTGAGGGTGAGTAAATCATGGGCTAATTTTCCTTTTTGGGTGAACTAACCCTTTAACTATCACAGTCCATCAAAATATGCTTCAGTAATAATGGATTCTAGCACGAGGGGCAAAAGGAAGATCTTCACCTGTTTGTACAGTATTTTTGATCAATAAATACAGCCTCAGAGAGCAGAAGAGACTTCTTTCAAAAACATTATAAAAATCTTACCGACCGCAAACTTTTGAACAGAAGTGTAGGGTCACTCCAGTATAGATATCAACAATAAAAAAAACCTAAAGATTGCTGAGGTCTATGTTCTCACCAGGTATCTTCTCTTTAGCTGTGATGGTGTTGTTGTGTGTTGAGCTCTGCTCTGCTGTTCTGGTCAGCAGTGTTGCTCCCCCGTCCTTGGCCGGTCCACTGTTTCGGACCGGCGTTTTCTTCTCCTGTGCCTGCTGAC
Organism: Gobio gobio; assembly: GCF_949357685.1. Taxonomy (NCBI): domain Eukaryota; kingdom Metazoa; phylum Chordata; class Actinopteri; order Cypriniformes; family Gobionidae; genus Gobio; species Gobio gobio. The sequence goes on from NC_137117.1 coordinate 10,155,840, forward strand.
GGGCTTCACTGGGCAGAGGCTTCCCTCTCCCCCTCTCGCCAGAATTAGTTCTGCCCGTCAGCCTGCGGGCTTTGCCCCTGCCCTGCTCCTGAGGGCTGCCTGTGCACGTCCTGCCGGCCTGGATCTCATCTTTCACCCTTGGGACGCCATCCTTGCATCGGCTGGTGACTCTCACACTCTCCCTCTGCGGTTTGGAGGACGGCGCCTTGCCCCCGCTCGAGCGGGAAGGTTTGACCACCTTCACGGGGCTTTTGGGGTCCTCCATGCCACTCCACTTCTCTCCGTACGAGACTGAAGAAAAGCCCAAAGGGCTCCGGGATTGAAGGTTTCTGGAATGGAATCATGGTAGAATCAGTTTGTGGATATCCAGAAATGTTTGTGCATAGAAAGTTTGAGACTTTGACGACATACTAGCTTAGTACTTAAAGGATTAGTTCACTTTTAAATAAACTTTTACTGATAATTTACTCACCCCCATGTCATCCAAGATGTCCATGTCTTTCTTTCTGCAGTCGAAAAGAAATTAAGGTTTTGGATGAAAACATTCCAGGGGTTTCCTCCATATAATGGACTTCAATGGGCTCCAAACGGTTCAAGGTCCAAATGACAGTTTCAGTGCAGCTTCAAAGGGCTTTTATCTAGCCAAACGATCAGTTTCTGCGAGAAAGTATTTATGCTATTATTTTACCTCTTATCAGACGGGCATGATAATCTCTGAGCTCCGCCATAACTTCCACCAAGTGAGGTCAAATACGATCGTGGGCAGGTGCTAATGAGGCATCTACGTATACGTCTATGACCATGATCGTATTTGACCTCACTTAGCGGAGGTTATGGCTGAGCTCAGAGATGATCACGTTCGTCTGTCAAGAGGTAAAATAATAGCATAAATACTGCTCGGTTTCTCGCAGAAACTGATCGTTTGGCTAGATAAGACCCTTATTCATCATCTGGTATCGTTTAAAGCCCTCTGAAACTGCACTGAAACTGTCATTTGGACCTTGAACCGTTTGGAGCCCATTGAAGTCCATTATATGGAGAAAAATCCTGGAATGTTTTCATCCAAAACCTTAATTTCTTTTCGACTGCAGAAAGAAAGACATGGACATCTTGGATGACATGGGGGTGAGTAAAATATCAGCAAAAGTTTATTTAAAAGTGAACTAATCCTTTAATTCTAGGTTTTCACAGACAAGGCATAAATCTAGTTCCAAACTAAAATACATGTTTGAGCTGGATTAACTGAAAGCAACATGCACATATTAAACGTCAGTGCCAATGTTTTGTCTCAAGATGCACACAAGCAGTGCTTTTTTTCCAAGGCACATTAATAAAAGCTACTTAAATGCCCTAAATTGAACTAACGCCTAATCCTGGATTAATCTAAGCCCTGTCTGTAAAACCGGGCCAATGAATACAAATGAAAACCCACTCATTTCAATGAGTGGATTCAAGTCATGATCTTGGAAATAAAAAACAATTTTGCATCTTTAATTCAGAAAAATATCTCATTATTTGATCGGACTGCCAAAAGGGAAGACAAATAAAAGTATTTCAGGGTAACTCATCACACTCAAGTTGAGTTGCATTATCGAAACGTATTATTACACACACAATACGTTTATAGAAGGGCATGTATTCCATGCACACTGAAAACTTTTCCAAACAGAAGAAATATTTATTATCAATCAGCTGGGAAGAGCATCAGCTTGAGGCTAGAAAACTAGTCCTCATCACTCAACTCCATATTTAGTTAATATCCCAGCGTCTCTCTCCGTCGGTGATCATTTCCCAAAACATGTCAAATTGACAAGAGCATTCTTGGTCTCAACATCCTGCCGCCAATTCAAGACCTTCAAATGCCAAGAATATGGGCATCTGGGTCAATAACATGACGTGCATAGTGCATTATTTCCTTATAAATTCATGCTTGACTTAATTCAATAAAACCTATTTAGTTTAAATTGACATTGTTAACAAATATATTTTGGGTTTCTTAAACCCCCCAAAATGTCAGGTGACGCAACAGTCCGCACAAATGAACAGATACAAAGCTATTTAAAATGGTTTTAATAATCAGAAATGAAATATAAAACACTATGTTTTATGTTTGAAAACTTTCATTTACATATCAGTAGTTTTAAAGCTGTTGAGATAAGTGAAAAACTTGTCCGACAATTTGTATGTTTTACCATCTTTCTCATAAGAAAAGTTACATAGTGCAGCTTTAATGTTTTAAACATTTTAACGAATGCATTTTAAAATCCTCAACTTACTAAAGGTGGTGATTCTTTTTTTTTTAAATCAATATAAAACATAACTTTGTAGTTATTCAAATCACAATCTATTACAGTGTATCTACCCAAACAATTCACCCTTCACCGCAAGTTTGATTGACAGGCGATCTGACCAATCACATCGAATCTGCCGTTTTGTCCAACAAAGCAGTCAAGAGAGTTAGTAGATTAACGTCGGTGGACTTGAACTTGGAGAAACGGTGTGTACTGACGTCTTTCCGCGGTTGAAACGACATATCTTTTAGTGTTCATTCATGTTTATTTCATGCTTATCAATGAACTAAACGGAAGAGATAATCGGTTGACGAGCAGCTTTAACTGAGGCGCTACAGCGATCACCACACATTAAAGAGCCACAAAACACTATTTATTGTTAACATTCCTGAACGAATCATCCGTTTGAATGAATCAGTTGAATCTCAACGACTCACTCATTAACGGTGAACTTGCTGCCACCTACTGGCGGTTTTAATTTCACATTTAAAGTATATTTTCATGTTTTAAATAATGTCAAATATCAATATTCAACATTTTATGTTTAAAACATCAAAACATTATTTATGCATATGTAACTTCAATTCATTTGTCACCTCTGAGCTCATTAAACAGTGTAAATGTATCTAAATGCCACTTCAGATGCAGCTTCTGCGTTTCCTCTCCATTGCAAAGATGAATTGTGTTGTAGGGCTGTGCAATTAATCGAATTTCGATTTTGCCTCCCAACGATCACCAAAATATTACAATCGAGAAAAAACTATTATTTTGCCATGTTCAGTTTTGCAAGAACACTCTTATTTTGTCTTGCGTTCTGAATGAAACGCACACGCGCTCATCCGCCCCTCCCGAAGCCACAAACTCTCTCAGGTCGTGAGTCTCGTGACTCGTGTGCATATCATCCGCTGGAGTTTAAAAACTCGGCGCGAGTAAAGATGGCAGAAGGAGGGCAGTTACAGCAGCGTTTGGTGAGCAAAAAATGTAAAACCAACTCTGTTGTCTGGGAACAGTTTGGCTTCGAGGAATCAGACGACGAGCAGAAACATGCTACGTGCAAGATTTGCTACATGGCAGTGGCTGCAACACAAGGGAACATCACGAATTTGTTTAACCACTTGAAAATTAAACAGAGTGACCTATGACAATCTAATATAGAAACAAAAACTGACGAGAGCAGGGGTGCCGTGTAAACGTCCTTTTTCCCCCTCATATTTTTCAAATAATTCTCTCTTTGTAAACTTTGTTCAATGCATGCGAGTGCTGCTGTATTTTCGAATATGACCAGTCGTTTTCGCCGTCATCACCCGGGTTTAGTGCCAGAAGACGCGAATGAGAAGCCGCGCGCGCTGTGAGAAAATGTGTCTCTGTGCACTCATCCGAGAGCGCGCACACGTCTCTCAGCGCATAATTATTGAGTTCTCTTTCAAGTCTTGCTCTTGAACGGACAAACTCCCACAAAACGTATGTCAACTTCCATCTTGATGAGTATCCTAGCAGACATAGTCTGTATATGCCTTAAGTGAACTTTATACAGTCGAGAAAGACGACGCATATCCGAGCATTAGGTCTTAAAGAGGCAGTAGCCTTTACTGCTGTCTGTTTAATGTCTAACAACAAAAGACAAGGACATCACTCACCGCTCTTGATTGAATAGCTTTTGTAAGTTTAATAGGATTCATCTTTAATTTATGCACTCAAATATGCAATGTTATTTTACATTTGATACATTTCTGTACCTGAAAACTAATGTTAGACGTACCTGAAAAGCATATCTAGCCGAACCATATTGTTGATCTTATTTATTTGTGGTTATCATTTTTACGTGAATACTTTTATACTTTGATTTGAATATATGTTATATTATTTATTTTAATAGTTCAAAAAGTACAACAAATGTTACAATTTCAATTGAATTGTTGAAAGGTGTATTTTTAATAAATACAACACATTCCCAAAGTCATGTGAAATAATCGTGTTACATAATCGTGATTTCAATATTGGCCAAAATATTCGTGATTATGATTTTTTCCATAATCGAGCAGCCCTATTGTGTTGATACTTATTTAATTTGATTGGTAACAGCCCAATTGTCTCATTATAATTAAATTTGATTACATTTATGAAATTGACACAAAAGATGAGGCATGCATATAATTAGGTTCATTAAAATGTATTTGTAAAAATCTGTTGTTGTTTTTTGGAAAAGATGAATTCGGTCACTGCTGTGAACAAACCACCACACGGAATAGGAAGAATATCAAAAACTTTAGGAGTCAGCTGTCCACGGCATCCCATAAAATATTGAGATCTCATTTTATCAATATCGCACATCCCTACATACACTAAAAAATATATACTTTATGATGCTGTTCACTTTATTTAAGCAATTCATCTTGATTTAACACAATTATATCAGGTTTCTGCTTCAAATGTAATTGATTCATGTTAAAATGACTTAAACCGTCACTCTTTGACATAACTTGATGTTTTCATTTTGAAATGACATGTTTCAATCAAATAACCCAATCAAACAAGACTTTCACTTCCCATCATGCTTTGCAAAGGGGCTGAATTCGGAGAGTAAATGTTTAAATGAAGTGCTAGTTGATGCATTTTTAACAAGATGAGAAAATGGAGAGACTTTTTAATGCTTAATGTTTTGTTATGTTGGTATTTAAAGGTTTTTGTTATGTTAGTGTTTTTGGAGGTTACCATTGTGAAGTGTAGAGCATGTGCTTGAGGTGAGGACCTGCTAATAACAATTAAAGTTGTTTTTAATAATAATAATTAAAAAAAAAAATACTTTGGGCATGCCATGGATGTAATAAAACCATCTTCTGGCTAACCAATAAGACCTTGTAAAAGGTTTTGTAAATGTTGGAAAAATTGTATTTCACTAAATAAAAATACTCAATTAAATGGAATTACTTGTTTTGGTTTGTTTTTTATATTCATTTTAGAATAATTCAATTGAATAGTTTTGGACAAAATTAAGAATGTTAACCTGATTTAACTAAATGGTATTGAATTAACCTTACGTAAAAAAAAACATACGTTTACTGAAATAAACAATGTTAATTAAATTCAACATAACCCAAATACGTGGAACCTGTTGACATAAAAAAAATTAAGTAAATCCAACGTATCATTTTTTTGGAGTGTACATTGCCTATATGATTATTTTTCTTTAAACATAAAATTGGATGCTAAAGATACTAAATATCTGCTTATTAGAATGCAAAACTTATAATTGAATATGAATATAATACACATCTACAAAAAAATAATGTGTTCGGCAACTCTACGGGTTTTATATATATTTGGTTGTACCAAAAAAAAAAGTCGTTAAAATGTTGTTTAATAATTGAAACTCGTTTAAACACATGTTAATGACTCAAAAATATGCATTACATCTCGTTGTAATGTCTCTTTGGAGCTTTATTTGTCATTGAGCCAGCTTCAAATCTCCTGTGCCGCTCAACATACACATTCAATACAACATGAATTACATATAAGAATACAGACATGAAATGTAATCATATGCAAGCTTCATATTCATACATTTCAGAAAGAGTAGCATGTTACAACACATCACAACAGAACAATCCACCAAACTAGTTACTATAGAACCGCACAGTATTACATTTATCCATGCTTTAATATTTACTTTAGTATTTTATGTGTTTCCTGGGAATCGAACTCAAACACTCGCCGCTAAATATTCAAGCAAGACAGACCATAATCACAGCTGATTTTACTTTCAGTTCATCATAATGGAAACGCAAGGTAGAGCCTTGTATATATACACATATTTTATTATATTATTCACTGCAGAAATAGTATGAGGCATGTTAGTATGCTTTATTTCAGCATAACCAAGCAATTTCCTTTTTAATAATTAAGGTTTCAAACATTCATATGAGCAAATACACCTAGAATCTGTCCAATGGCTATATTTTGTATAATTTAGATGCTATAATACATAATAGCGTTACACCTTAGTAGCATTAGACAGTGCATTTAATAATAATAATAATAATAATAATAATAATAATGTGTTGGTGCACAAATATTCAATCCTTCACCTGGTCCTCCACAAGTTTAATGACCTGTAGACCTGAACAAACAAAACTACAGTCGTCCAGGAACTACATTAGAGTCCTAACATTAATTACGAAGCGTTTTAGATGCTCCTACCCTGATATTGTGTCCCGAAATGTTATTGCTCGACTCTGATTTCCTATCACAACACTGATGTAACCTTGCAACGATCAAACACCAGCACTGCACCATTACCCGCACACTTACACGTACAACACGTTTACATGTAAGAAACATACACTTAGAGTTTGTATCGTTGACAAAAAGACTAATTTTATAGTAATTCCCTAAACTTTTGTCAAGGTATTTAGACTTAGCTGGCGCGCTGCGCTACAAACGCCTCGCGGCAGCTCTTCCTCACTTGTGTGTTTACTTTTCTGTCTTACCTAGATTCACAAATGCGCGGTAGATCAGCAGAACATGCTGAGAAAGATCATGAGGAGCGGTGGCGGTTCGGCGTCGCGTTAAACGCCATGTATCCCGGCGCTGATGTTGTTGTTGTTTTCGGCCCTGCTGGAGACGATGAGCGCACGCGCCATGTTAACTCTGCTCGCGCGCTGCATTGTGGGCCGCGTCAGTGCCAGTGTTGCCAACTCTCGCAAGACAAATAAGCAACCGCAGCTTCAAAAACAAGCCCAAAACAAGCCCAATATTATTATATTATTTATTATCATCAATATTATTTATAATAAATAATTTTTTTAGCAATAAATGAGCCTGCAACATATTAAACTGAAACCTCTCAGAGTTTGAAAAGCAAAAACAGATGTGATTTTCCAAAAATCATCAAATTGCAATAAGGACACACAATATCCTCCGATCAGCTGTGAACAGAAGAGGTTTGAAGAGTAAAGAGTGACATGGAGGCCAATTATGGTAACCCATAGTCGGAGTTAGTGCACACATATTAGGGGCAGTAAGTAGTGAACAACACACACACTGCAAACCGTGAAAAAGACAAGCCCTGCATCTCATTGTGCACACTATCTGCCCTAAATAGTACTGAAAATTACTAATGTCACACTATTTAGGATGGATAGTGTGCACATTGGGACACAAGCACTACAGCGCTGCAATATAGCCACATATTTAAAATAAAATAAATTCGAACCATACCTACTGTTATTATTAGTAGACTTGTTTTTTTATAATAGCCTGTAATTTTAAATACATTACAAAAATATTTTTTTTATTAAATTAGGTGCCTCTCCTCCCTCTTTCCTCTCCATCTCTGCTTGTGCTATTGTTTGTAAAAATGTACGTCTATTTAAGTCTACTAACTTTCATTACGTGCATTTATAACGTCACATGCCTGCACGTTGAACGCGCTTTTTCTTCAATGAAGGGGAGAAGGAGGCGGGATATAAAAGGACCGATTACTACAGCACTTGTATCGTTGCACTGAATGCCTGTTGTGAGAAGACAGTGTCAGTCAATGTATTGGACAAAAAAGCGACCATAAATGTAAAGAAACGAAGTTGCTTATTATATTTTCCTAACAAGCAACCACATTTTTTAAAATAAGCCCAAAAAACCGCAACCCGCGACTCGTGATTTTTTAACGCGACTTGCCAAAAAAAGAAGCCCAAAGTCGCGTGTTATACGCGGACTTGGCAACTATGGTCAGTGCGGCAGGCGGAGAAACCGAAACTGCACTGGACGACTCGACGCTTCATAGCGTCCATGTGACGCCGACAGGCGGCGCTCTGAGGCCCAAACAACATAATTATAACATTTATTTTGGTGTTGCTCATGTTCATTTGCATATTAAAGGTCATGAAAATTTTAAAAAAGAGAAAAAAGCGGAATTGTTATTATTATTATTATTATTATTATATACAGACTTATTTTTTAGGCTTATAGTTCAAATATTTAAATATTCACACACACACACACACATATATATATATATATATATATATATATATATATATATATATATATATATATATATATATATATATATATATATATATATATATATATATATATATATATATATATATATATATATATATATATAAGAAAATAGATAAGAAAATAATAAAAAAATTATAGTAATACAGCCTATATTTACATTTTTTCCTAAAATAATAGGAGTGAATTCAGGGGTTATTGGGACACTTTTTGCTATTGAGATGTCTTTTAAAAAGTGTTAAAAAGCATATACATATATACTATAATAAATACTGCATACACGGGTTTCCTGTTTACAAACATTACAGGGTGCGTGCGCATCCTGGAGGCAGAAAGACAGATCGCTCAGCTGATCCGCTACTGCAACAACCTTAAGTATTGAAGCTTTCCTTATTGTTTGTATATAACTGCTGACTCAATAAAACGTGATTTTAGTTGGATCTGTTTGTCTGTATTTAATTTTGCAGTGTTGCTGTGATACATGTAATAACAAAAATACTTTTTTGGCAAACGCATGCTTCCCCCTAGGTATGTTAAACATCAAGCACCCAGCACTGGCTCTGTTGGTACAATTAACCATGCAGCAACTCCTTGGCATTTTGACTTATAGACACGCCGCTACTAACCTACAACACGAGAGGTTTCTTCTTTCTGCCTCTCGGGTGCGTGCGCAAGCAGTGATGACGTCGCCGAGAAATCCATGTATAGTATAATACATCTATACCAAACAAAACAAAGTGTATTGTTGATTCTGAAAATTTTTAGTAGGCCTATGTTAGAAAATACGGTTCAAACCATATGAACCCGGGGCCTGTACCATGATGGTAGTTTAACAAACTCAGGGTTACAGGATTAGTTTTGAGTTGACAAAACCAAACCAATCAATTCAGGCATTGTTGGTCCCATGATGTTGATCATCAGCTTTCTCTGGGTGCGTCTCAATCAGCTCCCTAGTTCAGTAGTCAGGGCACTGATCAGGACATAAGTCAATGGGCTGACTCCTTGATCAGTGCCCTGACTACTGAACTAGGGAGCTGATTGAGACGCACCCTATGTCAACTCAGGCTTTGATCCTGAGGTTAGGAGTTTAGCTGTGACATCAGTAGTGAACAGCCAATCACAGGCTCTGGATCAGTGAAACTGACATTAATTTCTCTCTCCTGCAGAATATTACATGATTGAAAAATATTAAGAGTTTAAACTAATTTACACAGTAAGAAGAAAAGAGCTGTCTATGAAAGAGGACAACTTAAAGAAAACTCGTACTACGTCAATGCAAGTAAAAGTTATGAAGTTAGTTTAGTTGATATTTAGAGAGAATTGAACATTTAAGCTCACATGTAGCAATTTTTATAGCTTTATTTATGAATTTTAAAGCTTATTTGTATGACCTTTATATAGGCTATTTATATTAATTTTAACAAAGTGCCTATTAATGATTGATTAACTAAAATGATACATGTTTAATTGATTAAGGGTATAATAATTACATAAATTAAATCTAAATCCATCCATCCATCCATCACGGGGGCAACAGTCTAAGCAGAGACGCCTAGACACTTCCTCCAGCTCTTCCGGGGTCTCCTACCGGTGGGACGTGCCTGGAACACCTCCCTGGGAAGACGTCCAGGAGGCATCTGAAATAGATGACAGAGCCACCTCAGCTGGCTCCTCTCGATGTGGAGGAGCAACGGCTCTACTCTAAGCTCCTCCCGAGTGACCGAGCTTCTCACCCTATCTCTAAGGGTGCGCCCAGCCACCCTACGGAGAAAGCTCATTTCGGCCGCCTGTATATGGGATCTTGTCCTTTTGGTCATGACCCACAGCTCATGACCATAGGTGAGAGTAGGAACGTAGATCGACTGGTAAATCGAGAGCTTCGCCTTAGAGCTCAGCTCCTTCTTTACCACGCCAGACACCGACCGCATTACTGCAGACACTGCACCGATCCGTTTGTCAATCTCCCGTTCCATCCTTCCCTCACTCGTGAACAAGACCCCAAGATACCTGAACTCCTTTACTTGAGGCAGGGACTCTCCACCAACCTGAAGTGGCCAATCCACCCTTTTCCGACTGAGAACCATAGCCTCGGACTTGGAGGTGCTGATTCTCATCCCAGCCGCTTCACACTTGGCTGGAAACCGCCCCAGTGCACACTGAAGGTCCTGGCTCGAGGAGGCCAACACGACAACATCATCCGCAAAAAGCAGTGACGAAATCGTATGGTCAAACCAGACACTCTCCGGCCCTTGGCTGCACCTAGAAATTCTGTCCATAAAAATTATAAACAGAACCGGTGACAACGGGCAGCCCTGCCGGAGTCCAACATGCACCGGGAACAGTTCTGAATTACTGCCGGCAATGTGAACCAAACTCTGCTCGTACAGGGACCGAACACCCCATACTCCCAGAGCACCCTCCACAGGATGCCACGAGGAACACAGTCGAATGCCTTCTCCAAATCCCCAAAACTCATGTGGACTGGTTGGGCAAACTCCCATGAACCCCCCAGCACCCTGGAAAGGGTATAGAGCTGGTCAAAGTGTTCCACGACCGGGACGAAAACCACACTGTTCCTCCTGAATTCGAGGTTCCACTATCGGCCGAATTCTCCTCTCCGGTACCCTGGCATAGACTTTCCAGGGGAGGCTGAGAAGTGTGATCCCCCTGTAGTTGGAACACACTCTCCGGTCCCCCTTCTTGAAAAGAGGGACCACCACCCCGGTCTACCAGTCCAGAGGTACTGTCCCCGACTGCCATGCGATGTTGCAGAGGCGTGTCAGCCAAGACAGCGCCACAACATCCAGAGACTTGAGGTACTCAGGGCGGATCTCATCTACCCCCGGTGCCTTGCCACCGAGGAGCTTTTTAACTACCTCGATGACTTCAGCCCGGGTGATGGACGAGTCCACCTGCGAGTCCTCAGCCACTGCTTCCTCAATGGAAGACATGTCGGTGGGATTGAGGAGATCCTCAAAGTATTCCTTCCACCGCCCGACGATATCCCCAGTTGAGGTCAACAGGTGCCCATCTCCACTGTAAACAGTGTTGGTAGGGCACTGCTTCCCCCTCCTGAGGTGTCGAGCGGTTTCCCAGAATCTCTTTGAGGCCGACCGAATCTCTTTCTCCATGGCCTCACCGAACTCCTCCCAGGCCCGATTTTTTGTCTCCACGACTTCCCGGGCTGCAGTCCACTTGGCCTGCCGGTACCTGTCAGCTGCCTGCGGAGTCCCACAAGCCAGCCAGGCCCGATAGGACTCCTTCTTCAGCTTGACGGCCTCCCTTACTTCCGGTGTCCACCACCGGGTTCGGGGATTGCCGCCTCGACAGGCACCGGACACCTTACGGCCACAGCTCTGAACAGCCGCATCGACAATGGAGGTGGAGAACATGGTCCACTCGGACTCAATATCTCCAGACTCCCTCGGGATCCGGTCGAAGCTCCGCCGGAGGTGGGAGTTGAAGATCTCCCTGACAGGGGGCTCGGCCAAACGTTCCCAACAGACCCTCACAGTACGTTTGGGTCTGCCGAGTCTGTCCAGCTTCCTCCCCTGCCATCGGATCCAACTCACCACCAGGTGGTGATCAGTTGACAGCTCCGCCCCTCTCTTGACCCGAGTGTCCAAGACATACGGCTGAAGGTCTGATGAGATGACCACAAAGTCGATCATCGACCTCCGGTCTAGGGTGTCCTGGTGCCACGTGCACTGATTGACACCCTTATGCTTAAACATGGTGTTCGTTATGGACAAACCGTGGCTCAACGCTCGGGTTCAGATCGGGTGGGGGGGGGGGGGGGGGGGCTTTGCTCCCAATCACGCCCCTCCAGGTGTCACTGTCACTGTCCACGTGGGCGTTGAAGTCCCCCAGTAGAATGACGGAGTCTCCAGTCGGAGCTCTTTCCAGCACCCCTCCCAGAGACTCCAAGAGGGCCGGGTACACTGCACATACCTTACTTCCGGTGTCCACTTCCGGTGTTTTTTCATTATTTTTTTTTTTATGATATCTAAATCATTAAAAAATATTATTATTATTATTATTATTATTATAAATAAGCATTTCTAAAATCCAGACGCTTTAGTCTTTAAAAACCATTTGTTATGTTGTGACCTTTAATTTGGAGTAGAAACAGGGCGAGTGACTTTATTGCATCAGAGGTGTGTCACTTTGCTCAGAGCTGATTGTCCAGTTTCAGTTTGTGATCTCTTATCCAGAACATAACCTGCCCTGGAGAAGGTTAGCCGTGGAGCATAACTATGCAGATGAACACTGCTAAAAGCCAAACCACATTAATGGTATCTAAAACCCAGGATTGGTACAGGCCCCTGGACCGTGGGGGTAGCTATATTTAGATTTATTTAAATAAGTATAAGTAATATTTTTTAAATAAGCAAGGTATAACATTCACCAGCCTAAAACACGTCACTGTGCAATCAGTGATATATAATATCAATATTAAAAAACATATTTCTCTTATCATATAACATTTTATTTTTTATAAATGCAAAATAATAATAATAATAATAATAATAACAATTATTATTATATACAGAAGTCATCTTAGCTAAATATCTAGTTACAAAAAGTTAAATAGCGCTATATACGTAATAAAAACTATAAATATTAAGTAACATAACATATTAGCTAAATTAACTATAGCCTATGAATTTCTAGAATAACATATAAGCTAGAGTAGGTTATACAGCAATCATCATTACATTGCATAATACATCCATACAATTTTTTTTTATTATTAACTGAAATAGCCTATTCTTTATGCTTTCATCAAACAAAACAATATTTTAACGTTTACAAGTTGACTCAACCAACCCCAATTAGCCAGCCTATAGTATGCAAAGTCTTAAAATGGTTAATAAACTTTTACCTCAGTTATCACGCAGGATCTGAAAACATGAAGTTGTAAGCGTGCGCTCGTGCACAGAGGAATGCGGAAGCTCGTGATTGGTGCTTTGGAGCGGGGGCGCGCACGTTGTGAAAGTTCCGCTCGTTCTGCTCTAGGTCTGCAGATTTCCATTCCGCATCGGACCGTCCCGTTCACTCATCTCTCTGGCTCTACATCAGAGGAACCTCACTGCATTATGGGGCTGTTTCTAAGGGCACTGGCTCTGCTGGCTTTATCATGTCTGATCGAGGCCAAACAGAAAGACTTTTACTCGTTTAAGGTGGTGAATAGCAGAGGGAGGTTAGTTTCTCTGGATAAATACAGAGGATCGGTGAGTCTCCACAAATCAACAGTGATGCTGCAGGCGTGAGAGATGCAACTAACGTGCATGTAAGAAAAGCCTGCGACACTAACTGTGTGTTCTTCTCCAGATGCATGTGTGCTTTACTCCTGCTGTGTGATTTCCTCTCTTCTAATAAAGTACTAACCGGCTGTGTGGAGTTGCTCTTCATTCATTCATTCTGCGTGTCTACGTGGCAGCCTCGCGCATCTCAGCTCCTTCCTCTTTAGAAACACTGGGCTACATCTCTGAATAACGTCCAGTAATGATATTAACAGACATCATTGCGTTAATAATGCTCTAGAGATGAGGATTGCATGCATTCAAAGAGAAGGAAATCATTCTTCTAATGGATTGATTTTGAATGCACACGAACTGTCCAGGCCTATAATGTTTAACTTCGCAAATATAATTTATTGCATTCGAAAAGACACATGTTGTGCTTCACTGCTTTTTTTTTTTAAACGTAATTTATCACGCATAAAATAATTGATTGTGTGGTTCTAATGAGTTCTAGTGCTGTTTTAAACAGAACTGAGTTTGCACAACTCATTTTCAGTCACTAGGTGTCGATGTTGAATAACTTTGAAAAACTATTTGTTAATCTTTGAAATCTCCTGAGATTATATTATATTAATATATTCACTATACTTTTCAATAATATATGATATTAATACAATACAATATATTATATTATTATATTAATATATTCACTATACTTTTCAATAATATATTATATTAGTACAATACAATATATTCTATTATTATATTAATTTATTCACTATACTTTTCAATAATATATTATTTTAATACAATACAATATATTATTATATTAATTTATTCACTATACTTTTCAATATTAATACAATATATCATATTAATCTATTCACTATACTTTTCAATAATATATGATATTAATACAATACAATATATTATGTTATATTATATTAATACAATATATTATATCATGTTATATTATATTATTATATTAATATATTCACTATACTTTTCAATAATATATTATATTAATACAATATGTTATATTATTATATTATATTAATACAATACATTATATTATAGTATGTTATATTATTATAATATATTCAATATATATTTCAATAATATATTATATTATGCTATATTATATGAATACAATATATTATATGATGTTATATTATTATATTATATTCACTATATTTTTCAATAATACATTACATTAATACAATACAATATATTATGTTATATTATATTAATACAATATATTATATTATGTTATATTATTATATTACATTATTATATTAATCTATTCACTATACTTTTCAATAATATATTATATTACTACAATATATTATGTTATATTATATTATTATATTACTATTCACTATCATTTTCAATAATACATTACATTAATACTATTCAATATATTATGTTATATTATATTAATACAATATAAAATTATGTTATATTATTATATTATATTAATCTATTCACTATACTTTTCAATGATATATTAATACAATATATTATATTATGTTATATTATATTAATATATTCACTATATTTTTCAATAATATAATATATTATATTAATACAATACAATAAACTATAGTATGTTATATTATATTATATTCAATATACATTTCAATAATATATTAATAAAATATATGATATTATGTTATATTATTATACTATATTATTATATTACTATATTCACTATACTTTTCAATAATACATTATATTAATACAATACAATATATTATATTATGTTATATTATATTAATACAATATATTATATTATGTTATATTTTATTCACTATACTTTTCAATATTATATTACACTATATCATATTATTGAAAAGTATAGTTTATCTGAATCTGGGCTAAAGTTCCATTGTTTGTGTAAACAAATGGTTGATTCAGTCATATTTAATAACATTTTGCCTTGACCAAAACCAGTTCATTTATATATGTGTGCAGCACATCTTTAGTTTACCTGAACAAAACAAATTTAAACTCGCAAAAATGTTCTAAGAATATTTTTGCTAACATTGCCATTGGGTTGTGAAAATGTTATTTCAGAGAATTCTCTGAAAGTTCAACAAAAGTTATAATTTTGCAATATTACTTTTAAATGTTCTCTGAACATTCTGGAGCATTTAAAAACATCTGACGACCATACATCCGACTAATGTTTCCAGGGAGAAAAAACATTCATGAATGATGTATAAATAACGTTTTTGTGCTAACGTTTTTTTTTACTTCATCGGAATGGTACGAAACTTGGTAAAGGTTTTGGCACTTGATGTAAACACACACAAACAAACAAACAAATCATGGACATTAAAAAAAAAGTCCCTCTTGTGCTGTTCACGGTCAAAAATGAGTGCATTGGAAACTAATGGTGGGAAGCGATTTACAAAACATTCAAGATTTATGATATTTTAATTTGGAAATTTCGTCTCTCTCTTGAAGCCAATATACGGAAGTGACTTCAACTGCAGTTCATCGACTGGCCACTAGAGACAGACTCCAGAAGGAGCAGAATCTCATTGAGCTCATGTTAAAATGGCCAACTTTACATCAGAAAAACATGTTTACAGTCTGGGACAAATTGTGGTTTTGGTCTATACGGCTAATTTTGCCCTTCATGACGACTGTGAGGGGGGTGAATTCTTTTATAACTCATTCGTTTACATTATATAAAGCCTTAAATTAAGTTCTGCATAATTAAGGGCGTGGCCACTTTGAGTGACAGGTGGATTGCCGTTTGTCTGCTGTCTGTTAGTCATCGCTTCACCTCAGCTCCACCCACGTCCCGGATAAATGGATTATAAGAACCATAAAATCTCCTAAAACTAAAAAATAATACAAAAAAGACATATTATCGAACTAAAATATAGTACAATTATTTCATTGAAATAATGATTTTTTTATTTTTTTATTCGGCCATTTGACGACACTTGAACAGTACCAGAGGGTTAAAGACCAGATGTGAACGACATTCTATAAAGGATACTGGACGAACGTTTGTTCATAACTTTGAGAGAACTTTGCCAGAACGTTCCCTGTTAGCTAGGCTACTACATCTACTTACTTACTATCTACGTACTACTATCACTACTTTACTTTACTACTACCACTCCTCCTACTCCAACAACAACCACTACTACTGCTTTTGAAAAAAACAAAAAACATTTGTATTTACCAGCTCTTTACATGCATCCTTTTAGCCTAGTAGTAGTAGTTGTAATAACCCATCAGATGAAATGGGTCAGTTTTAAATAATGAATAAAAACATGAAGTGCTTTAATAACAGCAGCTTAATGGAGATGAGGTGTTCAATCTGAATCAGAAGTGCTGATATTCAAGGGCTGATGGTCAGCAACGGTGTGTAATTTGCATTTACAAATAAAAAACTGGAATATTCACAGGACACATGTAGATTTGATTCTCATGAGAAGACTGTAGAGGTAACACACGTCAGAGCAGCTCTTAACTCAGCTCACACTGATTGGCTCTAATG
This sequence comes from Gobio gobio, assembly GCF_949357685.1. NCBI lineage: Eukaryota > Metazoa > Chordata > Actinopteri > Cypriniformes > Gobionidae > Gobio > Gobio gobio. The sequence goes on from NC_137117.1 coordinate 10,172,915, forward strand.
GCTTGATTTGGCTTTTAGAGCATCATTGGTGTTCATGGTCTCATGCACTGCTTCAGAAAGCTTAGAGACACGTGTGATTGTGATCACTAACCGTTAATCGGATTCATGGACAACCGATCATTAAAAGGGATTTTTCCCAAAAAATAAAACAAGGATTGCTGGGAGAGTGTTTTAGAAGAAATGACTACTTCAGTCTTTCTACTGAAAAGTACAAATGTAATTCAGTGTGTTACTTTCTTCACATCTATCTATCTATCTATCTATCTATCTATCTATCTATCTATCTATCTATCTATCTATCTATCTATCTATCTATCTATCTATCTATCTATCTATCTATCATCTATCTATCTATCTATCTATCTATCTATCTATCTATCTATCTATCTATCTATCTATCTATCTATCTATCTATCTATCTATCTATCTATCTATCTATCTATCTATCGTTCTGTCTGTCTATCTCTCCATCTAACCCTGAACGACTCTTGTTAGTCGCTTTGGATAAAAGCGTCTGCTAAATGACTAAATGTGAACGCAGTAGACGTATATCATGTCTGATGCTCCTGTATGATTTTCCTGTGCTGTGTTTGTAGGCTTCACTGGTAGTGAATGTGGCCAGTGAATGCGGTCACACCGACGAGCACTACAAAGACCTCCAGCAGTTGCAAAAAGACTTTGGGCCGTTTCATTTCAACGTGCTGGCATTTCCCTGTAACCAATTTGGCCAGCAGGAGCCGGGCAGCGATAAAGACATCGACAGCTTTGTGCGGCGGGTCTACGGGGTTTCTTTCCCCATCTTCAGCAAGATCGCTGTGGTTGGAATAGGGGCAAATAATGCTTACAAATACCTTGTGGGTGAGTGGAACAGATTACAGAGGGATCAAAAAGTACTTAGACACTTAAATCACACTTCAAAACATCAGTCATTGCATTAGATACAAAATATAAAATCAAGTGTTTCCACTCAAACTGTTCATGTGCAATGGCTCACGAGGCCTTTGTGGGCTAACATAAACAAAGTGCTTGAGGAAGCATTTCATTTTCATGCAATGTAACAGCTTGTCATTTGACATTTGATTTGACATGCTGTGCTCTCATTTAAACAACCATCACTCCCTCTCTCTCTTCTAATTTCAGAGGCGTCTAGGAAAGAGCCGACCTGGAATTTCTGGAAGTATCTCATCGATACTGATGGCAAAGTTGTTGATGCGTGGGGTCCTGATGTCTCCGTCAAAGAAATCCGCCCACGGATAGCGGATATGGTTCGGAAGCTGATCATCAAGAGGAAAGAAGAGCTTTAAGTCCTTTGAATCTTCTTTAGCTCTGAAAACTGTCGACACGCAGACCTCAGAAACGGATTTCTTTGAAGAAACAAATGCTAATTTAGGCCTATTCAAAGTACGAAGTGTGAGATACACCAGCGCAACCCACTTTAAACGATCTTATATTCTCTCATCCTCAGTCTTTCAGTTGTGAAAACTTTGTTACATACGTTTGTTAAGAGAAGCACTGAGAGTAAAGTGATAAAAGACCACTTTTATCAATAAACCACTTCATGCTTACACTAAATGACATACTACACAATATTTCTAATAGAACAACTCCAAAATAATGAAAAATGAGCAATATGATGAACTGTTTCTGGAGTAGAAATATTTATTTTTATACTCCCGCTATCGTTTTTGTTCTGTGATTTCTCTGAAAGGTTAAACAAAAAACATTGCGCCTTGTTATATTTTAGTTTGGTGGCTCCATTAAAAGTTTTGTCCTAAATTTTTGTTTTTGTTTTTTTTTACTGAAAAGTGTTATTGTGTGTGGTGATGCTTATCCGTGTAAAATTCAAACAAATTCTTCACGCTTGCCAATTTTTCCTGCTTCTAACACATCAACATTGAGGACAAAATGTTCACTTGCTATTTCCTTCACCTGGTCATAATGTTATGCCTGATTGGTGTATAGTAAAATATTTTGAAGGTGAAAAGTAGAAGTAAGGAAAGGGGGACTAATAAGTATAAATTTCAATTTCATAAGAACATTATTTTGCATATTTTGTCCAAAAATGCTGCAAACCTAAACACATTTTTTAATTTTAGCCATAATGCATTTTAAAAACAGTGGCGGCTGGTCAATAGAGGGCGCTGGGGCGCCGCCCCCATCAAAATTCCAGAAATATACATGTATACAAAAATTATATAAAAATGAAATTAAAATAAAATAGTATACTCATACGATGTGCCGGCTGTTAGTAAGAGCCTCAGCATTTAATAAAAACTGGCTTTGATGGGTTAACTATTTTATATGTTCTTCAATATGTTTCATGCGGTTTCAAGTGCAAGGGACGCTGGACAAATGGATGTCTATCTGAGTCTAAATATATACGGGCAGCATGTGACCTGAAGCTGGTCTCTAATTGTTTTTTAAAGATCCTCCTCCGGACGCAGGTCGTTGCGTCCCTGGCGAATCAGAATTGGATGCGTGTTATTTTATCCAATCTGATTGGTTCTCGTCACCTGTCATTCAACTTTCCGTTCTTGGCCACTAAAGCTAAAGTGCGCGGGCGACACAGTCACTCCGACTCCGCCAAAACCTTGTTATGATGATCACTTTCGTAGAGATGGCAGCAGTTAAACCAAATTCTTTCATAAGGCGTTCGCTAGAAGAAAACAAAAGGATCCCGAACCGGACCAACGCGATTTACAAATCCAGCAGCAGGCCAGTGAAAGAGGATGAAGCTACACTCGGAGCTCCACGCGCTTGTTATGAGAAACGTAAGTGGCTGGCTGGATGTGTTGTTAGCAATGCCCTTTATTGCTTTCCCTGTCTTTTATTTCAAAGTGTTGGTACTGAAGTTTTTTGGACAACAACGGGGGTAAGAGACCTCAAATATCTGACTGAACAATGCAAACGTCATGAGACTTTTGAGATGACTGACTTTAATCAGAGAGTCACTGAGAAATTTGCTGGCCAGAAAGAAAGGAGAGCAAAATTTATGTTCAAATAGTCAACATGCTAGTCTGTTGTTGCTGTTTTTGTTTTATTTTTCCTTTCCTCATTCAATTATATGTGGGAAATGAATGTGTAAAAAACCGCCAGCCGCACAAGACCTGTCCTTCTATCATTTTAAAGCAGAGGTTTTGAGGACAGAACATCTTTACAATTTCCATTTGCACATTCATGGCATTTTCTAAAGTGTGTGCTCAGGGTAACATTTTATTAGTTAAACTGTGCTAAAGTGTGTATGAGTAATCAAATAAAAGATTTTCGGGTTCTCACATGTTCTTCAGAAAGTTGCATAACTGCTCTTCAGTTAGTTGCTCCTCATCCAGTCTGTTCCTCAAAATCTGAGTCATGGAGGTGGACTCGTTGACGACGGAGCTGATGGTGTAGGAGCACAATGTGCAGATGAAGAGCAGATGTTCCAGAGACACAGGCTTTGGAGGCCGCGACGGCAGCAACAGCCGATGAAGGCGGAGTCAGGGGATCCGTACATTCAGGCGGAGCTGGTAAACGGCAAACGGCTGGTCAACAAGGTAGTGGAGAGGCAAAGGGCTGATGGGAGACTGAGGTCAACAGGCTGAGGTCTGAAGAGGAGGTGGGAGAGGGAGGCTGGGAAGGCATACTGGAAGCACAGGAGAACTATTGCTGGACGGAACCAGCAGAGGTCTACATTTTCTTCAGAAAATTGTGTTAGATGCTCCTCATCCAGTCTGTTCTTCAAAATCTGCCTCTATCAATGAGTAACTGAGCTGTGAAAAGATGTGTGGAAAACTCGAGGTGAGATTTACATTGTGTAAAAATATTATAAAAGACACAAATTTATATTAAAGGTTTGATGAAATGCAATAGAAGGAAACTCAAGGTCAAGGTCGTTAGACTTGAAGTTGAATAAACACTTATTATGACTCAATTGTAAAGCCTGACAAATTCAATCATAGTAATGTAACAAGAGCCCTACATTTTAAAAATAGAGGTCATTCAACCACAACAAGTTGCCAGCTTTCACGGCTCTTTGGAGTAATTGATTTGTCTCTATAATAATCTTCCGATTTCTACATCACCTAAACGCGCTGCTTTATTTGAGGTATCATTCATGCATTACATTAGTTTGTTTTACTCTCAGAGAGCAATAGTATCCCTGCTAATGATTTTTGCTCCAAACAAAAAGAAACCTTTGGAGAAATCAAGGTTTTATCAAAGATTTATTAGAGAGGAGTTTAATATGGGAATCAATCTACTGCAACATTTCAAAGCACAGACAAATGGATTTTTAAGAAACATAGCATTTTTTCAGAAGTCCTTTCTGCTTGTGTGAGTGCATTAATGGTCATACATAAATTCTAATGTGTGGAACTTCAAAATGGATGGTTGTAACTGGTAGCTGTGGTGGATGAAGTGCACAACGACTGGAATACAATAACAACAGTCTTATAAAATAACACTTAGGAAAACTCGGGAGAATCAGAAAACACAGACTTGTATAAATGAGAATGGACAAAGGAACAGACAGAAACTCAGGGTATAAATGCACGAGGCAAACAATGGGAAGTAATCAGGACAGAATAACTAATCAATCAGTAACTAAGGAGACCAATGAGAACTCAAACAGGTAGGCAATTGACATAATGCCCCCCTCTGGAAAGGCGTGTCCTCTCGCCGTAAGGTCCAACTGAGGATGGAGGGCGGGGGCTCTGGAGAAGGATGAGGAGCTGACGAAGGGCTGGCCAATGATAGAGTTTCCGGAAGAAAGAGCCAGGGGATCCGTACATTCAGGCGGCGCTGGTAACCGGTAAACAGCTGGTAAACAAGGCAGTGGTGAGGCAGAGGGGTAACGGGAGACAGTGGGAACTGATCATAGAGGCTGAAGAGGAGGCTGGGAAGGCATACTGGAAGCATAGGAGAACTATTGCTGGACAGAACAAACAGAGACACAGGAGAACTATTGCTGGACAGAACCAACAGAGACACAGGAGAACTATTGCTGGACAGAACCAACAGAGACACAGGAGAACTATTGCTGGACGGAACCAGCTGAGACACAGGATAACTATTGCTGGTCAGAACCAACAGAGACACAGGAGAACTATTGCTGGACGGAACCAGCTGAGACACAGGATAACTATTGCTGGACAGAACCAACAGAGACACAGGAGAACTATTGCTTGATGGAACCAACAGAGACACAGGAGAACTATTGCTGGACGAAAGCAACAGAGACACAGGGGAACTATTTCAGGACAAAATCAACAGAGACACAGGGGAACTATTGCTTGACAGAACCAACAGAGACACCAGGGAACTATTGCTGGACGAAACCAACAGAGACACAGGGGAACTATTTCAGGACAAAATCAACAGAGACACAGGGGAACTATTGCAGGACAGAATCAACAGAGACACAGGAGAACTATTGCAGGACAGAATCAACAGAGACACAGGAGAACTATTGCTGGACGAAACCAACAGAGACACAGGGGAACTATTGCTGGACGAAACCAACAGAGACACAGGAGAACTATTGCTGGACGGAACCAACAGAGACACAGGAGAACTATTGCTGGATGTAACCAACAGAGACACAGGAGAATGTAAAGTCCACCCACTGGCTCAATGACGAAATCCAGCAGCTGGTCGAAGGACTTCTGCGTGTATGTCTTTTCTGGCGCTTCTGTAAAAATCACTTTAATTCATTAAAATGTGAAGATCCATTTCCTCAAATCTGACCCCATATATATAAGTTAATCTGACTCCAATTTTCATGTGACTCCATAAAATGTTTTACGTTTAGAGTTTATCAGCTGATTTTAAGATTAGTTGCGATTTAATTTAGATCATTGATTTTCTTAGTATCACTTATTTTCAAATATTAATATCCTCCATGGGACACGGAATCACAAATAGGCTAAGCGTCCGGATTTCGCTTGCTCTAACGGTCACAGATTAGTCAGTTCTGATATTACAGAGCCTCTCCTTGAACTGTCACCTTATCGTGGTGGAGAGGTTTGAGTACCCGAATGATCCTGGGAGCTATGTTGTCTGGGGCTATATGCCCCTGGTAGGGTCTCCCAAGGCAAACAGGTCCTTGGTGACGGGCCAGACTAAGAACAGTTCACAAACCCTTATGACCACAATTACACCAAGGACAGTGACGTCGCCCGGCATGGCGCAGCCGGGGCCCCACCCTGGAGCCAGGCCCGGGGTTGGGGCTCGTATGCGAGCGCCTGGTGGCCGGGCCTCCCCCCATGGGGTCCGGCCGGGCTCAGCCCGAATGAGTCACGTGGGGCCGCCCTCCTGTGGGCTCACCACCTGCAGGAGGGAGCGTAAGGGGCCGGTGCTTTGTGAATCGGGCAGCAGTCGAGGGCGAGGCCCCCGACGACCCGATCTCTGGACACGGAATCTGGCTTTAGGGACGTGGAATGTCACCTCGTTGGCGGGGAAGGAGCCTGAGCTTGTGCGGGAGGTCGAGAGGTACCGACTAGAGATAGTCGGGCTCACCTCCACGCACAGCTTGGGCTCTGGAACCACACTTCTCGAGAGAGGCTGGACTCTCTACCACTCTGGAGTTGCCCATGGTGAGAGGCGGAGGGCTGGAGTGGGTTTGCTTATAGCCCCCCAGCTCAGCCGCCATGTGTTGGAGTTCACCCCGGTGAACGAGAGGGTCGCTTCCCTGCGCCTTCAAGTCGGGGATAGGTCTCTCACTGTCGTTTGTGCCTACGGCCCAAATGGCAGTGCGGAGTACCCGGCCCTCTTGGAGTCTCTGGGAGGGGTGCTGGAAAGTGCTCCGACTGGAGACTCCGTCGTTCTACTGGGGGACTTCAACGCCCACGTGGGCAGTGACAGTGACACCTGGAGGGGCGTGATTGGGAGGAACGGCCCCCCTGATCTGAACCCGAGCGGTGTTCTGTTATTGGATTTCTGTGCTAGCCACGGTTTGTCCATAACGAACACCATGTTCAAGCATAAGGGTGTCCATCAGTGCACGTGGCACCAGGACACCCTAGGCCGGAGGTCGATGATCGACTTTGTGGTCGTGTCATCAGACCTTCGGCCATATGTCTTGGACACTCGGGTGAAGAGAGGGGCGGAGCTGTCAACTGATCACCACCTGGTGGTGAGTTGGATCCGATGGCGGCGGAGGAGGCTGGACAGACCCGGCAGACCCAAACGTACTGTGAGGGTCTGTTGGGAACGTTTGGCCGAGCCCCCTGTCAGAGAGATCTTCAACTCCCACCTCCGGCAGAACTTCGACCGGATCCCGAGGGAGTCTGGAGATATTGAGTCCGAGTGGACCATGTTCTCCACCTCCATTGTCGCTGCGGCCGCTCAGAGCTGTGGCCGTAAGGTCTCCGGTGCCTGTCGAGGCGGCAATCCTCGAACCCGGTGGTGGACACCGGAAGTAAGGGATGCCGTCAAGCTGAAGAAGGAGTCCTATCGGGCCTGGATGGCTTGTGGGACTCCGGAGGCAGCTGACCGGTACCGGCAGGCCAAGCGGACTGCAGCCCGGGTAGTCGTGGAGGCAAAAAATCGGGCCTGGGAGGAGTTTGGTGAGGCCATGGAGAAAGACTATCGGTCGGCCTCGAAGAGATTCTGGCAAACCGTTCGACGCCTCAGGAGGGGGAAGCAGTGCCCTACCAACACTGTTTACAGTGGAGATGGGCACCTGTTGACCTCAACTGGGGATATCGTCGGGCGGTGGAAGGAATACTTCGAGGATCTCCTCAATCCCACCGACATGTCTTCCGTTGAGGAAGCAGTGGCTGGGGACTCAGAGGTGGACTCGTCCATCACCCGGGCTGAAGTCATCGAGGTGGTTAAAAAGCTCCTCGGTGGCAAGGCACCGGGGTTGGATGAGATCCGCCCTGAGTACCTCAAGTCTCTGGATGTTGTGGGGCTGTCTTGGCTGACACGCCTCTGCAGCATCGCATGGCGGTCGGGGACAGTACCTCTGGACTGGCAGACCGGGGTGGTGGTCCCTCTTTTCAAGAAGGGGGACCGGAGAGTGTGTTCCAACTATAGGGGGATCACACTTCTCAGCCTCCCCGGGAAAGTCTATGCCAGGGTACTGGAGAGGAGAATTCGGCCGATAGTGGAACCTCTGATTCAGGAGGAACAGTGTGGTTTTCGTCCCGGTCGTGGAACACTGGACCAGCTCTATACCCTTTCCAGGGTGCTGGGGGGTTCATGGGAGTTTGCCCAACCAGTCCACATGTGTTTTGTGGATTTGGAGAAGGCATTCGACTGTGTTCCTCGTGGCATCCTGTGGAGGGTGCTCTGGGAGTATGGGGTCGGCGGCCCCCTGCTTAGGGCTGTTCAGTCCCTGTACAACCAGAGCAGGAGCTTGGTCCGCATTGCCGGCAGTAAGTCAGACTTGTTCCCGGTGCATGTTGGACTCCGGCAGGGCTGCCCTTTGTCACCGGTTCTGTTCATAATTTTTATGGACAGAATTTCTAGGCGCAGCCTTGGGCCGGAGAGTGTCCGGTTTGGGAACCACACGATTTCGTCACTGCTTTTTGCAGATGATGTTGTCGTGTTGGCTTCCTCTAACCAGGACCTTCAGCATGCACTGGGACGGTTTGCGGCCGAGTGTGAAGCGGCTGGGATGAGAATCAGCACCTCCAAATCCGAGGCCATGGTTCTCAGTCGGAAAAGGGTGGCTTGCCAGCTTCAGGTGGGTGGAGAGTTCCTGCCTCAAGTGGAGGAGTTTAAGTATCTTGGGGTCTTGTTCACGAGTGAGGGGAGGATGGAACGGGAGATTGACAGACGGATCGGTGCAGCTTCTGCAGTAATGCGGTCGATGTACCGGTCTGTCGTGGTGAAGAAGGAGCTGAGCTGCAAGGCAAAGCTCTCGATTTACCGGTCAATCTACGTTCCTACCCTCACCTATGGTCATGAGCTGTGGGTCATGACCGAAAGGACAAGATCCCGGATACAGGCGGCCGAAATGAGCTTTCTCCGCAGGGTGGCTGGGCGCTCCCTTAGAGATAGGGTGAGGAGCTCAGTCACTCGGGAGGAACTCGGAGTAGAGCCGCTGCTCCTACACATCGAGAGGGACCAGCTGAGGTGGCTCGGGCATCTATTTCGGATGCCTCCTGGACGCCTTCCCAGGGAGGTGTTCCAGGCACGTCCCACCGGGAGGAGGCCCCGGGGAAGACCTAGGACACGCTGGAGGGACTATGTCTCCCGGCTGGCCTGGGAACGCCTCGGGGTTCCCCCGGAAGAGCTAGAGGAAGTGGCTAGGGAGAGGGAAGTCTGGGCGTCTCTGCTTAGACTGTTGCCCCCGCGACCCGGCCCCGGATAAGCGGAAGATGATGGATGGATGGATGGATGGATATTACAGAGGATTGCCGGGTGAACTATCTTACCTCTAAGTGAGTCACACATGTGCACTCATAATAAAACATGTAATTTTAGTGATAGTCACGGAAACTGCAACTTATAATAACAGTGGCAGGTCAGAAATCAGGTTTTCCCTCATGCATGGCTCAATGCTCCCGCTATGGAGTTCCCAGTATGGCCTGCCCTGGCAGAGAGATCTGCGGTAATCCCTACAAAACCCCGCATGGACAAGAATAAAATAATGATTTCAGAAGAATACAAGATAAATCAAAATTAATGTTTATTTCGCCAGGCAAAAGATCAAATAAAGGAATTTAAAAATCCAACATACACAACTGATCAGCATAGAAAACAATTCATAATTACCAAATAATAGTATCAAAATAGTTTCAAAATAGTTTCAAGGAGTCATACCTGGCAGTAGAGACACACCGCAACAGTGTGGGAAGTTCTGATTACAGATGCTTCCTTGAGCGGTTTTTCAATTCCCCTTAAATACTCACCCAGAACAAAAGAACAATAAACATTCAGCACCCAAATATTTATGCAGCTTTTGGTGGAACTTTTCTCGTGCCCAAATGGTCACACCTATTTTGGGGGGGATGACAGCAAATGTTTATCAATGAGCATCTCCCACACCAGGAGAACAAGCATTGTTTTCTTTATTTGAACCTGCTCTACTGATGTGGGACTGAAACCTCTTTACCATTCGCACCAACAGTATTTTTTATTGACCCTCAAGAAAAGGCCTGCAGGGTTTGAGATTTGCATGATTGTCTAAGCCCTGAGAAAGAGAGGGTGAAAAAGGTCAGGCCTCAGCAGGGAGAGGAGATAAGGTTGAAACAGGTGGTGTCCTGTTTTCTCTTGTAGATCTCCTCTTCAGATGAGTGGAGTTTTATTGTCTTATTGCACCTTAGATCTTGTGAGTTCATTTCCAGGTGAAATCCATTCTTACAAGAACTATTGCTGGATGTAACCAACAGAGACACAGGAGAACTATTGCTGGATGTAACCAACAGAGTCACAGGAGAACTATTGCTGGATGTAACCAACAGAGTCACAGGAGAACTTTTGCTGGATGTAACCAACAGAGTCACAGGTGATCTATTGCTGGACGGAACCAACATAGACACAGGAGAACTATTGCTGGGCAGAACCAGCAGAGACACAGGAGAACTATTGCTGGACGGAACCAATAGAGACCCAACAGAGACACAGGAGAACTATTGCTGGACGGAACCAATAGAGACCCAACAGAGACACAGGAGAACTATTGCTGGGCAGAACCAGCGGAGACACAGGATAACTATTGCTGGACGGAACCAACAGAGACCCAACAGAGACACAGGTGAACTATTGCTGGATGTAACCAACAGAGACACAGGAGAACTATTGCTTGATCGAAATCAACAGAGACACAGGATAACTATTTCTGAGTGTAATCAGTGGGGGGCAGGGAATCATCCTCTATAAACACACAAAAAAAAAAACTATTCACAGAGTCCAGCAGCAACTCACTCTCTGTGGCGGAAGTGTGGGTGGGGCTCCTATCCCTTCCCTCGTACTCCACGGTAACTCCCTCGAGGATACCAGGGATACAGACACTCGCACCTGGTCGGGCGCGTTTTGAGGCTCAGGCTCCGGGGCTATGGTTGGCTCAGTCAGGTTCTCTGGCTCTTGCATCGCTGCAGGCTCGGGCTCTCCGTCCGTGCAGCGTCCAAAGGAACAGACAGAACCTCAGGATATAAATACACGAGGCAAACAAAGGGAAGTAATCAGGACAGAATAACTAATCAATTAGTAACTAAGGAGAATAATGAGAACTCAAAAAGGTAGGCAAACGGGGAAATAACAGAAACAGAATATGAACGTGACAGTGTTTTGCCATTTTATTTTTTCTGGGTTCCATTGACAACGTTTGTCATGGTTTACTTAATTCATTGCTTGTGCTTTTTTGAACCTGATTCTGTTCCACAGAAGAAAACATACAGGTTTCAAATGAGGCAGAGTTCATGTTTTCTTCAGATTTTGTTATTTCAAAAGATCAAGAAAAAGTGATTTCTCATTTTGCGACGCCTGCAATTACATAAAGCAGTTTCTCCTCAGATGCCGCAACCTCAAAATCGGTGCATGTTGGAAACAATATGTGACATTTGGATTTTTTTGTTCAAATTGAACTTGAGTCAATTTAAGTTTTTCCCTGCCGCCTACACCAAAGTTCATCTCTAATGATTTTATTAATTTCTTCAGGCCTTGATAAAGAATTCTGCCCCTTGAGACTTTAATCTATATACATACACTGAATGATTTTCTTCCTTCCAGAACATCAAGAAAAATTTGTACATGACCTCTTCAGTAGGTTATCTGAGTAAATTAATTAAAACATGTATTATATATGACCTCAGCTTCTCAAAGTCAAACTATCATCTTACTGTCTAAATCAGCAAGTCATGGTCTCAACCTCTACTATCTGTCCTTAATGCTGAAATGTACTAATGTTACAGAAAAGCGTTTTGTGTGAATATATGTAAGCATTGTTGGGTGTGCATATTTGGTGGTGCATGCTACGTATTCATGATTTTAAATATAATAAAAGACCACTTTTGTTAATAAACAATACAAAATTAGGGATAATAAAAATCATGGTGATTGGAACACTTTTTTGGCATTGAGATGAAGTGTCTCAATCAATCTGAATTCACACCTACATATAAGCACAGAGCAAATGCAATGCAATTTATGCAAGAAATGTCATAAAAAGCACATTCCACCACACTAAACAAACTCTGGAAGGACTCTGGAAACTCACTGGCTTCTGAATTAAATGCACCAGCCAGAAGGTTTCTGAACAGCGGAGCGGAAGACGATGTGGATGGAATATCAGATAAGATATCACTCTGATTAACAAAACCTTTTAAAGGTTGAACAACACTTCCGTATTTAGAAGCAGGAATTTTAATTTCCCTGATCAGCAAACATGACATGGCTGCTGTCTTGTTATGCATGCTCAAAGTCAAGACCTTTCTGATTTACCAACTTTACTATCAGAATATCAAGTAGCTCAGATTTTCATGTCCACAATTGTGTTTCTTCAATTATCGTCACATCTCCACTTCTACACTATCATTACTTTTAGTTTTTTGTCTACCTACAATTTCCATCAGTAAAGAAACATGCATCATATCTAAAATTATGTATTTTGTTTAACGTGCATTATGCTGTGAATGACAGAATACAATTGTTAACAGTTTTGTCTTGCTAAGGCTAGTTTCATAGCCAGCACTTGATGTGTCCTATACTTAAAGTGTCATGAAACCGCCATGTAATAGCACTGGTCATTCACATCTCAGATTGAAAAAAGACTCAATAAATGGGCATGTAAAAGCTGTGGAAAAGTGGGAGTATAGAAAGTGGGAAGAGGGGAGACAACAATCAATAAAACAGACCTACAACACATATGGATATTAAGATTTGAGCAGATAAAAAAGTTATTTTTAGAGTTATTTTGGAAGATTATTAATTACATAACATTATTTTGTAAGTTAAAGGAGTTATATTTAGAATTCAGAAACTCTTGTTATTAGCGACACCGGTGACTTATTACTCGTGCACACATAACGTACAAAAGACTGAACGTGATTCAAGGCCATGATATACTCACTCTTTTTCATTCTTCGCTTAGAAGTAAAAAGAAGTTGGAAAAACCTTTGTAGCGATAAACTGTTAACGAACATCTCGATGTCATCCACACTGTTGAGAGTGACGTTTAGATGAATATGTAAATATGTGCTGCGCACTATCCTCTCAATAACAAAATAAACACAACAAAAACAACAAAGGTGAGAAAACAGCAGTAAAGAAAGCATCTGATCATAGTGATGTGGAAATGTTTGCATCAGCTCTGCAATTCACCGGCATCATGTCGACTGATGAGTCAATAAATTACACTGTTATGATAGTTTGATTATAAAGTATATTTGAGACTATAGATTGAATTAATCCCTTTTCTATGCATGACACATTGATATTACAGTACAGAAGTAATCTTTGGGCATTATCCTGAACATAAGCATTCATTTCATGTGTCATTGTTCAATCTTGTGTTACCCAGCACGTTTGAGCTTCAGCAAGAACCAATGAGGTTCATTCTCGTGTTACACAGCACGTTTGAGCTTCAGCAAGAACCAATGAGGTTCATTCTTGTGTTACGCAGCACGTTTGAGCTTCAGCAAGAACCAATGAGGTTCATTCTTGTGTTACACAGCACGTTTGAGCTTCAGCAAGAACCAATGAGGTTCATTCTCGTGTTACCCAGCACGTTTGAGCTTCAGCAAGAACCAATGAGGTTCATTCTTGTGTTACCCAGCACGTTTGAGCTTCAGCAAGAACCAATGAGGTTCATTCTTGTGTTACGCAGCACGTTTCAGCTTCAGCAAGAACCAATGAGGTTCATTCTTGTGTTACGCAGCACGTTTGAGCTTCAGCAAGAACCAATGAGGTTCATTCTTGTGTTACACAGCACGTTTGAGCTTCAGCAAGAACCAATGAGGTTCATTCTCGTGTTACCCAGCACGTTTGAGCTTCAGCAAGAACCAATGAGGTTCATTCTTGTGTTACGCAGCACGTTTCAGCTTCAGCAAGAACCAATGAGGTTCATTCTTGTGTTACGCAGCACGTTTGAGCTTCAGCAAGAACCAATGAGGTTCATTCTTGTGTTACACAGCACGTTTGAGCTTCAGCAAGAACCAATGAGGTTCATTCTCGTGTTACCCAGCACGTTTGAGCTTCAGCAAGAACCAATGAGGTTCATTCTTGTGTTACCCAGCACGTTTGAGCTTCAGCAAGAACCAATGAGGTTCATTCTTGTGTTACGCAGCACGTTTCAGCTTCAGCAAGAACCAATGAGGTTCATTCTTGTGTTACGCAGCACGTTTGAGCTTCAGCAAGAACCAATGAGGTTCATTCTTGTGTTACACAGCACGTTTGAGCTTCAGCAAGAACCAATGAGGTTCATTCTCGTGTTACCCAGCACGTTTGAGCTTCAGCAAGAACCAATGAGGTTCATTCTTGTGTTACGCAGCACGTTTGAGCTTCAGCAAGAACCAATGAGGTTCATTCTTGTGTTACGCAGCACGTTTCAGCTTCAGCAAGAACCAATGAGGTTCATTCTTGTGTTACTCAGCACGTTTGAGCTTCAGCAAGAACCAATGAGGTTCAATCTTGTGTTACGCAGCACGTTTGAGCTTCAGCAAGAACCAATGAGGTTCATTCTTGTGTTAAGCAGCACGTTTGAGCTTCAGCAAGAGCCAATGAGGTTCATTCTCGTGTTACGCAGCACGTTTGAGCTTCAGCAAGAACCAATGAGATTCATTCTAGTGTTACGCAGCACGTTTGAGCTTCAGCAAGAACCAATGAGGTTCAATCTTGTGTTACCCAGCACGTTTGATCTTCAGGAAAAACCAATGAGGTTCATTCTAGTGTTACGCAGCACGTTTGAGCTTCAGCAAGAACCAATGAGATTCATTCTAGTGTTACGCAGCACGTTTGATCTTCAGCGAGAACCAATGAGGTTCAATCTTGTGTTACCCAGCACGTTTGATCTTCAGGAAAAACCAATGAGGTTCATTCTAGTGTTACGCAGCACGTTTGAGCTTCAGCAAGAACCAATGATTTTCATTCTCGTGTTACGCAGCACGTTTGAGCTTCAGCATGAACCAATGAGGTTCAATCTTGTGTTACGCAGCACGTTTGAGCTTCAGCGAGAACCAATGAGGTTCAATCTTGTGTTACGCAGCACGTTTGAGCTTCAGCAAGAACCAATGAGGTTCATTCTCGTGTTACGCAGCACGTTTGAGCTTCAGCAAGAACCAATGAGGTTCATTCTTGTGTTAAGCAGCACGTTTAAGCTTCAGCAAGAACCAATGAGGTTCATTCTCGTGTTACACAGCACGTTTGATCTTCAGCAAGAGCCAATGAGGGTTATTCTCGTGTTACGCAGCACGTTTAAGCTTCAGCAAGAACCAATGAGGTTCATTCTCGTGTTACACAGCACGTTTGATCTTCAGCAAGAGCCAATGAGGTTCATTCTCGTGTTACGCAGCACGTTTGAGCTTCAGCAAGAACCAATGAGGTTCATTCTCGTGTTACGCAGCATGTTTGAGCTTCAGCAAGAACCAATGAGGTTCATTCTTGTGTTAAGCAGCACGTTTGAGCTTCAGCAAGAGCCAATGAGGTTCATTCTCGTGTTACGCAGCATGTTTGAGCTTCAGCAAGAACCAATAAGGTTCATTCTCGTGTTACGCAGCACGTTTGAGCTTCAGCAAGAACCAGTGAGGTTCAATCTTGTGTTACGCAGCACATTTGAGCTTCAGCGAGAACCAATGAGGTTCAATCTTGTGTTACGCAGCACGTTTGAGCTTCAGCAAGAACCAATGAGGTTCATTCTCGTGTTACGCAGCATGTTTGAGCTTCAGCAAGAACCAATGAGGTTCATTCTTGTGTTAAGCAGCACGTTTGAGCTTCAGCAAGAGCCAATGAGGTTCATTCTCGTGTTACGCAGCATGTTTGAGCTTCAGCAAGAACCAATAAGGTTCATTCTCGTGTTACGCAGCACGTTTGATCTTCAGCAAGAACCAATGAGGTTCATTCTTGTGTTAAGCAGCACGTTTGAGCTTCAGCAAGAGCCAATGAGGTTCATTCTCGTGTTACGCAGCACGTTTGAGCTTCAGCAAGAACCAATGAGGTTCATTCTCGTGTTAAGCAGCACGTTTGAGCTTCAGCAAGAACCAATGAGGTTCATTCTTGTGTTAAGCAGCACGTTTGAGCTTCAGCAAGAACCAATGAGGTTCATTCTCGTGTTAAGCAGCACGTTTGAGCTTCAGCAAGAACCAATGAGGTTCATTCTTGTGTTACGCAGCACGTTTGAGCTTCAGCGAGAACCAATGAGGTTCATTCTCGTGTTACGCAGCACGTTTGAGCTTCAGCGAGAACCAATGAGGTTCATTCTCGTGTTACGCAGCACGTTTGAGCTTCAGCAAGAACCAATGAGGTTCATTCTCGTGTTAAGCAGCACGTTTGAGCTTCAGCAAGAACCAATGAGGTTCATTCTTGTGTTACGCAGCACGTTTGAGCTTCAGCGAGAACCAATGAGGTTCATTCTCGTGTTAAGCAGCACGTTTGAGCTTCAGCGAGAACCAATGACGTTCAATCTTGTGTTACCCAGCACGTTTGAGCTTCAGCAAGAACCAATGAGGTTCATTCTCGTGTTACACAGCACATTTGAGCTTCAGCAAGAACCAATGAGGTTCATTCTTGTGTTAAGCAGCACGTTTGAGCTTCAGCGAGAACTAATGACGTTCAATCTTGTGTTACGCATCACATTTGAGCTTCAGCGAGAACCAATGAGGTTCAATCTTGTGTTACCCAGCACGTTTGAGCTTCAGCAAGAACCTATGAGGTTCATTCTAGTGTTACGCAGCACGTTTGAGCTTCAGCAAGAACCAATGAGTTGCATTATTGTGTTACGCAACATGTTTGATCTTCAGCAAGAACCAATGAGGTTCAATCTTGTGTTACGCAGCATGTTTGATCTTTAGCAAGAACCAATGAGGTTCATTCTCGTGTTACGCAGCACATTTGAGCTTCAGCAAGAACCAATGAGGTTCATTCTCGTGTTACCCAGCACATTTGAGCTTCAGCAAGAACCAATGAGGTTCAATCTTGTGTTACGCAGCACGTTTGAGCATCAGCAAGAACCAATGAGGTTCAATCTTGTGTTACGCAGCACATTTGAGCTTCAGCGAGAACCAATGAGGTTCATTCTTGTGTTCTCTCTTGAACGCGCATACGGCCATTGCCGGGAGCCAGTGATTATATTTTATAAAATTTGATATTTGGTCATTCTATTCTTTATGTTTCAATTTGACCTGCGTTTCCAACGCAGGAACGAGCTGGCCGTTGCCATCTTGGCAGTGCGTCACTCCTGGATACCAGAAAATGGGCAAAGAGGCGGGACGTGGGCGGAGCTGAGGTGACGTGATGACTAACAGACAGCAGACAAACGGCAATCCACCTGTCACTCAAAGTGGCCACGCCCTTAATTATGCAGAACCTTAAGGCTTTATATAATGTAAACGAATGAGTTATAAAAAAAATTCACCCCCTTCACATTCGTCATGAAGGGCAAAATTAGCCGTATAGACCAAAACCACAATTTGTACCAGACAGTAAACATGTTTTTTTTCTGCTGTAAAGTTGGGCATTTTAACATGGAGCTCAATGAGATTCTGCTCCTTCTGGAGCTCGTCTCTAGTGGCCAGTCGATGAACTGCAGTTTAAGTCACTTCTGTATTGGCTTTAAGAGGAGGTTGCTGCTTGGAACTTTCCCCAAGAATTAGGATCTTTGAGATGGTATTCGGTGTGTTTCGACTGCAGGGCCCAGGGTCTAAATGATGTTCTGGGTCAAAGTTTCCCCCTTTAGAAAGTCCCTGCCCGCAAGGTATTACTTTTTTAAAGTTCAGGAACATTCGGGGGTGGGACTTGGGTGCTGAACATGCTGATCGGTTGAGTTCATGCAGCATTTTATTTCAACCACCATTTCTAAAAGTCTGTTGCGGTGCGTGCAGGAAGAGTTTCATTCTCTTTGAATCAACAATGGAGTTTAAAAATATGACGGACTGACAACGAGGTTCAGGCTTTATTATGCTTATTTGCGGAGGACGAAATCTAGTGGGAACTGGAAAGTTGCGCGCAGTCCTACATCATCGGACTAGTTTTACAAATTTTCTCGGTAGTTTAGACCGTGATGGAAATGCAAACAGCAACAGGTCTGGGGGAAAAAAGTTCCTGGGGAAAAAGTTCCTGCATGAGACAAATTGTTCTGGGTAATTTTGGTGGAATGTTTATGTTTATGTTTATGTTTATGTTTATGTGGAGGCTTATGTCAAGCACTTTTTGTTCAGTGTTTTGCAAAGTCAGATAAAGTGAAATATATACACAGTATTTGTGAAGCGCTTCTGATGTCAGTGCATGTCTCACAGCGGCTGAGAAAGGTTTGAAATGCGTTTTATCACAGCAAACAGTCCGGCTCACATCCCAACCTGATTAAGACTCCTCCCTGTCAGAGGATTGTGAAACCGCTTTAATTTCCACACCTTCAAAGCAAATTCTTCACAACCTGCCAAACAGATCAAGCACCTCTCAGCAGACTCTTCTATAAATGATTCAGAAAAAAATACTAGTTTACTTCTTCAACTTTCACATTTCAACAGTTTATTGTACTGTTGAAATGTGTACAGTTCAAATGTGCTGCGTAACACAAGATTGAACCTCATTGGTTCTTGCTGAAGCTCAAACGTGCTGGGTAACACAAGATTGAACAATGACACATGAAATGAATGCTTATGTTCAGGATAATGCCCAAAGATTACTTCTGTACTGTAATATCAATGTGTCATGCATAGAAAAGGTATTAATTCAATCTATAGTCTCAAATATACTTTATAATCAAACTATCATAACAGTGTAATTTATTGACTCATCAGTCGACATGATGCCGGTGAATTGCAGAGCTGATGCAAACATTTCCACATCACTATGATCAGATGCTTTCTTTACTGCTGTTTTCTCACCTTTGTTGTTTTTGTTGTGTTTATTTTGTTATTGAGAGGATAGTGCGCAGCACATATTTACATATTCATCTAAACGTCACTCTCAACAGTGTGGATGACATCGAGATGTTCGTTAACAGTTTATCGCTACAAAGGTTTTTCCAACTTTGTATACTACACTCACCTAAAGGATTATTAGGAACAACATACTAATACTGTGTTTGACCTCCTTTCGCCTTCAGAACTGCCTTAATTCTACGTGGCATTGATTCAACAAGGTGCTGAAAGCATTCTTTAGAAATGTTGGCCCATATAAATAGGATAGCATCTTGCAGTTGATGGAGATTTGTGGGATGCACATCCAGAAGCTCCCGTTCCACCACATCCCAAAGATGCTCTATTGGGTTGAGATCTGGTGACTGTGGGGGCCATTTTAGTACAGTGAAGTCATTGTCATCTTCAAGAAACCAATTTGAAATGATTCGAGCTTTGTGACATGGTGCATTATCCTGCTGGAAGTAGCCATCAGAGGATGGGGACATGGTGGTCATAAAGGGATGGACATGGTCAGAAACAATGCTCAGGTAGGCCGTGGTATTTAAACGATGCCCAATTGGCACTAAGGGGCCTAAAGTGTGCCAAGAAAACATACCCCACACCATTACATCACCACAACCAGCCTGCACAGTGGTAACAGGGCATGATGTTCTCATTCTGTTTACGCCAAATTCTGACTCTACCATCTGAATGTCTCAACAGAAATCGAGATTCATCAGACCAGGCAACATTTTTCCAGTCTTCAACTGTCCAATTTTGGTGAGCTCGTGCAAATTGTAGCCTCTTTTTCCTATTTGTAGTGGAGATGAGTGGTACCTGGTGGGGTCTTCTGCTGTTGTAGCCCATCAGCCTCAAGGTTGTGCGTGTTGTGGCTTCACAAATGCTTTGCTGCATACCTCGGTTGTAACAAGTTGTTATTTCAGTCAAAGTTGCTCTTCTATCAGCTTGAATCAGTCGGCCCATTCTCCTCTGACCTCTAGCATCAACAAGGCATTTTCGCCCACAGGACTGCCGCATACTGGATGTTTTTCCCTTTTCACACCATTCTTTGTAAACCCTAGAAATGGTTTTGCGTGAAAATCCCAGTAACTGAGCAGATTGTGAAATACTCAGACCGGCCTGTCTGGCACCAACAACCATGCCACGCTCAAAATTGCTTAAATCACCTTTCTTTCCCATTCTGACATTCAGTTTGGAGTTCAGGAGATTGTCTTGACCAGGACCACACCCCTAAATGCATTGAAGCAACTGCCATGTGATTGGTTGATTAGATAATTGCATTAATGAGAAATTGAACAGGTGTTCCTAATAATCCTTTAGGTTAGTGTATATATATATTTTTTCAGTAGGCTACATTTGCTTTACAGTAAACTTAAACTTTGTGATGGGGGAAAAAAGGCAATGAAAAAGTATGCCAAGCATCCTGCTACCAAAACAATGACAGCAGGCTATTCTTTACTGCATAATACTAGTTAGTTGGTTAGTTTCAGTAGTTAGTAGTAACTGCACAAGTATGGGGGCAAAAAGATGTTTTCCATTGATTGACTTTCAAAAGTATCTACGTATTCTGCCTGCAATGTTGCAATCAACATTTAGGCCTAATGCAAATCATAAACAAATAATTATATTACATTATGACGTCAGAGTTCGGTTCGTTTGGATGATGTGAACGCTGTCTTCCGAATTCGTGCACCCGCGAACCGTACCCCAGTCCGCTTAAAAAGGGTGGTCTGGGGTTCGGTTCATGTGAACTTCGGTACGGTTCGCTGCTGATGTGAACGCAATCGTACTAAATCGCGGAAGTGAACCGCTATTAATGACGTATGATTTGATAAAAAATGTGTGTTTGTGTGAGTTTCACTCATTTTCCTGGCGATCTCATTTCTGCTCGTCTTCAGCGTTCTAGTTTAGAGCATTTGCAGTACATTCGCGGCAGATAGACGCAAGTGCCTGACGTACTGAAGCTTTGGTAACAAAACCAACGGTTCAAAAACAAAAATATAAAAGTGAGGTGAGCAACACTATGCATTTTGCCGCCTTCTCGCTCGCCATCGTTACCAAGCAACGGGGTAAACAGCTGCTGCTTTGATGACGCAAACGCACCACGGTTCAGACCAAGCGGCAACCTCCCGCTGTTTCTCTTGAGGCTTATACGGAAGTGACTTAAACTGCAGTTCATCGACTGGCCACTAGAGACAGGCTCCAGAAGGAGCAGAATCTCATGGAGCTCATGTTAAAATGCCCAACTTTACAGCAGAAAAACACATGTTTACAGTCTGGGACAAACTGTGGTTTTGGTCTATACGGCTAATTTTGCCCTTCATGACGACTGTGAGGGGGGTGAATTTTTTAATGTAATGTAAACTCATTGGTTTACATTATGTAAAGCCTTACAGTTCTGCATAATTAAGGGCGTGGCCACTTTGAGTGACAGGTGGATTGCCATTTATCTGCTGCCTGTCAGTCATCGCGTCACCTCAGCTCCGCCCACGTCCCGCCTTTTTGCCCATTTTCTGTTATCCGGGAGTGACGCACTGCCAAGATGGCGACGGCCAGCTCGACCCTACTTTACGCTTCAAAACTGCTCTTCAGAATCCAATGGGTGACGTCACGGACACTACGTCCATATTTTTTTACAGTCTATGGCTCAGACCCAAATAATATGGGAGGGGGGAGCAATCGAACTCGGGTTCGGTCCAGGCAGTCGAACCAAGTGTGAAAGCACCCTTAGAGGCTCTAAACAGATGTTTTCCCTATTTAATGCTGCAAGGAGCAACACCAAAAATAGTATTATTATCTTATTGTACAGAGCTACTTTTAATGATTTGAGTTTTCAGTCCATCTGAATAACCCAAAATATATGAGGAATAACTAAACCTTATTGGATAATATATAGGCTAAATATATTTTTGTTGCGTATTTTGATAATGTATTTGCATATTTGCCATTCACAGGGATTAACCTTAGACAGAAACCGCACTAGTATGAAGTATGTGTATTTTTAACACAAGAACCTGTGATATACATCACCCCTTCTTTTTTTAATTTTAATATTCTGGCATTGATGAAAATTGTATGAGTATGCTATTGCTGTGGTTATTTATGGATACGCTATTAAACAGATGGTTTTCTATCTTCCAGTAAATGAATATGGTGATGAATATTGGATCCTGCTCATGTTCCCCTCGTGTTGATTGTTATTATGTAACAAATGTCATGATGCACTGCATGAGGAAAACAATTATAAAGGTGTTTTTCCTCAGAATAGTAGTAACATGTCAGTAGTAATTACAGTCTGTTGACGTATGATTTCATGTACTGGCAGAAGAGACCGTAAAAGGCAGAAATTAATCACATTGCAGACCAGTAAATGAAATATCAAGGGTGACTCACCTGTGAAGTGGCTCTTTTTATTAGAGCACTTGAAATAGGCCTCTTTACAGCGGCTTCAGGGCAGAACATGACCATCCGTCATTAGCAAGGTCTGTATTAAAGGCCGGTTCACATTGAAAGCGTTTTTGGGTCAGCCTATTCGGTGCCATTTAAAGTAACTTTCTATCAAATAAGTAAAAAAAAAAATCCATGATTTCATTATTTTATCTGAAGAAGGGCTTGTTACACTGCAAGAAAATTATATTGGTCCAACTCAGGATATTATTCTTTAATAATTTTGTGTGTGTCTGTGTGGCGTTTGTGTGTGTGTGTGCGTGTATCTGTGTTTGTGTTTATGTCTATGTGTGGTTGTGTGTTTGTGTGGTGTGTGTCTGTGTGAGTTTGTGTTTGTGAGTGTGTG